>NC_090318.1:2745000-3072500 GCF_039906515.1 Pseudorca crassidens
ACTTGGTGTTTGTGAGTAACTCTGCTATGAACATGTGTGTACATGTATTTGAGTCTTGGCTTTATGCCGACCAATTTCTTTTTAAGCGATACCTAGTGTGGCGTCCCTCGATCAGAGAAGACCAAGCCTTGCCTGACAGACTCAGCACAAGGCGGGCACCGGATTCCCTGTGTTTGAGGGTTGTATGTTGTCCATTGCTGCCAACTCTACACCAGGTGGACACCCAGGCACGCCTCGTGGATAATCCCCAGGGTCTAAATCCAGTTGCACAACCCCCCCCCCTTCCTTTTGCAGAGGACCCGTGAGGTGAAATGAATTTCCTCCTTGGTGTTTGGCGGGGCAGGATGGAAACTTCCATCTGCCAGCTGGCTGGGCTGTGATCTGCTGAGCTGTGTTTAAGCCGTTACGAAATAAATGTCAACATGCCATTTCATGCTGGGTGTACCGTGATTCCTGTAAACTCTGGGGGGCGGTGGAGGAGTTGGAAGTATACGGGAGTCACTTGTTTTCTTTATTTCTCTAAAGCCTGACATTTAGACATCAGAATTTTGAGCTTCCTCATGTTGGATTCCTCCATCCTCTGCTTGTTCTACTCGCTTTAAAGGCTGTAGGTAGCTGTTAGCATCCTCAATGTGACGTTCTGTGCGTGGGTGGACCGCTGTCTGTATCGAGGTAGTAAGAGGCACAGGTGAGGTGAGAAGGGGTACCTTTTAAGGGATCTCCCAGGATAGAATCTATTATTGATGCAGGTGGAGAGGTAGTAAGACGCTCCCGTTTCCCCGCGGCAGCAACTTTATCAAGGTCAGGTGCATTCTGTCCCTAGTCGTCATCTCTGCGTTGTACAATATTTTGGCAGTATTTAATGTTAACGCATTAGAAATTCTGGAGCTTCCCGGGTGGCGCAGTGGTCGAGAGTCTCCCTGCCGATGCAGGGGATGCGGGTTCGTGCCCCGGTCCGGGAAGATCCCACATGCCGCGGAGCGCCTGGGCCCGTGAGCCATGGCCGCTGAGCCTGCGCGTCTGGAGTCTGTGCTCCGCAACGGGAGAGGCCACAACAGTGAGAGGCCCGCATACCACAAAAAAAAAGAAAAATTCTGATGTCTTGGGACCCATCACTGTTTTATCCCTGGTTTTCCATTTAAGTCTCCCTGGAGAAGGGTGCAGGCGTTTGTATTTTAAATCATTTCCAGGGGCTTCCAATGACCAAACTTATTTGGAATCAGTTGTCTATGCCGTCGTAGTCTTAAAAGGCGCTTAACTATATTCTTTGCCTGTTCCCATTTTCTCTTGGCAATTGCCTTACTAGTAAGGATAAATCAAATTGTTGAATGAATGTTATCTGTGATGGACTGAACAGTATCCCCTTCCGCCCAATTCCTGTCTCCTCAGAACCTCTGAAGGAGACCTTATTTGGAAATAGGCTCTTTGCAGATGAGATTAAGTGAAGGGTCTGAGATTAGGTGCTCCTGGATGAGGATGAACCTAAATCCAGTGACAGGGTCCTTCTAAGAGACAGAAGAGGAGAGACACACAGGAGAAGCCACATGAAGATGGGGGCAGAGACGGGAGGGATGCGGCCACAAGCCCAAGGACACCTGGAGTCCCCAGAAGCTGGAAGAGCCAGGAAGCCCCGGGAGCACAGCCCTGGGACACCTTGGCCTCAGATGTCTGGTGTCCAGGACTGGGAAAGGATGAATTCCTGTCGTTTTAAACCAATAAGTCACAGATCATTTGTTATGGCAGCTACAGGAAACTCCTACACCGTGTAACCTGCCGGGGCTACGTGTAATAAAGAGATAGCTACACCTTCATTTTTACACTTATGAAAATGGAATAGAGCCATATTCCGCAGTGACTGTTCTCAAAGTTCAGCACACGTTGGAATCACCTGGGGGGCTGTGGATACTCTAGCTTGTTGAAGCCACCCCCAGCGCTTCTGCCCCAGCAGGTGTGTTATTGGGGCTTCCCAAGCAGCCTTTGTCACAAGCTTGTAGCCGGTGTGCTTGCTGGGAGGCGCACCTCGAGAACCAGTCTGCTAAATAATGCAAAAGCTTCATTCGCGTAAAACAGCCAGAATTTTAGGCAAGCGCTATGTTTCGCGGGACTGGAGGATTACAGCAAAGTGTGCTAAATTCTTTCTCGAATAAGGTGAATTTTTAAAAAAGATATGTTCTAGGCTGTTGGCTGAATAAGGGCTCTTCTGGCAGGGAAATAGGAAATAGGCGTTGCGCTTTCTCAGGCATGTGTGGTTCTTGTGTATTTGGGCTGTCCACCTCTGTGACCATCATTCTTTTTTTTTTTTTAATGGTATCTCGGTTTACTTTTACATTTGCCTGTCTCTTATTACAACTGAGTTCTTTTTTTAAAAAAAGATTTATTATTTATTTATTTTTTGGCTGCGTCGGGTCTTAGTTGCAGCATGCAGGCTCTTTGTTGTGGCGCACGGGCTTCTCTCTAGTTGTGGCGTGCGGGCTCCAGAGCGCATGGGCTCTGTCGTTTGTGGCACGCAGGCTCTCTAGTTGAGGCGGGCGAGCTCAGTAGTTGTGGCGCGTGGGCTTAGTTGGCTCACAGCATGTGGGATCTTAGTTCCCCCGACCAGGGATCGAACCTGCGTCCCCTGCATTGGAAGGCGGATTCTTTACCACTGGCCCACCGGGGGAGTCCCTGTGACGATCGCTGTCGACTTCCTCTTTACTTTTCCTTCAGTTCATGTTGTTCATGCCCTTTTCTTTGTTCTTGAGATGTCCTGGAGCCTCTTCACCCTTAAGGACCGTTCTCCCAGCCTGTGCACCCACCTCTCCATCCCCTGGCTAGAAGCCCAATGGTGACGCTCACCCCAGGTCCCCACGGATCTTGGTCCTGCCCCGCTCCGCTCTTGTGTATGTCTCCACCCCCGCCAAATGCCTGGGGTTCAGCCAGGCACAGTCCACCCTCAGAGAAGGAGACAAACAAAAGCATGGTGTAGTTCTTCCTGAATTTTGAAGACATGTCTCTCTCCATGGTGATTACTACTGTCTCCCACTGTGATGACTTGTCATTTTCTCTGCATCCTGCAAATTTAGGACCAGTGACCTTTACTCAATTCTCTCACAGCGTAAAATTTTTAATTGCTCTGTTTAAAATGCATTTCTTATGTATCTCCTTGTTTAATTTATTTTGACCTAGTTCACTTGCCATCGGAAGCTATTATTGGTATTTTTTTCTGAAACATCATTACAGGAAGAAAAGCGATAGGCAATTGCATCTTTTACTATTATTTTTATATTTTGCTATTTCTTTATGTCATCTTGAATCTGATCTTTTCATTTTTTTAAATAATATATTGGTCATATTTACATTACTTCAGCTGTTTTGAATTGTTTTCATTTCAAATTGAGAATAATTTTCAAAGCTTCATGTTGGACAGCACATGTAGCTATTGTACGAGTTTGCTACTGCTGCCATAACAAGTTTCCACAGACTGGGTGGCTTGAAAGCAGGAATTCATTCTCTTCAAGTTCTGGAGACCAGAAGCCTGAAGTCGAGGTGTCCCAGGGCCGTGCTTCCCTCCTCTTCCTGCTTCTGGGGGCTCCAGGCGTCCCTGGGCTTGTGGCCGCATCCCTCCCGTCTCTACTGCCGTCTTCACGGGGCTTCTCCTCTGTGTCTGTGTCTCTCCTCTTCTGTCTCTTAGAAGGACCCTGTCATTGGATGTAGGGCCACCCTCCTCCAGGAGGACCTCATCTGGATCATTACATGAATTAGCTCTGCAAAGACTATTTCCAGTTAGGTCACGTTGAGATGTCCTGGAGGTTAACATTTGGACACCTTGGGGGACATAGTTCATTCAACCCACTGTCCTAATACTGGCTGTCCTAATACAGATTCTCTAAGAGGAGATTTTTCAGGACATCACAGAATGTGGAGGATTGCGAAGCCTTGAGAATTTTTCTATATCAAAGTATTGCAATGGGAGATTTCCTACTGACTGTGAGAGATATACCTCAAGAGATATGACAATGGCACTCCTTGTTATAGAAATACTAGTACAGTCCTTTCCATTTTCCCTGATTGGAAACTACTTGAGATGCTATTTAAAGTGATCAGGAAATAGTTGGGTTTGGCTTTTTATAAAAAATAACAGTTGTGCGAAAAAAAAAAAAAAGCTTGGAAAGGCTGCTTAAATGTTCTCTCCTCCTTTGCAACTCCATCTAACAAATTCACCAGACTGTGACCAGGATCATCCTCCTAACATGCCCAAGTCTGCTGTGACCTCCAAGGAAGCTCTGTGTGGCCATCAGAATAGCTCATGCTCTTTATAGGGTCCTTTGCTGGCTTTTGTGAGGTGGACCCTGATTGTCTGTGTGACTGCATGTCATGCTGTTCTTCAGTGCTCCAACCACACCAGGGTCCCAGATGTGTTTGCCTCTAGGTGCATGGTGATGTGGCTGTTTCTGCTTGGAAAAAGGTCTCTTTTCTTCTAGAATGTTCTCTCAAAGCTGGTATCCAGCTGTCTTCTGGACTTTCTTTTTAGTTTCATCATAGCCATCATTTGCTTTGGGGAACCTTCTCTGATCCTTCAAGCTGCTTTTAGATGTCCCTTCTGGGTACCCTTGTCCCCTTGTGCATGTGGCACTCTTTTCTACTGCAATACCTTCTTTGATGATGGATTTCCAATCCTGAAACACCACGGCAACTCCAAACAAAGGGACCACTTAGATAACGATGACCAATGTGTGGAAGATGGGAGTATCCCGTTTGCTTGAATTCACGGGAAACCTTCTGGGTCAACTGAAATCATAAACCCACATGATCGCGTTCACAATAGTTTTATTCCCCCCAAAACCATTTTTTTGACATCGGTCATCCAGCCCCAAATCTTCATTCCATTAGTGATTTTTTTTGTTTTATTTGTATTTATTTTTACTGAAGTACAGGCGACTTACAGTGTTGTGTTAGTTTCAGGTGTATAGCAAAGTGATTCAGTTACGCATACATACATATCTATTTTTTTCCAGATTCTTTTCCCTTGTAGGTTGTTACAAGTTATTAATATAATTCCCTGTGCTATACAACAGGTCCTTGTTTATCTGTTTTATATTTAGTAGTGTGTATATGGTAATCCCAAACTCCTAATTTATCTCTCCCCCCTCTTCCCGTTTGGTCACCCCTCTTCCCGTTTGGCCGCCGTAAGTATGTTTTCTTTGTCTGCGGGTCTATTTCTGTTTTGTATATATGATGCCAGGCTCCTTTTTTCTTTTCTGGGTGGATCCTAGGGTGGGGTACGGAGGGGGAGAGAGACACTTGGAAAGCTCTCAGCAAGACAACATTTGTGTTACTGTGATATCAGAGGCTCCCAATCAGGGTCCCATCGGATGAGGGTAGATGTCCCTTAACTCTGATGATGGTCCTTGGCGAATAAAGGCTGGCATCTCTTCTCTTCAGGTTTGGCTTTGAGGATGCTCCCTAGAAAATGGCAGTTGAAAAGATTATCTCGGAAGCAGTGTGAAATAATGGAATGATCTTCAGGCAGCCATGGCCCCATGGCTCCCCGTGGCCCGAATGGCAGTTGTATAGCAAGCCTTCTGGTTTGCACAGAATAGGCTGCTGCAGATAGAGAAGGAGAGAGCAGGGGGAAAATATATGAACACTTCTCTGCTGTGTCTTCACGGAAGACGTTTAAGGCGTGCTTCCCTTCTGGGTTTTTATGCAGTGCAGTTTTACAGGGTGACGTATTCATGGGAGGATGTGTGTTATCCAAAGAGAATCAGTTGATGAAAATGTTTTGCAATCAGATGGAGGGGTAGGTGCTCTTTAAAACGATTGATTTTCTGTGTTGTGAAATTCGCTTTAAGAGAGGAGGATGTAGCTTTTTTTTTTTTTTTTTTTAGAAAATTAAAAGAATGACTTGTTCTTTTAAGGAGTAAACATGACTGAAAAGAAATAACCTCAAGGAGAATCGTTATTTAGTGCAACTGTAAACTTTTGAAAATTTTTCCGAGGGAATAAAAAAGATCTCAGAGGAAAAAAAAAAACACCTTATGGTTACTAAAGGGAAAAGAAGTGGGGGAGGGAATAAATTAGGAGTTTGGGATTAACAAAGACGCACTACTGTATATAAAATAGATAATCAACGAGGACCTACTGTGTAGCACAGGGAACTGTACTCAGTATTCTGTAATAACCTAGAATGGAAAAGAATCTGAAAAAGGATATATATACATAAACTGATTCATTTTGCTGTACCCCTGAACTTAACACAACACTGTAAATCAACTATAGTCCAATTAAAAACAAACAAAAAAAGAGGTCTCATGGGAAGAATGACCCCTTCATGTGCTGGGTTTACTTGGAAGCATTTACAAAATTTAACTATCTTGGTGGGTAGAAGGAGGTGATGACTGTAGACTTTGCCTTTCCCACAAAGGACCTTTTAATACCTGTGAAGTACATGCATTGTCACACGTTGTCCGTGGGTCACTGTGGAAATGCTGGCTTTTGAGTTTTGCAATTCAGCGGAGCTCCTGAAGAGCATTCCTAAAATGAAATTCTGCCATTGGCAGCAATGTGGGTGAACCCAGAGAATCTTAGGCTGAATGAGATAAGTCAGAGAAAGACAAATACTGTATGATATCACTTCCATGTGGAATCTAAAAAACACAACAGGGTGACTATAACAAAAAAAGAAGCAGATTCTTAGATATAGAGAACAAAGGAACGGTTACCAGTGGGGAGGGGAAAGGGAGAGGGGCAAATCAGGGGTATGGGATTAACAGATGCAAACAGCTATTCATAAAATAGATAAGCAACAAGGATATATCGTATAGCACAGGGAATTATACCCATTATCTTATAATGTTTTTAAATTTTTAAAAATTTTTTTGAAAGAGAAAATAAGTTTTATTTCATTCTTTTAAAAAAAGTTTTATTGGAGTATAGTTGATTTAAAATGTTGTCTTAAGTAGATAGCTAGTGGGAAGCAGCCGCATAGCACAGGGAGATCAGCTCGGTGTTTTGTGACCACCTGGAGGGGTGGGATAGGGAGGGTGGGAGGGAGGGAGACGCAAGAGGGAAGAGATATGGGAACATATGTATATGTATAACTGATTCACTTTGTTATAAAGCAGAAACTAACACACCATTGTAAAGCAATTATACTCCAATAAAGATGTAAATAAATAAATAAATAAATAAATAAATAAAATGTTGTCTTAGTTTCTGCTGTACCACAAAGTGAATTAGTTATACCTCATTATCTTATAATAATGTATAATGGATGTGAAAAAGTGTCATATTTTATGGCAAGATGAGAAGAAATATGAAAATTCTTCTCTGCCCTTTGGTCTCTCTCTCTCTCACCCCACTGGGCATCCTGTACCTGCCTTAGGCATCGACCGGACCTCCCCCATCAGCAGGAATATCTGCTCAGCCATAAAGAGCAGCATTTTCCCAGCGCCAGCAAGACGACTCCTAAAAAGATGACGGTCCGGGCTTCCCTGGTGGCGCAGTGGTTGAGAGTCCGCCTGCCGATGCAGGGGACGCGGGTTCGTGACCCGGTCCGGGAAGATCCCACATGCCGCGGAGCGGCTGGGCCCGTGAGCCATGGCCGCTGAGCCTGTGTGTCCGGAGCCTGTGCTCCGCGGCGGGAGAGGCCAGAGCGGTGGGAGGCCCGCGTACCGCAAAAAAAAACAAAAAAAGATGACGGTCCTTCTTGACCTTGTGAGGGACCACAATGATGCCCAGATTTGGATGGTGTAAACTGTCACTAATACATCATTTAACTACAGCCCCGTGTCTCAAAAGCCTTACCTAACTGTCCCTTGACTTCTAACAGGGCGGAACAGTTGTCAGAGCCTTCTGAGATGCTCTACCTGGGTTTTAATCCTCATTTTGGCTCGAATACAATTTTCCACTTCTTTCTTCCATTGACGGATTAATTTTTTGCCTCATGTTGCAAGATAGGTGTGGCTATTTTTGTAAAGTAGGGGGGAACTCAGAGGAAAATAAGAGAACAAGCAACCTTTACCCCACAGGGAAGGTAGGACTGCAGCGGCTCAGCTATCTCTCAAGCTGTTTGCTCATGGACGGACCATCTTTGTAAAGACAACACCTGCTTCGTTTATCACACATCTTAACATGTTGAGTACCTTTCGAGGGACTTTCAAGACCAAGTCCAGAGGTTTTTTTTGTTTTTCAAGTCCAGGCTTTTTAATGGGACACTCAAGGGTCTTCATGCCCTGGTCCCAGCTTTCTCCCTTCCTTACCTTCTGGTACTCTGAATCCCCACCCCAACCCTATGTCCTAGCCACGCTTAGCCATTTATTTCCTAGAACATCGCAGGGCCTTTGGACTTCTCAGATTTGATTACGCTGTACTGTCTGCCCAGCACGCGATAGATGAACAGTGACTTTTTTGAGAAATCTTTTAACCCAGGTTCCAATTTCCGCTCTTTTTAATTGAAGTATAGTTGATTTACAATGTTGTGTTAGCTTCAGGCGTACAACAAAGTGATTCATATATATATACTTATGTACATCCATCTACACATATATTCGTTAAGAAGTCATTGGTTTTTTTAAATTTTATTGAAGTATAGTTGATTTTCAGTGTTGTGTTAATTTTTGCTCTATGGCAAAGTGCCTCTGTTTTACATCTACGTATATTCTTTTTCATATTCTTTTCCATTATAGTTTATCCCAGGAGATTGAGTATAGTTCCCCGATCCATTAACAGGAAGTCATTGTTACTGGAAATAGATATATGTATATATTCCTTTTCAGATTCTTTTCCATTAACGATGACTTCGTAATGAACGAGTATGTAGATGGATGAGTGACTGGAGCTTCACGTTTTAGGGTCTTTGACGCTTTTGAGAATCTGATGAAAGATAAAGACCCTCTTGCAAGCAAAACGCAGGCTTATATCACAAAGGTTATCTCAAGGAATCCATGGGTCCCCCGACGTCCAAGCATTCATTGCTTCGGGAGAACCGGTGGTCACTGCGATGAGATCAGAGAACCTCCATTACAAGATGATGTCCTTTTCCTTCTTTCTTTTAAACGTTGAAGCCTTTTAACAGGCAGTCCTATACTTCAAGTGACTGCTCTAGAAATGAATCACAGTGAATTTCGTTTCACGCCGACCCAGTCAACATATTGATTACAAGCAAGGGAAGGAGGCTTGGGTGAGTTAATGAAGCCGTGGGGAAAATGGATGGTGTTTAAGAAAGAGGAATGCGATTGGCATGCAGACAGACTGCAAAATTAAACCTGTTTCTTTTTTCTGTTTCATGCAACAAAAGAATATTCTGGAAGCTGGAGGGAAGGGTAAGGCAGAAAACATGTAAGGGTACTATGTTTAGAAGAGAAAGACTTGTGTTTCCATTCTGTTTCTCCCCAAAATTGCTGTGAGTGTGCGGTGTCAGGGTCTCTCTGTGTGTCTTTGTTTGCCCTTCTGCAAATCAGGGGTGCAAACATCTTCACCATTTCCTGGGAGGCTCAAATGTGGATAAAGAAAAGTGGGGACGTGATATAGGGACCGCAAAATACCATGCACGGGAAAATGATTGCTGTTACTACTGTTATTGTCATGCCACGGATTAATTATGGTCAGGTAGGGGGACATACGTGAGTCGGGAAAACATGATACAAGCGAGGGGTTTTGGAATCGAAACCATCTCAATCCCTCATTTGCTGAAACTGAGAGCATTCTGTAAGAAGTTCAGAGAACCAGCATCTTTTCTACTCTGGCTGGTTGTAAGATATTTAAGCAACTGTTTTATACTCATGCAGAAATGGTGCCCAAATTAAGTGATTCTGTTATTATATTACTTAATTGGCTTTAGGTGATTATATAATTAAAGGTGCATTTATTCATTTACCCATTTTAAAAAATAACATTTCATGAGTTCATCATAGAAATAGAGAATAAAATAAAAACTACCCAAACCTACCATGCAGACATAACTTTGTTTAATGTTTTGTTTTTGTTTTTGTGGTACGCGGGCCTCTCACTGCCGTAGCCTCTCCCGTTGCGGAGCACCGGCTCCGGGCGCGCAGGCTCAGCGGCCATGGCTCACGGGCCCAGCCGCTCCGCGGCATGTGGGATCCTCCCGGACCGGGGCACGAACCCGCGTCCCCTGCATCGGCAGGCGGACTCTCAACCACTGCACCACCAGGGAAGCCCTGTTTAATGTTTTTTTTTGCTGTTGTTGATGATGTCCTTGTATTGTTTCTCTATTCCAGTGGTTTTCAGCTGGGAATCGTCTTGATCTCCAGGGGGCATCTGGCAGTGCCTGGAGACATTTTTGGGTGCTACATTCGAGGGCAGAGGGTGCTCCTGGCATCTGGTTGGTGGAGATTAGGGATTCTGCTCAACCTACCACAGTACACAGAATAGTCCCCACCAGAAAGGAGGTCTGGCTCCCAAATGTCTATAGCACTGAGGTTGAGAAACCCTGATGTATGCATATATGTCTGACAATGTTGGGTACCTATTTCAGTCCACCATGGTTGGGTGTCAATGTTTTGATAAATAGCTCTCATGGTTAATTTCATGTGTCAACATGAGTGGATCAGAGGGTGCCCCGATAGTTGGCTAAACATTATTTATGTGTGTGTCTGAAAGGATGTTTCTGGGTAAGATTAGGATTTGAATCTATGGACTGAATAAAACAGATTGTTCTCTCTATGTGGGTGGGCCTCATCTAATCAGTTGAAGACTGAACTATAACGCAAACTTGGAGGAAGGGAAAATTCTCTATATGTCTAGCTGTCTAGCTATCTATTATCTACTAGCTATTTGTGTATCTATCAATAATCTATGTGTCTATCAATCATCTATCCATCTATAATGTATATCTGTTATCTATCACTTCTCTCTCCCTCTCTCTCTCGCTCTTTCTGTCTGTTTGAGCTAGGACATAGATTTTCCCCTGACCTCAGACTGGAATCTCAGGCCTTTGAACCCAGACTGGAGTTGACACCAGCATCTTGCCAGGTTCTTCAGCTTCCAGGTGGCAGATTACGGAACTTCTTAGCCTCTGTGATGACCTCAGCCAATTCCCATAATAAATCTCTCTCTCTAAATAGATAGATTTATTGGCTCTGTTTCTCTGGACCACCGTAATACCACTTTTATTCAAACCCAGAGTATTTCTGATCCATGAGTGGGTCAGCCAGCTGTTGTTATCTTTCTGTTTCTCTTTGACCTGCAGACTCTGACACCCTGAATCCTTGTTCAGTAGTTGCCTGAACTTCAGACAGATGTTGTGCGAATCATGTTTTCAGTGCTGGGCTTCTGACTAAAAGTTGTTTCCTAACTCCTGATGAGCCTATAGATTCTGGGTGAAAATCAAAAGGCAGCTCTATCCCAACGTCATTTTGGGGAGCCTCAGATCCCATGATTAAATTTCGCTTGGGAGCCCGGAGTTCACCACGATGCCAGGATAGACAGTGATTTAATATATGCTTTCAAGAGAAGTTGCTTCTTGTGTTATTTGTGGGTCTTACATATCTATAAGTGACCATCAAGATTTTTTTAACTGAGATATAGTTGATGATATAATGTGCTAATTTCTGCTGTACAGCAAAGTGATTCAGTTATACATATATATACATTCTTTTTTTATATTCTTTTCCGTTATGGTTTATCATAGGATAGTGAACGTAGTTCTCTGTGCTACGCAGTAAGAAACCATAAGAATTTTTATTCACATCTAACAAGTCATAAATAGTGACCATAAATAGTTGCGAGTTTCCACATTTTGCCCAAGGCCAGGTGTACCAGTTACCTGGTGTTCACTGATTGCCTAGTTGTGATCTTGTCTTAAAAATGATTCTTCTCCTTTAAATTCACACTGGGGGGAGTGTGACTCAATATAGCTACTCCAGACTTCATAGAGGTAAGTAAGGACCTCCCCACAGCCATATGTCTGGGATAAGGCACACCTGGGATTCAAACCTGGGCTGCACACCTGGAGACGTAGGCCCCATCTCTGTGTGCTCCTGTCTGCTGTGTTCAGAGCCCCATTTAGACAAGAGCTGTGGGAACACTCCAGTGTGGAGCCAATAGACATTTCAGAATAAGTTCATGGTTGGCTTTTATGTTTGTTCTCATGTTTCCTTTGAATTTCTCAAATGCAAATGTTGGAAGAAAAACACAGATAGTTCCTAAACAATTTTTAAGTCTCTGAAGTTTATGCTATCTGTTTAAATTGTTGTTGTTTAGATTTGTGATGGGATTGAGTTAAGCCTGATGGATGTGTAATACATCAGTGAATTTTTAGTAAAATAAGTTTACACATGCTTTCTTAATTAGAGGGAAGATGATGAAACTTGGAACTGCCCTTGGAAACAAGAAATACAGTATTTATAGAGCTCAGAAAAATGCCAGGCTCTTCTTTTTTCACCCATGAGGCAACACTTTATTAAGAGATTGACTTGTCCTGTGACATAATTGCATGTGTTAATCAACAAGAAGGGAGTAATCATTGTGTCTGATTACAGATGGTAAGGTACCTAAAAACGAAACAAAAACCCCCCAGTAGGTAGTATACCAATAAATGCTACCTATAAAGGAAAATTGCCCTCTTTGATTCGAAAAACAGCAACGAATTGATGTAGGACAGGTAAAGGAAAATTAAATAAAATAGTTTAATATATTTAGAAATGATGGATAAGAAAAGTTCCATGCTGTCTATGGAAAACAAATTTAAAAGTTTCGGGAAGACATAAAGGGTTTGAGAAAACACGTCTTCCCCCAAATTATCGTTTTTACTGGTTTTCTATGGCTTATGAAATCCTCCTCTCCTCTCCCCTCCCCTTCTCTTTATTTGCGTTGAAGTATTGAAGGTTCATTAGTGTTTGGGGGATGATATAAGGCGTCACAAGCTGTGCACTTGTGAACAAGAAGGAATTGCCCTTCTGACATTTTTCGGACCCCAGAGGGAAGGGACACTTTGCATCCCATCAGCAGGAAATGAGGAAATTATATACTTGAAAGTCGCTGCGAGATGGGTCTAAATGTTCTCATAAAAGAGAGAGTTATGTGAGATGACGGGGGTATTAAATAACCTCCTTGTGGCAATCATTTTGTAACATATACGTGTATCAAATCATTGCATTGTACTCCTGAAACATATACAATGTTCTATGTTAGTTATAGCTCAGTAAACCTGGAATAAAGAACACAGGTGCCTAGTCTATAAAAAAGGATCACCTGTGTCTCAAACAGAATAGCTAGACAGGGGATTTTAGATAAGATGAAGGGCTGCTCTCACAAAGGTTTTCAGTGGATTTATTTTCTTTCTTGATGACAAAAGTTAATAGTCAGGGGCTTCCCTGGTGGCACAGTGGTGAAGAATCCGCCTGCCAATGCAGGGGACACGGGTTCGAGCCCTGGTCCGGGAAGATCCCACATGCTGCGGAGCAGCTAAGCCCGTGCGCCACAACTACTGAGCCCGCGTGCTGCAACTACTGAAGCCTGCGTGCCTAGAGCCCATGCTCTGCAACAAGAGAAGCCACCGCAATGAGAAGCCTGCGCACCGCAATGAAGAGTAGCCCCCGCTCGCCGCAACTAGAGAAAGCCCACGCGCAGCAATGAAGACCCAACACAGCCAAAAAAAAAAAAAAGAGAGATAATAGGATTTTCTGCACTCACAGTGGTGCTTGTTACTATAATGGTTCTGGAAACAGGCTTTCAAATAAAAATGTTAAATATAAGAGTACAGCCTGAGATATAAATTGATATTGTTTCAAAGAATCTGATATGCAGCAAAATACAGCAGAACAGAAAAGTAGAGGTAATAATATACATCTTCCTGGCATGTGTTGTTTATTTTATTCACAGTGTATAGGGATAATGGAAAGATATTCTAACTTAGAATAATTTATTCTCTTTTTATTGCTGTGAATCTAAGCGTGCCTATGCATAGGTGGTTGGATACTACAAATCAATACTGCAAATCAATGCTACTTAATTCTGTTCTCTGTAAGTGAAAGAAAACGTCTCTGATGAGTATTTCACCCATAAATATCATTCATACATTTCAGACCTGACTCATGTTTTTGGTGGTATTGAGATTTTTTTCTCTGCAAAATCTAAACAAGTAAATTACCATGACGTTTTGATTTGGGATCCTATTCAGACTCTATGCCTAATATTATCACATAGCAGAGAGAAAAGGTAGTCAGATCTGCTGTTCAGCTTGCGTGGTCTTGATGATTTTATGATCTCCTCGTAGCCCACTTTTACATTCGTTCTGAATGGTTTCGAAAGGAATGCTGGCTTTTTTGTACAGGAGAGAAGAGGCTTTCTTCATTTCTCTTTGTGAATATTCTGTTTGTTTGTAAAATATTTTCAGTGTTTATCGGTATACAATATATACAGCGGTCCCCAGCGTTTTGGGCACCAGGGACTGGTTTTGTGGAAGACAGTTTTTCCATGGAGCAGCGGGGGAAGGGGGGATGGTTTCGGGATGATTAAAGCACGTTACATTTATTGTGCACTTTATTTCTATTATTATTATTATTTTTTGCGGTACGCGGGCCTCTCACTGCTGTGGCCCCTGCCGCTGCGGAGCCCAGGCTCCGGACGCGCAGGCTCAGCAGCCATGGCTCACAGGCCCAGCCGTTCCGCGGCATGTGGGATCTTCCCGGACCGGGGCACGAACCCGTGTCCCCTGCATCGGCAGGCGGACTCTCAACTACTGCGCCACCAGGGAAGCCCTATTTCTATTATTATTACGTGAGCTCCATCTCAGATCATCAGGCATTAGATCCTGGGGGTTGGGAACTCCTGGTATACATGATTAAATAATTTAACTTCTATCCTGTGTAACATGTCTAAGTTGATTTTAACCATGTACAAATTGCTCTGAGATTGGGTGGCATTTATATAGCAAAGTCCAGTGTTGTTTACTGTGTGTCCCAAAGCAGGTTGTTTAAACTCTTAGGCTACTAATTTCTCCATCTATAAATGGGTAAATCAAATATCTGCTTTCATCTAAACCAAAACTGTTTTCCGAAGTAAAATCTGTTTGAAATTGCATTGGGTTCCTCTGGCTATTTTCTGTTTGAATTGATGATTTTACTTAAAGTATTTCCGTACCTGCCAACATTGAAACTTTGAGCTCTCAATAAGATGAGACAGTTTCATTCATTTTTGGGGGTAGATGCTGAATGTGTCTCGAAATCTGTCTTTAGCGATCATGGAGAAGGTCATGCTTTCCGGGCATGAACACTTCTTATAAAGCATCTGCTCCCGTTAGCGACTTTGTCTAAGGCTTTATGTTTCTGCAAGACGGTCGTGCCTATTGTTATGGGAACAAGACATTTTCTGCTCATTTCAACTCTTGCATTTGGGATCCTCCATCCTGTCCCAGAGAACCCTGAAAATTACAACTCGACACCAGCAAATAACTTTGGAGACATTGCCTCCGTGCACTGACAGAGAGTTTCTCTTGGAAACAGCGTCTTGTTCAGAGTGATCAGTGGAGGACAGAGGATGCTGTGCTCTTTCTTGACAGGTGACATGCCCAGGCAGCAATAAATGCAGATGCTCTGAGCTCCACAGGCCCAGAAGTCTGTTAATGCAGCCTGATTCTCAAGGCAAACCATGACCAGAATCGGAAGCAAGGAAGAGTTTCGATCCACTTTAGAATGGGGATGTGCCGTGTTGATGTATCACAACCTAAGCTCTTTTAGAAGAGATGGATATTTTTGCTTCTAAGAGATGAGAGAATTTTAAAATGTTTTATTTACTTTTTTTAAGGAAAATATTCCCAACGTAGAGCATAACAGATTTTCTCTTTTTTTTAACATCTTTATTGGAGTATAATTGCTTTACAGTGGTGTGTTAGTTTCTGCTTTATAACAAAGTGAATCCGCTATACGTATACATACATCCCCATATCTCCTCCCTCTTGTGTCTCCCTCCAACCCTCCCTACTTAACAAATATTTTAACTGATTTTTATTCAGATGGCATTGAGATCCTCAATAAACTTGCTTGTTCTGAAACATAGTTTCGAAACATAACATGTAATCACTGGCTACATTTGGAGAACACATTCACATTCATAGGTTCATTAATGGGAAGTAAAACATTAACACAATTTTTACTGTTTTTCTCCACTCCTGGCCCTAAGCAGAATAGACGGAATTGACAAGCTATTGTGCCAGTACTTAAACGTGGATGGAACAAAATGTCACCCCGACCCTGCAGGGAGATTTGAGGAAGGGGAACGGTATTTCGGTATATACATATAGTTGAACTGCAGGAACTGTGAATTTGGTCTGTTACATGGCACAGTGGACTTTGCATATGTCATTTATGTCATAGACCTCAAAATAGGGAAATTATCCTAATTAACCATGTGGGTCCCAGCTAATTCCATGAGCCTTTAATAGAGAACTTTTTTAAGGAGAGATGCAGCAGAAGGGGAAGTCAGAAAGATTCGAAGTGCGGGAAGAATCCACCTGGCATTGCTGGCTGCAAGGTGCAGGGGACACTTGCATGGACCAGAGAGAGGTCTCTAGGAGTGCGGGGCTGCCCCCACTGACCACTAGCAAGGAAAGTCTGTTATCAGTACAACCCCAAAGACCTGAATTCTGCCAACAATCAGAGTGAGCAAGTTCATTGAGGATCTCAGTGCCATGTCAATAAAAATGCCCACATAAAGTCTTACGGACCTAGACAAAATGATTCAGAAGTTAATATGGAAAAATGTACATGTAACAAGGTTTAGGGCACTATGATTAAAATGAGCAGTGTCGGGCTTCCCTGGTGGCGCAGTGGTTGAGAGTCCGCCTGCTGATGCAGGGGACATGGGTTCGTGCCCCAGTCCGGGAAGATCCCACATGCAGCGGAGCAGCTGGGCCCGTGAGCCATGGCCGCTGAGCCTGTGCGTCCAGAGCCTGTGCTCCACGACGGAAGAGGCCACAACAGTGGGAGGCCCGCGTACCGTGGGGAAAAGAGAAAAAGAAAAAAAAAGACCAATGTCAATGGGAGGTAGAGCTACTAGATATTAAAACATTGTACTGGACAATGGAATATTATGCAGCTGTGAAAAAGAATGAAATAATACCATTTGCAACACCATGGTTGGACCTAGAGATTATCATACTAAGCGAAGTAAGTCAGACAGAGAAAGACAAATACCATATGATTTCACTTATATGTGAATCTAAAGTATGACACACATGAACTTATTTATAAAATAGAAACAGACTTTCTGACATAGAGAATAGACTTGTGGTTTCCTAGGGGGAGGGATGGATTGGGAGTATGGGAGTAGCAGACACAAACTATTACATATAGGATGGATAAGCAACAAGGTCCTACTGCTCAGGGAACTATATTCAGTATCCTGTGATAAACCATAATGGAAAAGAATATGAAAAAGAATGTGTAAATATAAGTGAATCACTTGGCTGTACACCAGAAACTAAGACAACATTGTAAATTATACTTCAAATTTTTTAAAAATGAAAACGTATATATATAGAATGCAAAAAAAAAAAACCGACATCGTATTGGACCTATAGTTAAAATGGTGGGTCTTGGTTCATGACAGACCGAGAAAACACAAGAGAAATTCCAAAATAAGACCCAATTGTGTTTGGCAATATTGTATTTGGTAAATGTGGCATTGCATGTCAGCAGGGACAAATGGACATGTTATTGGATGTTGTTGGGACAACTGGCTGGACATTTGAGAACTGAGAAAAAGATAAAATGGGATGCATAGCAAACCATACACCACAATAAGTAAAAATCCATCAAGGATATACATAGGGAAACATGTAACTTGTTATGTACTAGAAATAAACCTTCCATTGCTCCAATTCCTGAAGCTATAAAGTTAAACACTAGTGAATCCACTACATACAAGCATAAAACTCTTGCATCTCTCAACCAACCATAAGCACAGTTTAAAGACAGAAGGCAAACTGTGAAAAGGTGTCTGCAGTGTGTATCACACACAAAGAGATGTCTCTATTACAATCAAGATTTTTAAAAAATTTCAGAAATGTGCAAGGGGAATGAACAGATGACCCTCAAAAGAAAACATGGAAAAGGCTTTAACTATATGAAAATATACCGAACTTCATAAGAGTTACAAATCGACATCAGGCACAGATACCACTTCTTACCAATTAGATTGGAAAATTGCAAAAGTTTGGCAACAAACCCTGTTGGCCAGGCTGTAGAAAAATAAGCCCAGTACATTTGCTGGTGGAAATGCAAAATTGGACCACTTATAGGAGGATAATTTGGCGATATCCATATCCAGTTAACCTTTGATTAAGCAATCCTACATCTGTGAATCCAGCCCAAAGATAAATAGGTAAAAATACTGCATCTCTTTGGACAGCATTACTCATAGCTGCAATATTTGTAATCTGAAAGAAAGTATTTGAAATGTCTCTCAATAGGAGATTGGCTCAACAGATTATGGTACGTGGATAGATAAAATACTATGAATACAAAATAAGAATCAGGATATTGGTGTGGAGTGAGCTATAGGTTGTAATCATGAGTGAAAAAACAAAGAAAAAGGTGCACAACAGAATAAGTGTGTAATTAGGCTAAATTTTGTAGAAGACGGAGAACTACACAGATACCCCATAGACCTCCAAACCTATGCATATATCCTTGTATTAGCAAAACTATCGGGGGAGAACGAATGAATGGCATTAGAATACCTCTCTTTCACACTTGCGCTGTGCCTTTTTGCAAGAGTTACCACACCATCAGCGCTTCAGTATCTTTTTGCATGAATTGGAAATAATAATCCTGCTAATTACATGGTCTGGAGGTATCAATATAGATAATACTTGGCTGTATGACAAGCACAAGTCATACAACTGTTGCTCATTGTTCATGGAACATGCTGGATCTTCAACACACGTGCTTGTAGGATGGATAACTCCACAGAAGGTCCACATCATCCCATCTGACTCTACAGTTTTCTTTGAAAATTTCTTTAGAAATTGAGAAATTTGTGAAAATGACAAAGGGAGAGGCTGCACACCCCAACAATACTGTCCCTCCTGTCTTGACACCAATTGCAACTTCAAGGGGGTCCTTAAAACCCTCACTTCTGACGGCTTGCTAGAAGGACTCATATAGCACTCCCTGAAAACTGGTGCACTCAGGGCTACGGTTTACGGCAGTGAAAGGACACAGGTTATAATCAGCCTAGAGAATAAATACATCTACAAGTCAAGGGTTGCCGGCCGTCACCAGGAGCTAGGAGAGAGGCGTGGAGTGTATACTCCCCCAGAACCTCCAGAAGGAACCAACCCTGTCGACACCTTGATTTCTGACTTCCAGCCTCCAGAATTGTGAGAGAACACAATTTTTTTTTTTTAAAGCCAAGTAGACAGATAGGTGGGTGGGTGGATGGATGGATCGATAGATAGTTACAGTCATCCCTCAGTATCCATGGGAAATTTGTTCCAGGACCCCCTTGGATACCAAAATCCACAGATGCTCAGGTCTCTTATATAAAATGGCGTAGTTTTTTTTTTAACATCTTTAGTGGAGTATAATTGCTTTACAATGTTGTGTTAGTGTCTGCTGTATAACAAAGTGAATCAGCTATACGTATACATATATCCCCATATCCCCTCCCTCTTGCGTCTCCCTCCCACCCTCCCTATCCCACTCCTCTAGGTGGTCACAAAGCACCGAGCTGATCTCCCTGTGCTGTGTGGCTGCTTCCCACTAGCTATCTGTTTTACATTTGGTGGTGTGTATATGTCCAGATAGCATAGTATTTGAATATAACCTATACACATCCTCCCATAGACTTTAATCATCTCTGGATGACTTATCGTACCTAATACAAGGTAAATGCTATGTAAACAGTTGCACATCCAGTGTAAATGCTATGTAAATTGTCACTGACACAGCAAATTCAAGCTTTGCTTTATGGAACTTTGTGGATTTTTTTTCCCCTGAATATAGTACATCCGACGTTGGTTGAGTCCTCAGATGCAGAACTCACAGATATGGACAGTCAACTGTAAATAAGTAAAACCAGCCAAGGGAAATAGTGCATGGGGCATAGTCCAGAAGGGGTCCTAAGGTGGAATTTCCACTGTCCTGTTCCAAAGAGGTCATAGATGGTGTTCCTTCCTCCCAGATATGGTTATGATGACACACAGAGTATTGGCTGCTAGGGAAGCTGGCCTGAGCCTTGGTACCCAGAGTCTTTATTGGAGCTGCATCCTCTCCAGCCCCTGGGGTGGACCATTGGCCTCCAACCTCTACAGAGGTGGGCCTAATATCTGTGGTCTTCAGTTCCTCTGGAGATCAGAAGTGATAGGCACAGTCCAAAGCCTCCGTCATAAGTCGCATTGTAGACTCTTCCAGTTGGCCCAAAGCTGCAGGTCAGCAGAGGCACTCCTAGCACCAGGGCTTTCCAGGGGTCTGGAGATGACCTCCCAGAGCAAAAGCCAGGCATCTCTTTAGGAAGGGGTAACTGTTCACTACAAACATAGTCTATCAAATAGTAATACTGAAGTACGTTTTGAGACGTAGTTAGAGGGATTTCTCGTGGGGGGAAAAGAAAGAGATTCAAAATCGTGATGGGACCTAAAATTTGGAATACTCAAATCTTAGCAAAATGGCTAAAACCCTTTCATGAGTAACCGGTAACTTCTAATTTTCTTGAGTGATCTTGACAGGAAGTTGATTGTTCCTCCTTTAAATCTAAGGACTTTGGGTAGCAAAGGAAACCGTGCTATTTCTATGTGAATTGTGTCAATGCACTGTTTGTACGAAAAAATAATTGCATGTAATTGTGAAGGATGCACGACCGCCTCAAAATTCATTAAAAAATCCCACTTCGGGGCTTCCCTGGTGGCACAGTGGTTGAGAGTCCACCTGCCGATGCAGGGGATACGGGTTCATGCCCCGGTCTGGGAAGATCCCACATGTCGCGGAGCGGCTGGGCCCGTGAGCCATGGCTGCTGAGCCTGCACATCTGGAGCCTGTGCTCCGCAACGGGAGAGGCCACAGTGGTGAGAGGCCTGCGTACCGAAAAAAAAAAAAAAAAAAAATCCCGCTTTGGGGACTTCCCTGGTGGCGCAGTGGTTAGGAATCCGCCAGCCAATGCAGGGGACATGGGTTCGAGCCCTGGTCCAGGAAGATCACACATGCCACGGAGCAACTAAGCCCATGGCCACAACTACTGAGCCTGCGTGCTACAACTGCTGAGCCTGCGCTCTAGAGCCTGTGAGCCACAACTACTGAGCCTGCGTGCCACAACTACTGAGCCCACGTGCCTAGAGCCCGTGCTCCACAACAAGAGAAGTCACTTCAATGAGAACGCTGCGCACCGCAACGAAGAGTAACCCCTGCTCGCTGTAACTAGAGAAAGCCCGTGCACAGCAAGGAAGACCCAATGCAGCCAACAAAAAAAAAAAAAAAAAAAAAAAAAAAAACCCTCTTCGGAATGTGTTTTCGTGCCTCCTCAATTATAGCATTCAGGAAATAAATTTGCCGTCATAGAACAAAACAGGATGGGTTACATCTTTCCGCACCCAGAACCGTTTCTGATGCTGTTGGATGACGGGGCACATCAGTACACGATGACAGAGACGTAAAGAAAATCTTCGCATCTGCATTTGGTTGCATTTGTTTTCTTCTAACCTGGACATGCATGGCTGTTGTTGTATCCCAACAACAAGGGACCTCCCGGGGGGTGATTCGGAGCCTCCTTTCTCTAAGCCACCATCCTTCATCCATCGTCTCTTTGTCGGCTGACCTCCAGCACCAGGCCCTTGCTTTTTTCGTAGCATTATTATGTATTTCACAGACGCAGTTTTCTTTCAAATTGCACATCAGTGAAGGTCACGCGTTTCTTAATTCCAAACCTTTGACACCTCACTCGATGTTGTCACCGGAGGCCTACTTGCTGTTCCCAGAAGCTTGTGCTTCTCATAGCTGAGAATGAACTTGAGGTGCTGGCTTCTGCATCGCAGATGCTCTCTGGGGGATGGGCATCAGCAGGGCCTTTTCGCAGGCATTATACTGAACGCTGGTGTGGGCCAATGCTGCCGGGCTCTGCGGTGGGGGGAAACGAGAGAGGAGAGGAAGCCAGAGGAGGTGCGGAATATGAACAAAGCAAAGCGGGTGACTGTGCCTTATTTCAGATCAGTTCCCGCCGATCTATAATCTCCTTCAGTTTTGTAAAACTCAGATTTTATATTTTTCGGGCCGTTTCAGATTCCCAGCGAATCAAGGGGAAAGTACAGAGGTTCCCCATAGACTCCTGCACCCCGACATATGCACGGCCTCCCCACAGATCAGCGTCCGCCGCCAGGTGGTGCACCTGTTACAGTGGATGAACCTACAGAGACACCACCATCAGCCAGAGTGCATAGTTGACGTTAGGGTTCACTCTTGGTGGTGTCGATTCTGTGGGTTTGGACCAGTTTATAGTGACATGTATCCACCGTTAGAGTATCATACGTTGTATGTTCCCTGCCCTAAAAATCCTCTGTGCTCTGCCTGTTCATCCCTCCCTCCCCCCAGCCCATGGTAACCACTGACCATTTTCCTGTCTCTGTAGTTTTGCCTTTTCCAGGATGTCATAGGGCTGGGATCACACATTATGTAGCCCTTTCAGATTGGCTTCTTTCACGTAGTCATATGCATTTCAGGTTTCTTCATATCACTTTATAGCTTGATAGCTCGTTTCTTTTTAGTGCAGAATAATATTGCATTGTCTGGGTGCCCCACAGTTTATGTATCCACTCACCTACTGAAGGACATCTTGGTTGCTTCCAAGTTTGGGCAATTATGAATAAAGATGCTATAAACATCTGTGTGTAGGTTTTTGTGTGGACATAAGTTTTCGGTTCCTTCAGATAAATGCCAAGGAGTGTAGTAAACCTGCATGGTCGGTCTATCTTTCTTTCTATCCATCTATCTGTCTGTCTGTGTATCCATCCATCCATCCATTCATCCATCTAAATATAGTCTCTCATCTATATCCATCCGTCCATCCATCCATCCATCCATCCATCCATCCATCCATCCATCCATTCATCCATCCATCCATCCATCCATTGGTTCTGTTTCTCTGAAGGACCCTAATACACCAGCTAAATAGTTTTGCAGTTATTGAAGTTTTCTCCCTTTTCTGAGCCTCAGTTGACGCATCTTTAAAATAAGGATAAGCATACCTACCTCCTAGTGTTATGAAAATGAAGTGTGGTGGTTTCTGTAACACACTGGGTGTATTCCCTGTAACACAGTGTGTGATAGAAAATGTTTATGATTGCTCTTATAAACCAGTATACTATTGAGAACTCTTTTGTTAATCTGTACCGTCCCTCCCCCAAGGACAGTTCGCTGGAGGGGGAAGGGGGTGATTGACACCACCTCCAGGGATGCTCTTGGAGGAGTTCCTGGCTCTTGGGGCATGGTTAATTAGTGGGTGAAGCATATCTGCCCTATAACTGAGAGTGATGTAGGCTCAGGGAAGAACAAGTGGGTTAAGCTTCTAGCTACTGCAACTCTATGCATCTAAGGAACTCAGACTTGGGGTGAGGGATAGGGTGGTATCTGGGCATCTAGGTATGGGCTCAAACACATTCCTGGATTGTGACGGGATTTGGAACAGTAAACTCTACAGGTGACCACGTGTGGGCTTTGTAATAAGACAGACCATGGTATATTCTTAGCTCTCATTCTCACCAGCTTTGTGGCCCTAAGCAGACTGGAGACCATCTTGAAGCCCCCAGGTTCCTGGTTCACTTGTTGTGTGTGAGCATTATGGGTGAAAGTTGTGAGGTTTTCTTGAAAGAGTTTAGGCAGAAGGAAAGAAGAAAGTGGCCTCTGATATATCAAGTATGACATCAAGACCTATGGGGTCAGAGAAATTCACCTGATAGAGATTAGTTGGAGGGTAAGTAAAAATTTAACTTACATTGTATCATGTTATTCAAGCTAAAGGGAAAAAAAACAACAATCTACCGTTAAGCGTTGTCAAGGATGGAATCATAGAAATGGAAGCTTCCCAGGGAAAAGCTTGTTAGCATCCATCCAAAACACTGCCTAGGAGAGAGGAATCATTCTAAGAGTAGGAGACACCAAGCCTGATTATACATCCATGGATGTGATGACCTGAGTAATACCCTGATATCAGTTGATACTGAGATATGCATCCTAACTTGGTCTGGTTCTGTGTTCAGAAAGTAATCTTCTAGTTTTCTTTCTTTTTTTTTTTTGTTATCATGGCTGTTTATTTTTTTAAGATACATAGTGTTTTTAAAAATTTATTATGTTAGCTACAGGTGTACAATATAGTGATTCATAACTTTTAAAGGTTATACTCCATTCATAGTTATTATAAAGTTTTGGCTATATTCCCCGTGTCGTACAATATATCCTTGTTGGTTATTTTATACATAGTATTTTGTACCTCCTAATCCCCTCCCCCTGTATTTCCCCTCCTTCCTTCCCTCTTCCCCCTGGGAACCCCTAGTTTGTTCTCTGTATCTGTGAGTCTACTTCTGTTTTGTTATATTCACTATTTTGTTGTACTTTTCAAGGTTCCACATATGAGATCATACAGTATTTGTCTTTCTCTGTCTGACTTATTTCACTCAGCATAATCCTCTGCAAGTTCATCCATGTTGCTGCAAATGGAAAAATTTCATTCTTTTTTATGACTAATATCCCAATGTATATATGTACCACATCTTCTTTATCCATTTGTCTGTTGATGGACACTTAGGTTGGACACTGAGTAATCTTCTAGTTTTACATTGGCTTCCCACATACGTATTTTTTTTAAAAAAATTACTTATTTTATTGAAGTTAGTTGATTTACAATATTATATTAGTATCAGGTATAAGTAGTTTGTTTTTTAAATATCCAGTTTATTTATAAGTTACCTTGGTATACTAATCCTAGATACTAAAAGAGAGAACACAGTGATCAAAACAAAGAAAATCTAGGGTACTTTCCTGGTGGTCCAGTGATTAAGCATCCACCTTCCAATTCACGGGATGTGGGTTCGATCCCTGGTCCGGGAACTAAGATCCCACATGCCACGGGGCAAGTAAGCCCATGCGCCAAAACTACTGAGCCCACGTGCCACAACTGCTGAGCCCACGTGCCTCAACTAGAGAGCCTGTGTGCCGCAAACTACAGAGCGCACATGCTCTGGAGCCTGCACACCACAAGTAGAGAGAAGCCCACACATCACAACTAAGACCTGATGCAGCCAAAAATAAATAAATAAAATAAATAAATACTAAAAAAAAAAAAATTAAAAAGCAAAATCTAAATATGTTTGAATTCAAGTATCTGCTATTACAGAATAAAGCAGCAGTTATTTAGATATTTTTAATACAGAATTAAGTAGCAGTTTTAAATATTTGCTTTGATTTATTATATAAAATTGATTCATGTATTTAACAAAGCACTGAATTTTCAGGCCTGAGTCCTATGAATTTTCTTTGTAGCCCCTCGAATACACATGGTTCAGATTTCCCTATGACTGTATCCAATATTTCTCAACCACTGGGTGGGTTCACAGTCACATAGTTTTTCTTATATACATTTTCTGGTCTACACAATTGTTATATTTCCCATGGGGGAGAGGCAGGGAACAGAAGAAGAGAAAAAACACAAATTAGCATTTTTGTATTGTACATCGATCATGTGAGTTTGGTTGATGTCACTCCATTACTGAACTGTTCACTCAGTCTTAATTTTGAGTTACAGAGTCAAGACTAGATCTTGCATCATAATTAAACCCATCCAGATGAGATTTTTGGACTGTTCAGTCATCTCCTGGTAACCTCCCTGTTAATAGTTCTGTATAGGCTAGCTCTGCTGTGTAACAAGTGACCCCAACCTTAGCAACCTAAAAGAACAAGCGTTTATGATATGTGGGGGAGAAATCTGGGCATGGCTTACTGAGTGCCCTACTCAGCATCTTACAAAGCTACAACTGAGGTACCGTCCAGGCTGTGTGTACTTTTTCTGGAATTCAGGGTTCCCTTCCAAGCTCATGTGCTTTTTGGCAGAATTGAGGTCCTTGAGGTTGTAGGACTGAGCTATCTTCAGGGCTGTTCTTGGCTCCCTCGAGCATGTAGCTATGGCATATAGCTCTATCCATGCAGTTCACAATATGATGCCTCACTCTTCGAAGCCTGTAGGAGAACCTCTCACTCCGACAGTTAAGACAGAGTCCCGTGTCACATAAGCTAATCATAAGGTGGCATGTCATCCCTCTTGCCGTATTCCCTTGGCTAGAAGTGAGTCACAGTTTCTACCTGCAGAAAAGGGGAGGGGAAGATACAAAGCCATGGGTCACTGGGAGTCAGTGTGGAGGGGTGGGGGGCCTCTGTATGGCTTTTCTCCATGGATTTCTGGTCAAATGGCAATGCTCAACCACCGTAGGGTCATTAAGAGGACTGCCTTAAATGGCATACGCAAAACCACCAGTCCATCATACATTGTGAGTCACATTCTTGTCTCAATTTCCATGTGAGTTTTTTGCTCAGGATCCCATATTAGCCAGTTAGGAAGAGTATACCAAATATTGCTAGGAAATAGGAAACTGAAGTAACCTCTCACGTGTACGCCCTTCCCCACACCTGACAAAATTTGGAATAAGGCCACTCAGGCAAACCTCAATTGTAGTGGGGGAAAAAAAAAGTGGTGACACCCTTCTGTTTCATTTAGCATGTCGTCCCAGGTAATGAACTGCTATTCCATTGCCTGTGTGAACTGTCAAATCACACATCCTTATCTCTGACGTGTTAGGCTCTCCTTTGTTGGATTCCACGTAGCATCCCAGCACCATGAACGAATCTTATTTTTTGATGTGCGTGGTATACGCAGTTTATAAAGTGAGATTGTCACTGTTTATTGCACTGAAGAATCCGTGCAGAAGAGGAGAGATGAGCATCCGTATGTTAAGTTAATGCCATTCTTTAATGCTAACTTTATTTATTTTGCCTCAAATGAATCTGCTATCCGGTACACAGGTTTTTTCTTCCCCCCCTAGGTAGGTGCATCTTAGATCGTGAATGATAAAAAAGGTCATTTAAATCTGCACCAGTGGCGACCTTGCTCTCCCTTGATTCTGTAGCCGAAAGCCAACTGGATTATAGTCAAGGACAAACATTATTTTGTTATACAGAGGCCGCTGAAACTGCAGAGTCAATTTGGGTAATTCTAGGAGCGTCGGGTATGTCGGCCAGGTCGTAATTAAAGTTGGGATGTCCTTGGTTTCAGACTCTCTCCTACTGTCCCTTGTCCTCAGAGTTTGTTTTTGAGGATTTTACATGCCAATGCGTGTAGCATGGATTAAGAATGCTACCCCAACTGTATAAGTGTTACTGTCTGTTTCCTATTAGCGGTGATGGACTTGAGGTGGAAGCTTCAATTAACAGAGCCAGATCATTTAAATTGAGAAGAACATTTGAAATCCAACACATCCACCGTTATTCGACATGTATCCAAAACCCTCATTAGTGCGCTAAGACCAAGAAACTCGGTGTACCTGTCCATCAAGAGCCTGGTCCCTTGCCCTCTTTCCACCACCAAGTACACTGCATTGCCCAAGGAAGGAATTCTTCCCATTAATTGCACCTGGATTTCCCAGGCTCCACCCATAGGATCTTAAACTGGATTCCCATGACCGGGGATCAACTCCTTGCTTTCCTTATGTTCCGTAATTGGTTGGCAGCCGTTCTACTTGTGCCCAGACTTTCTTCCACTTCCACTGGAGTTCAGAGATGTTTCAAGGTTATCCATACACTAATCCTTTGTGGCCAGCCCGTAACTACTCCACATGCAGAGTTGCTTGTGGGTGCCATTGCTTTTGGACCTGCAAGCAAGCTGGCTTCCTCGGGTCCCTGCTACTATCAGGGACCACCTTAGGACGTGCATCCTTGGATGGGACCCAATTCTGTTGAGTTTTTCAGAAGCCTCAATTTGCCAGAACAATTCGACAGTCCATGCATAACGGATGATATTAACTCTCTGAGCTACCCTTTACCACCATGAGCACTGCAGTGGCTCGGAAAAATACCTGAGCCTTACAGATTGTTAATGAACAATAATGCTTTGGTGTTTTGCACGGTGGTACCCTTTTCTGTGTCCACCCTAGGATTCCCTGAGAGACTTGCTTATGAGCCTCTGGATGCAAGACTCATGGACAAAACAAGTGTCAGACATTCACAGCCCAGAGAGAGCTGGCCTCAATGACCGAAGCATTAAACCTGACCGTGTTTCTTCTCATTAAGTCAATTTCTTTCTAGGGACCCTTTTCTGGTCACTTTCACATGTTCCTCTTGTGTGTCAAACACATTCCGACATCGGATACAGACACACCTGGGGCTGAAGGAGACACCCATGCAACATGAAAGGTTGACAGCATTACTGGATTTTCTGGTCTGCACATCCAAGAGTTTCCATCGTGCCCAGGTGAATGTTTTGGGCACCAATCATTTCGTTGCGGGTCAACAGTCATGGCACAAAGAAGTGATGCCTCATGGATCATGGGGTAGAAACTCAAAACATTTGAACAGAGACCATGTTCTGCTTCATGTGTGTAATGAACAGAACACTATTTCCTGAGGCTATGTTTCAAATCAGATGCTAATCACAAGTGAAAAAATGTTACTTCTGTTTGGGGCGGGGCGGGGGGGGTGCTGGGGGCCGTGTAGGTGACAAATGAATCTGTTGCTGCCCTTCCCTCTTCATGTCTCCAGGAGTGAATTCAAGGTCTCACTTACCATGCACAAGACATATGGGTAAGGGTTAATTGCGGTGAATAAATTATAGGAATTTCATCTACATTTAGGTCCCAGAAGGTTCCGGTGTTTCTTCCGTAGAAGCATCTGACCTCCTGCTTCCATAATTATCTCCTTGGCCTCGGTTAGTTAATCGGGTGAAGATGTTAGAAGAGCTTAAAACCGAAACACTCTTCCTAACTTGGTTTGTCTCATCCTCATTAATTTTTAGAAGCATATTTCAAAGTCAGAAGTACTGTCATCTTGCTGTTTTTGAAATATAGCTGGAGAGGATAAAGACTACTGTTGCGTTAGAATCAGACTTCTTGGAAATAGACAGGGGCCCTAAAAGCAATGTCTTGAATATCTGCGCGTTTAACAAATGCATATATTTTTCTGAGCGTTTCCTTAATGGGCATGGCAGATTGGATCTGACCGTACTCTATTTTTCTTTAGGGTGAAGTTGTTTTTCTTGAGTTGTGGAGCAGTTGCTATGGCATTAAATCAGAGTTGCTGCAGCAGAACCGGGCACATATGGGCAATAAAAATACCCAGCTTGGAGCTGATGGGGGTATCAAATTTTGGGAAAATGACCCAGGATGACAATATGATGCGTTTACCTTGCCTCAGAAAAGGAGATGTTGTTTCCCTCCTCTGTAGGATGACATATTAACGAGAACACCGGCAGATGGGCTGGCTTGTTGGAGAGGACGAATGGGGAAAGACTGTACCTTCAAGGACGAGTTACAATGTTCTTTTTTCTTTTCTTTCTTTCTTTTTTTTTGTTTTAAAGAGAAAGAGGGTAAATTAGACCTATCCCAAGTTACAGGGCAATTGGTGGGGCATTTGATTACAAAATAAGAGGGAGGGCAGAACGCTAGGTTACAATGTAGAATGCAGTAGGATGGCATCGAACCTGCGACTCTCCACCTTTGCGGCGCCCCTACAAAATGCCATTTGGTGACCGAGGCTGGACAAGGTGATTGTTTTCCTTCTTTGCTTCACATCCTTTGGGCAGTGTGGGCACAGCTGGATCATAAGTAGGAACAAATATTTGTGCTTTGCTGTGATTTGCTGCCGTCTGATCCAATAATGATATTTCAGAGTGGCTTCCTTCTACCCCCATCCTGAGGCAGTTACGTTATCAAACAAAGCCACATAGATCCACAGTGATTCAACGGCAAGCCGTACTACCCAAAGCACGCTTTTCGCCACGTGTGAAAGTTACACAGTCCAGAACGTCCCTGTGTGCAGAGGAAACCAATTCAGTGCCCTCCAAGGCAAGAGACAAGAGGCACAGTCTTGCTGATTTCGTGAATATTCTCGGCGTAGAAAGGATGCAGTGTGGGTGCTGGATGTGAAAATAATGACGTAAATTCAGGATGCCAGGGATGTTGTGTACAGAAACTGTAGCCTCACGACCCCACCTCTGAAAGTGCCGTCTGGTGTGAATAGCCCTGCTAGCATTTCTTTTTTTGGCCACACTGCGTGGCAGGTAGGATCTTAGTTCCCCGACCAGGGATTGAACTTGCACCCCCTGCATTGGAAGCATAGAGTCTCAACCCCTGGACCGCTAGGGATGTCCCCTCTACTAGAATTTTAAACCAAGGCAGGCTCTGATCTTCAGAAAGCTTCACCTTGGAGATAGGAGAGGAATTCTATAGAATCAGAATCACCCTTGCTCTGCTGGGCTGAACGTTGGGGGGCATCTGGTAGGCTCCCTAAAACATTTCACGTTAAACTCTTGGGTCCAGGTGGTGGACGTACGTTACGATGGTCCCAGTGATGTCTTCCTCGTGGTGTTCCCGCCCTTGTATAATCTCTTCTCCTGAAGTGAGGGTAGGAGGTGCGATTTGCTTTTAATCTGGAGACTATGGCAAAGGTGAGAAGACATCACTCCTATGATTATTACATTACCTTGTATTATATTACATTATATATATTTTATATTATATTATGACTCCATCTTACAAACTCTCCCTCAACTCTTATTCTCCTCGCTCGCTTTGAAGATGCAAGTGGCATGTTGTATCGTACAATTGCAAGGGAATGTATTCTGTCAACAGACAGAGTTTGGAAGCAGAACTTTGCACACTTCAGCCCCCAGATGAGCACTCATCCCTGGCTGACCTCTTGATTTCAGCCTTGACAAAAATTCAGTTAAGCTGTGTCTGGACTCCTGACCCACACACACTGAGATAATAAAGGTGTGTTGTTCGAAGCCTCTACGTTGGGGGAACTTTTTTCTTGAGCACAGAAAAGGAATATGGTCGTGCACAGCAGCAGTGCTGAACATCTGTTATTCCAGCTGACCCCAGGGGCTCTTATCCAAGGTCCATTTTTATCCTTTGTATCTGTCACCAGTGAATCTGTCGAAGTCAAGATCTGAGCTCTTCTGCCTCCTGTTCTTGCTGACAGTGCCACACATGTCAGAATCTTGTAAAAGTCCTCTTCAGTTTAATAGGAAATTCTGTGGTAAGAAGAGGCTGCTCTCGTTCATGAGTTCCTCTTCATAGATTGAATCCTGTGTGCGTTTCTCCCAATATAAATCTTCCTTCCTTGTGTGTATTGGTTGTGCTGTAAATTTTCCAGATGGCTCAATCTCTCAGTTGACTTTGCAAGGTTGTCTTTTCTGATCTAGGTCTTCTACAAACTTTCTTAAAATGCTCCAGCAAGCACACTAGACCAGTGTCATTCTATAGGGAATTCCTTGCTGGTACCCAGCCGTCATTAAACCCCACTGTTACTTTTTCCAGTCACCCTTTCGGAGAACATGGGGAAATAAGTGTTCATGGCCACACTGGGTCAACATTTTTGCCTGTTATTTCATGCTCTGTAATCTCACCTGCATATTCTGTGCAACTCGGCAATGTATTCATTCACCTCTAATTGGACATTTTCCACATCACCTTTCACAAGTATACTTCATGAACATATCAAGCCTTCAAGTGGATTTTAACGCTTTCCTTAAAATAAAAAGCTCAACATCTTTAAGGTGTAATTCACAAAAGACAAATACAACAAAACCCTGCAACCTCTTAAAGTACACACTTTGATGTGTTTTGACAAATGTTTACCCAAGTTTAATCATGGAAACAACCAAAAATATACAATGTTTCCATCACTTTAAAATGTCCTCTTGTATTTCTTTGAAATTGTTTCCCTTCCACCCTCCTCAGTCTCTGGAAGCCACTGGGGTTTTTTTGTTTTTGTTTTGTATCTAGTTTTGATTGTAGTCAGTCTTTTCTAGATTTTAATAGGAATGGAATTACGTACTTTGTGCGCTTTTTTCTGGATTTTTTTCAGTGCTTAAAGTTAGTTTTGAGATGTGTCTTGTAGGTGCCATGCTGGTGGCATCATCAACACCTCTGCAATAAATAAGTGGTTAGGCTGTCTAGACTAATGGTACCGCAGGCACCAGGGGTATGAAAGGATGTATTATTCACAAATGAAGTGCTGGTGACTTAGTTTTTTTGTTGTTGTTGGTTTTTGTTTGTTTTTTACTGTCGTTACAGGGCATGGGCTGAGGTTTGCATAGCTCAAATCACCCTCTGGCCCCACGAGAACATACATAGTGGTGTGCTCAGAAGATTGCCCAGTTGTAGGGTGAGAGTAGCAGGGATGTAATGAGGCTGGACTCATTGCTCAGACATCAACAGTGAAGCCTGACTTTTTACCAGGTGCATCCAGATACTGTGTGTGAGCCTATGTGCCTTTTTATGGTTTGGTGGTAGATGGACTAGATCACAAATTGGACTAGAGCACACATCGTGTATCCTTGCAGCTGACCACGAGTGTTCACTTGATCCCCAGTTTGGGGCATCTTGAATAGAGTTGCTATCGATATTTGTGGACAAGTCTCTATGTGGACACACGTGTTCGTTTCTCTTAGGAATGTTTCACTATGAGTTATGGAACTAGGTTGACTAGGAAAGGAAGGAATGGGTGATTTTATAATCGCCAAACTGTTTTCCCAAGTGGCTGTACCATCTTGCATCCCCAGAAGCAAAAATATGAGTTCCAGTTGCTCCACATTTTCACTGACATTTGGTATTTGGGGATTTGTGTCTTGCTTTTAGACTTCCTAGTGGCTTAGCGATATCTCATTATAGATGGGCATCTACTGACCTGGAGCATCTTTCCTACTGAGATGAATGCTTCTTGGTCATGCACATGACTTCTTTGTGAAGCGTCTGTTCAAATAGTTTTCCCCATTTGGGGCTTCCCTGGTGGCGCAGTGGTTGAGAGTCCGCCTGCCGATGCAGGGGACACGGGTTCGTGCCCCGGTCCGGGAAGATCCCACATGCCGCGGAGCGGCTGGGCCCGTGAGCCATGGCCGCTGAGCCTGCGCGTCCGGAGCCTGTGCTCCGCAACGGGAGAGGACACAGCAATGAGAGGCCCGCGTACAGCAAAAAAAAAAAAAAAAAAAAAAAAGTTTTGCCCATTAAAAAAAAAATGTGTTTTTGGACTTCCCAAGTTGTAAGAGGTAATTATATATTTAGACTATACGTCCTTCGTGAGATTTATGTGTTGAAGTATATGTGTTGAAGTGTATGTGTTGAAGTGGTCCTCGTTCTGGAGACCTCCTTTCCATTACTTTAATGGTATCTACAGAAAATTAGAAGCCTTTACATTTTTAATTTTTTTAATTTTTTTATTTTTCTTGCGGTACACGGGCCTCTCACTGCTGTGGCCTCTCCAGTTGCGGAGCACAGGCTCCGGACGCGCAGGCTCAGCGGCCATGGCTCACGGGCCCAGCCGCTCCACGGCATGTGGGATCTTCCCGGACCGGGGCACGAACCCGTGTCCCCTGCATCGGCAGGCAGACTCGCAACCACTGCGCCACCAGGGAAGCCCAAGCCTTTACATTTTTGATGAATTCTAGTATTTCATTTTTGTTAATGGTTTGTGGTGTTTGTGTCCTAAGAAGCCAGTGCCTTCCATAAGGTATTTTGTTTACATGATCTGTATGTCTCCGTGTTTGGATAGAATGTTTGTGTCCTCTGAAAATTTCATATATTGAGATCCTAACCCCCAAGGTGGTAATATTTAGAGACGGGTCTTTGGGAGGTGACTAGGTCACAAGCGGGGAGGCCTAGGGAAATCACTGAGATGAATTTGTTTAAAAGTATAACTAGTAAGCTAATAGGGAGAAAAAAATTTAAACTAAAATACTCAATTCATCCGAAAGAAGGCAGGGATGGGGGAGGGGGCAGAAAATACAGGACAAATAGAACAGATACAGGAAGATGGTAGAATTAAACTAATGATGGTATTACTATAAATTGTCTAATATTCCAGTTAAGACAGATATTGTCCAACAGGACACACGAAATAAGAAGAACCAACACATTCTTTCTACAAGGAGGGCAATTTAAATATAACCCCAGAAGGGGTTAAAAGAAAACCATAGGAAAGGAAATCAGGTGCAAATATTAATCGTGGGAAAATGAAGAAACTTGATTAATATCAGCTGAAGTAGACCTCAGGTCAGGAATGAATAGCTGAGATAAAGAGGGGGATCTCTTCTGTTGACATTGCCTATTAAACGCTCTTCAATTAAGCGCAACCCTGTAAATCAGTGCAGCCACTGTGGAAAACAGTATGGGGGGTTCTCAAACAAACTAAAAACAGAGTTACCATATGATCCAGCAATCCCACTCCTGGGCATATCTCTGGAGAAAACCATAATTCGAAAAGATACATGCACCCCAGTGTTCATAGCAGCACTTTTTATAATAGCCAAGACATGGAAGCAACCTAAATGTACATTGACAGATGAATGGATAAAGAAGATGGGGTGCATGTATACAGTGGAATACTACTCAGCCATGAAAAAGAATGAAATGATGCCATGTGCAGCAACATGGATGGGCCTGTAGATTATAATACTCAGTGAAATTAAGTCAGACACAAGAAGACAAATATCAAATGATATCACTTATATGTGGAATCTAAAAAATACAACAAACTAGTGAATATAACAAAAAAGAAGCAGACTCACAGACATAGAGGACAAACTAGTGGTTACCAGTGGGGAGAGGGAAGGAGAGACGGGGGAGGGACAAGAGAGGGGTAGGAGATAAAGAGGTACAAATTATTATGTGTAAAATAAATAAGCTACAAGGATATTTTGTACAACACAGGGAATATAGCCCATATTTTATAATAATTATAAATGAAATACAACCTTTAAAAATTGTATAAAAGTTTTTTAAAAAATAAAGTTATAAAAGTAAACAAAACCCCCCTTTCACAAATGCCAGAAACCTCTCCATCCACTTGATTCTCCACTGAAACCTCATCAACTCGGAAGCACTGTTTTTCTTGCCCTACCTCAAATTGACTCTCTTTATCCTCTCACCGTCACATTCACATGCTCAGGAACTTAGGTCTACATTCTCTTCACATTGGCTTTTTCCAGAGCATCGCTCCTTCAGCCTCTTCTCAAATGCCTGCTCCTCTGAAATTTACCTTTTTGCCATGACCCTCCAGTCTCCAGCTCCTATGGTCGCCCACCACTGGAGCTACTCTCCTTTTATTTCCTGGAGGGCTTGCCTTTTTACTGCTCTAACGTAGTCTACAATCCTTTCATCACATTGTGCTTCTTAGGTCCAGACTTTCTGGTCCTCGCAGTTGAGAAGCTTGCTACCCACGTGCCTTCACAGATGTAGGCATTAGCATCACCAAGGAAACCGATGGAGATGTTAGATAAGAAGGGTCTTAGACGTCAAGCCCAAACTCTAATGCCTCTTTGGGGACATTTTCCCCTAAGGATTGGTTCTGTCCATCTGCGATAATCCTGGGCATTGCTTTTCTTCTCCAGCTCCCCATGGAATTCCAACATGCAGCTGGGATGGATCACCCTGAGTGTAGAGCTTTCTTGCCAACCTCCAAGCCGTCAAACACACCCGACTTCCAACCCATCCCTTCTCAGATGCTCTCCCTACTAGAAAAGAGCCTTGGGGACATATTTTAGCGGGAGCACATGTCAGCACTTACATTGGTAGAATTCAGTCACTGCATACAGTACCTGGCTCCGCGGAAGGTCGTCAAAGTTTTGTTCTAGTATTTTTATTATCACCTCTACTAGGCAGCTCCTGATGTAACAGAGAAGAGTAAACCTGACTCCATGTTCATCTGGTCCATTAGCTCTAACCTTTGTGGTCCGTTGTCTCTGCTTAGGCTGGCTCTGCACCTTTTGTAGAAGAATGTTGCCTAGAGCCTGAAATATACACGACAGCATTCTCAAGGCTCTGCCTCCCAGGCTTGACCTTTAAAGGCAAACTAAAAAGTTGCAGAACAGAAGATAACATTTGTCTTGTTGGAGGTTTATAGGAACATTGTGATCTGAGGTATGTGGACAGCTGCAAGAACAATGGATTCTGGCACCAAGAAGTTTGCAGCAACCAGCCACACCCCCAAAGAAGTCTGAACTTGAACTCAAGTGGGATAATTCTTTGCGACACTGTCCTCCACCTTCTCAGTCTGCTGGCTTTCCTAAATAAAGTTGCTATTCCTTGCCCCAGCAACTCATGGCTTGATTTATTTCTTTGTCCGATGGCAAGCAGTTCGAACTTGGACTCAACACCTACTCTGCTTATTGACACAGTTAACCCTGACCTTGAACTCAAACTTAATAGGGTCGAACACAGGAATGTTAATTTTTTTCTATGACGTTTTTGTTTTTACAGTAGATCCTTGTTGGTTATCTATTTTATTTTACTTTTTAATTAATTAATTTCGTTTTGGCCGTGTTGCGTCTTCGTTGCTGCGTGCAGGCTTTCTCTAGTTGCAGCGAGCGGGGGCTGCTCTTTGCAGCCCGTGGGCTTCTCATTGTGGTGGCTTCTCTTGTTGCACAGCACGGGCTCTAAGAGTGCGGGCTTCAGTAGCTGTGGCGCACGGGCTCTAGACTGCAGGCTCAGTAGTTGTGGTGCATGGGTTTAGCTGCTCCGTGGCATGTGGGATGTTCCCGGATCAGGGCTCAAACGCATGTCCCCTGCATGGGCAGGCAGATTCTTAACCACTGCACCACCAGGGAAGTCCGGTTATCTATTTTAAATACAGTAGTGTGTGCGTGTCAGTCGCAAACTCTCTATCCCTTTTCCCCTCTTTCCCCCAATAATCAGAAATTCATTCTCTAAGTCTGTTTCTGTTTTGTAAATAAGTTCATATGTATTTTTTTTTACATTCCGCGTGTAAGTGATATCATATATTTGTCTTTCTCTGTCTGACTTACTTCACTTAGTATGATAATATCCAGGTCCATCCATTTTGCTGCAAATGGCATTATTTCATTCTTTTTATGGCTGAGCAGTATTCCATTGTGTATATGTACCACATCTTCTTTTTTCATTCATTTGTTGATGGACATTTAGGTTGCTTCCCTGTCTTGGCTATTGTAAACAATGCTGCAATGAACACTGGGGTGCAGGTATCATTTCAAATTAGAGTTTTCTCCAGACACATGCCCAGGAGTGGGATTGCTGGGTCATATGGTAGCTCTATTTTTAGTTTTTTTAAAGGAACCTCCGTACTGTTCTCCATAGTGGCTGCACCAATTTACATTCTCACCAACAGTGTAGGAGGGTTTTCTTTTCTCCACACCCTCTCCAGCGTTTTTTGTTTGTAGATTTTTCGATGATGGCCATTCTGTTATGAGGTGATAGCTCATTGTAGTTTTGATTTGCATTTCTCTAATAATTAGTGATGTTGAGCATCTTTTCATGTGCCTCTTGGCTGTCTGTATGACTTCTTTGGAGAAATGTCTATTTAGGTCTTCTGCCCATTTTTGGATTGGGTTGTTTGTTTTTTTGATATTGAGCCACATGAGCTGTTTGTGAATTTTGGAGACTAATCCCTTATTGATCACATCGTTTGAGAATATTTTCTTCCATTCGGTGTGTTGTCTTTTTGTTTGTGATTTCCTTTGCTGTGCAAAAGTTTTTGAGTTTAATTAGGTCCCACTTGTTTATTTTTATGTTTATTTTTTTTGCGGTATGCGGGACTCTCACTATTGTGGCCTCTCCCACTGCGGAGCACAGGCTCCGGACGCGCAGGCTCAGCGGCCATGGCTCACGGGCCCAGCCGCTCCGCGGCATGTGGGATCCTCCCGGACCGGGGCACGAACCCGTGTCCCCTGCATCGGCAGGCGGACTCTCAACCACTGTGCCACCAGGGAAGCCCCCCACTTGTTTATTTTTGTTTTTATTTCCATTACTCTGGGAGATGGATCAAAAAAGATCTTGCCGTGATTTATGTTAAAGAGTGTTCTGCCTACGTTTTCCCTGAAGAGTTTTATAGTTTCTGGTTTTACATTTAGGTCTTTAATACATTTTGAGTTTATTTTTGTGTATGGTATTAAACTAGTTTCATTTTTTTACATGTAGCTGTCCATTTTTCCCAGCACCATTTATTGAAGAAACTGTGTTTTCTCCATTGTATAGTCTTGCCTCTTTTGTCATAGATTAATTGACCATAGGTGCTTGTGTTTATTTCTGGGCTTTCTATCCTGTTACATTGATCTGTATTTCTCTTTTTGTGCCAGTACCATATTGTCTTGATTACTGTAGCTTTGTAGTATAGTTTGACGTCAGGGAGCTTGATTCCTCCAACTCCGTTTTTCTTTCTCAAGTTTGTTTGGCTACTTGGGGTATGACTTTGATTTCAAAATATTAGTGAATGATAATACAGACTGCTCATCATGGTCTGTTGATTTGTGAGAAAATGCTTTCGTCTAAAGTACTTGATATTTTTAAAAGTATTGTATGCAAAGTTTAAAGCATCATAGACCCTAACTATTGTGCAAATATTGTTTGGAAAAATTAGTGCAAGTAGAACACTTCCAAATTTTGATTGTCTAGTGTCCGAATGTGATTTGAGTGTTCTCGTGGAGTGATCCAGGGAACAGGTGCTCTCAGGAGGAACCCGTAAGAGATCAAGGGATACAGGATAAGATGGATGGAGAAGCCAAGCATCCTTTCCTGCCTCATCCCAGGGGAGCTCTGGAATATAAGTAACCCCAGAGGGTTCTTCTCAGCCAGGAGAATGGAGCTGGTCCACCTCTGCATCGCTTAGCCATTACTGGCTAGCAGTTGTCCCTGGGTGTGTGTGGTGGGGTGTCATCTTCCAGGCATCTGCAGGTGAGGGGGAGACAAAGATGATTCTGTGCAAAAGTGCAGGCATAAGGCATAGCAGCCAACACCACAGCATTCCTGTAAAGGCAACCTTTGTGGGAACATCCACCCGCATGAAGACAGTCTATAAAACCCTCTGTAGGTGCTCTCTTGACTCTAATAAAACGCCATTTGTATCCTGCGCTTCGTCCTTCTTCAGGCCACTTCATTGTCTGCCTCCTGTACCTTAGCTTTTGGCTGTGAGTTTGTCACAAGCAATTAACTTCTGTCTCTGAAGTAACCCCGTTGAACTCACCAAGGAGGCACGAGGTTCAGCTGAGTTTCTGCCTCACAGTTAATGCACAGGTTTTTAATGGGTTCATAATATGCTTCCTCTCAAGAAGAAGAAGAAGAAGAAACCGATTACTGAAAGCTTCTGCACCCATTCAACCCATTCACGGTACTTTTAAGTCTTACGGAAGGATAAGTGAACATAGACATAGAAATTGCCAAGTGTTTTATTTTTTATCTATATACATGTTCCACCTCTAAAACCTCTCATCTCTACTTGGTCCTTACGTCCTTTACTCAATAGAAGAATACACAAGATGAAAAAGAAGAGGATTTGACAATGGATAGAATCTTGATTTCAGGATTTTTACTAATCATTGTCATTTGGGGATTTTCTCCACTAAAGTAATGTCTCCTCATTCTTTTGCAGTGAGACTTTTTCTCCCCTCATGCTTAGGAAACCCCATGACGATACACATCCCTTGTTTTGTTTTTATACTCATTTTCCTCCATGTAATAACTTATTTGAGTTGTATATTAATAAATTGTAGGTTGCTATGAATATCACACCAGACTGATAGTTCTGATTTTGCACTTTGTAAGAATTAACTGGGTGGAGACTTTAACATGCAGATTCTGTGGCCCCATGTCCAGATGTACTGGTTCCATCCGTTTGGGTAGAACCCAGAAATGTGCATGTTCAACAGAAATTATAAAGCAGGTAGCCCATGGTCCAGAGCCTGAGAATTGCTAAATGTGACTGGTTCCAAAGAGGCAGAAGATTGGCTGATATTTTTGCATTTCCTCATGCTCCTTAGCCAATACTTTGCATCACATGGGTGCTCAGAAATATTTTTAACCGTAAACTAACCACAGATGGCCAGTGGTTCCCACATTCTTATGAAGCCATCTAACACAAACATGCAGCTGAAGCCTTTAACTTCAAATTCGAAAGTAAAGGTCTGGGTTAGGTTCTCATACCTCTTTGGAAGTATGGACTAGGTGAATCTACTGCTTTATTACCTTCTCTGAACTCTTAACCACCTTGGGGCTTGTGTAATTTTGTAATAAGTGATAATATGCCAATCACTGTTATGCAGAATTTTCACACTTCAGTCTTATTATTCTCAGCACTGTATTTTTATCGAACGGATTGCCAGCTCATGGATAACTGCTTACACCGCCTGGAGCACACACCTATGCTTCCACATCGTTGCCAAGCAAACTCCTATTCATCCATCAAAACCCCCACTACATGTCACCCGCCCTGGGAGATTTTTTTCTTACATCTCTTTATCAGTTCCTGTGAAAATCTTTCTTGATTCTGTACTGTCTCTGTATTTTAAGCATTTCTGTGAATTTACATGTCACATGTCCTGTGCTTTGTGGCATGTTTAACAACATCACTGGCCTCTTCCTATTTGATGACAGGAGCAGCTCCCACCCCGAGTCCTGACAACCAAAAATGTCTGCGGACCTTGCTACGCATCCCAGTGGAGATAGTACTTTGAGGCTTAGCAAATAAAAACACAGGGCACGCAGTTAAATCTGAATTTTAGATAAGGAATGAATAATTATTTAGCATAAGTATGTCCCTTGCCATCTTTTTTCTGGCAGCCCTGCCTGGGGGACAGAAATTGCCACCATTTGAGGAACACTGCTTGCTCTTCTCACTAATTTTCTTCTGAATTTACAAATGTCTCTACTAGGTTCTTAGGTCATGGGAGTGACATGGGATTTTGCATTAGCAGAGTATTCAACTTCCATCGACAGAGGAATGGAAAGAGAAGATGTGGTAGGACTTCCCTGGGGGCACAGTGGTTAAGAGTCTGCCTGCCAGTGCAGGGGACACGGAATCGAGCCCTGGTCCGGGAAGATCCCACATGCCGCAGAGCAACTAAGCCCGTCCGCCACAACCACTGAGCCCATGTGCCACAGCTACCGAAGCCCGCGCGCCTAGAGACTGTGCTCTGCAACAAGAGAAGCCACTGCAATGAGAAGCCCACGCACCGCAACAAAGAGTAACCCCCGCTCGCCACAACTAGAGAAAGCCCGCGCACAGCAATGAAGACCCAACGCAGCCAAAAAAAGAAAAATAAGATGTGGTATATGTATACAGTGGAATATTACTCAGCCATAAAAAGAGAACAAAATAATGCCATTTGCAGCAACATGGATGGACCTAGAGATTGTCATACTGAGCAAAGTAAGTCAGACACAGAGAGACAAATATCACGTGATATCAGGTATATGTGGAACCTAAAAAAAAGTGTATAAGTGAACTTAGTTACAAAACAGAAGTAGAGTCACAGATGTAGAAAACAAACGTATGGTTACCAGGGGATAAGCGGGGGGGGGGATAAATTGGGAGATTGGGATTGCCATATACAAACCACTATTTATAAAATAGATAAACAACAAGGTCCTACTGTGTAGCACAGGGCACTCTACTCAATATCCTGTAACAACCTAAATGGGAACAGAATTTGAAAAAGAATAGATACATGTCTATGTATAACTGATTCACTTTGCTGTACAGCTGAAACTAGCACAACGTTGTACATCGACTATACCCCAGTAAAAATTTTTTAAAAGAAGGAGAAATGGAGAACCTAATAAAAAAGTAGTATTTCAGTCTGAAAGGTCCATTGAGCTCACACAAATCACCTATTAGAACCTTTAAATAAAAAAAGCTTTATAAAAAAATTCCATCTTGAATTAAAAATGCTGTGTTTCAAAAATAAAAAAGGATAAATAAATAAATAAAGGAGTATTCAGCTGTCTTGCTTGTATAGCTTTAGGGGAGACTGCAAAATCCCAAACAATCTGGTCGAGACACCCACATTGTCCCCATTTATTGTTAACTGCATACTTTCCACGTCGCTTCCCGTCACTACAAAAAGCAGACCGTGTTAAACACTAACGTTTGCTAAGTTAATCTGTGCGTTGAAAAGAAGGCTCTACTGTGAAGTTCTCTGTACTTCTTTAGCATTTCACTTGTGGGGCAGGCCTGAAAGTTATAATTTACAGGTTTGTTGAGTCTCTTGTCTGTAGGCTCCTTCTGCTGCCACATCTTCTCTTGTTCAAACAAAATAAAGTGTACTCTTGTGCCCCAGGAATCCGGTGGCCTTCATCTTCCAGCCTGTTGGCCCTAATCTGATTACCCAGCGTGAAGAGTCATCTGTGGGCAGTGAGACCAGACTGTGCTGGCAAGGGGCAGCTCCTCGTACACCAGCCAGCAGACCCATAAAATGAAGAGGCAGCATTTCACAGGCCATTTCTTGGACGTTTTAGAGCGTTCAAGTATCCTTAGAGAATAATGCATAAAATGTAGACAGAAACATGTGCAATGGATTTATAACCTCCTTATGGGCAAGATCTGTGTCCATTATTACTATTATTTTTTTGTACCAACCTCCATTCCATATTTTGCACGTGGAAAGGACTCAGTAAGTGTTGTTGCTAAAGGGAAGTTAAAATAGAACGCTTCTACCTTTAACCAGAGTCTTTTCCCTCCTACCGGCTGGATCGTTTCACTCTTAGACACATTCTTGCCTGTTTCCTCTCTGCAACACAGATCACCCTCATCTGTGGTAATGATGACGGTGATGACGATGTAGCTTATGATGGTGGTGGTGATGATGATGATGATTTATATATATATTTTAATGCTTTTCTTTTTTAAAATTTATTTAATTTATTTATTTTTGGCCGCATTGGGTCTTCGTTGCTGTGCGCGGGCTTTCTCTAGTAGCAGAGAGCGGGGGCTACTCTTCGTTGCAGTGCGCAGGCTTCTCATTGCGGTGACTACTCTTGTTGCAGAGCACGGGCTTTAGGCACACGGGCTTCAGTAGCTGTGGCACGTGGGCTCAGTAGTTGTGGCTCACGGGTTTTAGAGCACAGGCTCAGTAGCTGTGGCGCACGGGCTTAGTTGCTCTGTGGCATGTGGGAGCTTCCTGGACCAGGGCTTGAACCCGTGTCCCCTGCATTGGCAGGTGGATTCTTAACCACTGTGCCACCAGGGAAGCCTGATGATGATGATGTTAGTGATGATGGTGATGAGGGTGATACTGATGGTGATGATGATGGTGATGATGATGGTGATGATGATGGTGATGATGGTGATGATGATGGTGATGGTGATGGTGATGGTGATGATGATGAGGGTGATGAGGGTGATACTGATGGTGATACTGATGGTGATGGTGACGGTGATGATGATAGTGATGATGGTGATGGTGATGATGGTGATACTGATGATGATACTGGTGATGATGATGGTGATGAGGGTGATGAGGGTGATGAGGGTGATACTGATGGTGATACTGATGGTGATGATGATGGTGATGATGATGATGAGGGTGATGAGGGTGATGAGGGTGATACTGATGGTGATACTGATGGTGATGATGATGGTGATGATGGTAATGATGATGGTGATGATGGTGATGGTGATACTGATGATGATGATGGTGATGATGGTGATGAGGGTGATGAGGGTGATAAGGGTGATACTGATGGTGATACTGATGGTGATGATGATGGTGATGATGGTGATACTGATGATGATGATGGTGATGATGATGGTGATGATGATGATGGTGATGATGCTGATGATGCTGATGATGGTGATGATAATGATGGTGATGATGATGGTGATGATGGTGATACTGATGATGATGATGGTGATGATGATGGTGATGATGGTGATGGTGATGATGGTGATACTGATGATGGTGATGATGACGATGGTGATACTGATGGTGATGATGATGGTGATGATGTTAGTGATGATGGTGATGATGATGATTATGACGGTGATGGTTTCATCTCTGTTCCCACTTATCTATTCAGGAATTTAAGAAACTTTTACTAAGTATTCTGCAGTAGTCTTGTGAGTGATGTAAACCTTTCCTGTACACAAGTCTAAAATCTTCTTAAAGGGACATGACATGACATGCACAAAAAGGGAAGCACCACTATTTTTTTAAAGTTATTTATTCATTCGTTTATTTAGGCTGCGTTGGGTCCTCATTGCTGTGTGTGGACCTTCTTTAGTTTCAGCAAGCGGGGGCTACTCTTCATTGTGGTGCTCGGGCTTCTCATTGCGGTGGCTTCTCTTGTTGCAGAGCACGGGCTCTAGGCGCACAGGCTTCAGTAGTTGTGGCTCGTGGGCTCTAGAGCGCAGGCTCAGTAGTTGTGGTGCACAGGCTTAGTTGCTCCACGGCATGTGGGATCTTCCCGGACCAGGGCTCGAACCTGTGTCCCCTGCATTGGCAGGCGGATTCTTAACCGCTGTGCCACCAGGGAAGTCCCAAGCAGCACTATTAATATAAATTATTTTAAATAGTCATAATAATATGTATTTAATGTAATAATCCATAATGTAACCATTATGAGTATAAATTACTGCAAATATGAATAATTCAGAGGCAGTCTTGTGGCCATCAAGGGCAACACACCTTAAGTTTTCCATGATCTGCCTCTACCGTGTATGTCTGCATTTATCATGTTACCTTCTGTTCTGGGCATTATTCCTCTTCTCAATTCTTCTGTGGTCTCTATACCTTGATTGGAAACTGCTCTCTTCTCTTGAACTATAATGGCTTTGCCCCTTCCTCACCCTTATTTAAATGCCGTCTGTCTTTCCAAATGTCCCCTCAACCTCTGCCTCTTCTGATTTTCCAAGCAACGTCGATCTCCCTTCCCTGAAGACACACTGTCATTAGGGTCTAGTTTGTGATTGAGTCACGAACTAACCTGCGTTGCTACTGAGGAATTCCGTGAGCACACACATGGTGTTAACCATCTAATGAAACTTGTACAAATGGGTGACTGGCATGATCGACCATAAAATCAGAAAAAGGAAACATCTATGCATTCGTATTTGTAACTTTTGATCAATGGGCCTAAACAACTTAAAAACAAAGTTCTAGCCTCAGAAAGAAATGTGTTATATAATGCAGTAGAAGTGAATGTAAAGCAAAAGTATTGTGTTGGCCAAAAAGTTTGTTCGGTTAGTGAATATGTTGTTCAGTAAAGTTCTTCGTGTAAATGAAAAATGTGTATTTTTACATACAACCGACTGACCTTCTGGGCCAATCCAATAGAAGGAAGAACCTCCCCCCAAATCCCTACACTCATGAGCAACTCCTTAATTTCAGTACTTTGTTTTAGCACCCTATGTGATCAAATTTCTCTTCGTTTTTGTTTTCTTTTATTCTATTAAGAAGATATTTTCAGATCTAATTTCACTTGGAATTGTAATAACACGTCTAGTATTCATGCATTGACAGTTTAAAATTTTCTATTACGTTTTGAAGTTAATAATGCGATCCTTTAGTAAAGTTGAAACTGCATACAGCCTATCATTCGGCGATTACGCTTTAAGATAGATACACCTTAGAGAGATAAAGGCAGCTGTGCTCAGAGATACACGATGAACATATTCACATCAGCATTGTTCATCGTTAACCCAGACTAGAGATAAACCAAATTAACAGGACCAGTCGGCTGGATAGTTACATTCTGTACGTGTTGGTACCGTGTTTAAGAAAAGGATCATATTGCAATTAGATGAGCTAAGCAAAGCTTCTCTTTTTCAAGTTGGAAGGAATTTAAGTATATTATTGCCCTGGGAAAAGAAAGCAGGTGGAGAGGAAAAAGGTAAGATGACTGGCAAGAGAGTGTGGCTGATGAAATTAGGAGATAGAATAAAAGCAATTATGAGACAGCACAGGTGGAGGAGATAAGATCTGAAAGTCCGTATTTCCGTCTGAGATCGGAAGTGCGGGGCGAGGAGGGAGGAGGGAGGGGGGACAGGAGGAAAGGAAAAAGGTACAACGTGAACACAGAAGAATCTGGATTTGGGGTCTTGTGTTATGGAAGACACTCATAGATTCTTTTAGTTCCTGAGTATGGACTAACTTTCTCCTGCAATGTCCTAGGAAAATAAGCAGTAAAAAGTGTTGTGAAAAGAATATAAGAAGTGGAAATGAAGGTTTGTAAATATCCATTATTTTATTTTTGACCCTGAGCAAATCTTTTAGTATTCTTAAAAATACCATTTCTTCATCTTTTTTAAACTGAAGTATAGTTGATTTACAATGTTGTGTTAATTTCTGCTGTACAGCAAAGTGACTCAGTTATATATATATATATATATATATGTATGTATGTATATATACACACACACATTCTTTAATATTCCTTCCCATATGGTTTATCACAGGATATTTAATATAGTTCCTTGTGCTCTGCAGTAGGACCTTGTTGTTTATCCATCCTGTATACAATAGTTTGCTTCTACCCACCCCAAACTCCCAGTCTGTCCCTCCCCACCCCCTCCCCCTTGGCAACCACAAGTCAGTTCTCTGTGTCTGTGAGTCTATTTCTGTTTGTAGATAGATTCATTTGTGCCATATTTTAGATTCCATATGTAAGTGATATCATATGTTTTTTGTCTTTCTCTTTCTGACTGACTTAGTATGATCATCTCTAGCTGCATCCATGTTGCTGCAAATGGCATTATTTTGTTCTTTTTTATGGCTGAGTAATATTCCACTGTATATATGTACCACATCTTCTTTATCCATTCATCTGGTGATGGACATTTAGGTTGTTTCCATGTCTTGGCTGTTGTAAATAGTGCTGCAATGAACGTTGGGATGCATGTATCTTTTTGAATTAGAGTTTTGTCTGGACATATTCCCAAAAGTGGGATCGCTGAATCATATGGTAGCTCTATTTTTAGTTTTCTGAGGAACCTCCACACTGTTTTCCATAGTGGCTGCATCAACTTACATTCCCGCCAACAGTGTAGGAGGTTCCCTTTTCTCCACAGCCTCTCCAGAATTTATTGTTTGTAGATTTTTTGATGATTCCATTCTGACTGGTGTGAGGTGATACCTCATTGTAGTTTTGATTTGCATTTCTCTAATAATTAGTGATGTTGAGCATCTTTTCATGTACCTTTTCTTGTACTGGCCGTCTATATATCTTCTTTGGAGAAATGTTTATTAAGGTCTTCTGCCCAGTTTTTGATTGGGTTGTTATTTTGTTGTTGAGTTGCATGAGCTGTTTGTATATTTTGCAGATTAAGAGCTTGTTGGTTGTGTCCTTTGCAAATATTTTCTCCCATTCTGTAGGTTGTCTTCATTTTTTTTAAGGTTGCCTTTGCTGTGCAGAAGCTTGTTTGATTTGGTCCCATTTGTTTGTTTTTGTTTCTGTTGCCTTGGGTGACTGACCTAAGAAAACATGGGTACGATTTATATCAGAGAATATTCAAAACCTCCATTTTTGGTGCATTCCCTAACTCTAGTGATTTTGTTGCCATTTTGTCTGTGTTTGTTTTTCTTCTCCTATTCTTTTGTTTTTGAGCCACACGAAGCTACCATGAGAATTATAATAACAGTTAAAATCATGCAAAAATGCATATTAGATGCATAGAATTGGTGCCTTTTAGTGGACCTGTAAGCACCTAATGATGTAGTCTCAAGCTAGGTAAAAAAAAAAAAAAAAAAGGCATAATTGCAAGGACAAATTGATAAATCCACAATCCTACTGTGTGATTTTTTTAGATACCTCTCATAAAATAAGATAATAGCTGAAACAAATAAAATACTAGTAAAGATATAGAATATTTGAGTTATATAATTAAGAAATTTTATATGAGATATAGATAGGTAGATATCATATCTAGATCTACCATCTATCATCTATGTAATCTATCATCTATCAATCTATCATCTATTCATCATCTGTCAATCTACTCTATCATCTGTTATCTATTGATCATCTATGTGTCGTCTATCTATATATCATCTGTCTATTGATCGTCTGTCTAATCGATCTAATCTCTGTCTGCAGCAGGACCTCATAGCTCTTATTCTCTATTTTCTGCTCAGCTCACTCCATTCTGAACATGCTGTCATACTATTCTGATCCCCAGTGATTAAGGTGCTCCCTAAAAGGCTGTGTCTAAAATGGATTCGTGTGAACCGTGTTTTAGACAAACCCATCGATTTCAAACCAAAGGTGGTCCCTGATTCTCACTTTGGCATCGGGGCTAAGGGTGTGAGGGCCCCCGTTTCCTGGCTGAGCAGGGGGCTTGCAGATCTCTCTTGTGAGGGCCAGTGTGATCCAGCCCATTGCTTCCTGTTCCCTCCTTCTGGGTGACACCTCATAAGCGGAGCTGACTCAGTCAACAGAGACTCATTTTTAAAGAGCATTACTCTAGGGTGGACAAAAGAAACAAAATCTAATGAGAAAAGCCAAGGGAAATGAGATGGACATTACCAACACGGAGGCTATGAATGTCTAAATATGTTTACAAACAAATACGCTCTTGAGGGTTGGAGAACTTGGGTCCTAAGTTGGAAGTCAAAGAGAGGTCAACATCTATGTCTGTGATAGGTTCCTGGCTACCTAGGACGATAGGTAGGATGTCCTCTGCTAGGACGATAAATTACTTTACTCCTAGGAAAGGGGTTGTTCACCATTGCACAGGTACCCTGTGAAGGTAAAGGTTGCAATGATTAATCAACAAAGGGACCATGGACAAAATGGCGGAATCCATTCAATGGGGCTTCAAGTATTGGCTTCCAAAGCATGGACTTATATGATAGTGAGGTTATCTGTGTATTTCTGTGGTTTTTGAAGTGCTAGTTGTCCAAGAAGGTCATTCTGTGGTGAGCATCCTGGAATACGTCCTGACGATTCTTAGCAGAGGAGGTGGGTCTTCATGCAGTGGCAGCTGTGAAGAGATGGGTGGCGCGTGTGTTAAGCAGAAGGTGGGAATATATATGCAGGGTTATCAGAACTGTGTCTGAAGAGGTTTCTTACTGAGTGGTAGATGCTGGCAGGGCACGGGAGATGGATTAAGCACACAAGGTCTTAATTTTAAGATTATCATAAAGATTTGGTTGTACCTTCACATGAAACTTCATTGTTTCTCCGTTCCCTTCACTCACACCCCTTCTCAGTTTTCCTTGCCATGTTCACACCTGGATCCCCCTCCAACTTTCAACTTTCAACTTCCATGAGCGCCCCAAGGCACTCGTCCTTCACGGGAGGGGGAGGGGCAGGGCCGCAGCTCATGTCTTGCAGCCCCACCCTGGTCCTTTGTATGTCGTGGCGGCTTCCCTTGAGGGGTCTTCCTGGATGTAAAGTGAGTCTCTCTCCCACATGCTCTTGTGCATGTAGACAGGAGTAAATTACAGTGCTTTTTATAAAGTACGGTGAGGCTTGCTTTCACGCAGAAGACCTTGTGTTCATGGAGAACAGAAAATGCCTGGACTTGACAAATGCACACAGAAGTTGGAGGCCTCTCCTCTTCCCCGGGTACTGCCTACGTTTGCATCAGAGAGTCAGAAGCAACACTAGGAGATGGAAATATCTCGTCCCTTTTGTTACCATCTATTTGTCGTTGGCATAAACTGAGCCGTCTTTATTGCCTTCTGGTTCCAAGGACTGGTCCATACAGACCCAACTGAGCTGACCTTCATCCCCAGCTGCAACGCTCCTTTATGTCTTTCTTTCTTGTAGTAGGTTTTGTGCCATCTGTAGGAACGTGGGGTCGTTTGGCTGTTCTTGAGCCGAGGTCTTCCATGGACCTCCTTCTGGAGACTGCTCAGATAGACACACAATGGCTTTGACCTCATGGGCTCTACCTGCCTTTTTTCTGATGCCACAAATCCACCCGTGGATTCAGTCATGCCCATACCCCTGGCTGAGATTGAATTATACAAGGCACAGGTAGAGATCCTTGACTTCTTTTTAGGGTCCATAGTATCAGATCTCCCCTCTCTTCTAGGAGGCGGTGGTGATGTATGAGTTAAACTATACACCCTTTCCTTGAAGGAATAGAGATGGAATGTCTAGTTGATTAACTGCAAGAACATGGGGAGTAGAAGTAATATGAGATTCTAAATGATATAGGTTAATATTTGGTGACTAGAGTCTGACCACATGTGTATCCAAAGAGCTAAGTTCACTCTGCTTCTGGGGTTAGAACTAAGACAGCAAACATAATATCAAGACATGTTTAACTAGGAAGAATTTTCTCATGACCCTTTAATCAGAGCTGTGACTTAGCCATTGAGTAACCGAAGGACAAAGAACTGCTTTTCACTCATCCTAAAATGTCTAAACACGAGAGGTAATATATTGCAAGTGGAAATAAAGTTTTAAAAGAGATGCTAGTTTAAATTTAGGGGTATAATTGAGATAGAATCTGAGTCCTCAGACCAGGAAAGCACCTTTTTTCTTCGGGGGAGGGGGAGTGCATTGTTTAGCATTCAGCTGGACAAATGCCTCATAATTTATTTCAATAACAACTTTGTTGAGTTGCAATTACCATATCATAAGGGATCTGTAAATCCCTGGGAAGCCCATGGCACCTGATGTCGGTGTGGGATTCTCTGATCTAATGGTGATCACTTGTTTTTCTAAACTTAACTAACCTTTTATTATTACAGAAGCAATGTATATGCAGTGTGGAACATATTAAAAAAACAAAGTAAAAATATGGAAATACATCAAATCCCTACCACGCAGTGATTACCACTAGTGACACTTTAACGTCCAGATCTTTTCATTGCATATAAATATCTTTTCACATAAAGGGAATCACAGTGACCATACTGCTTTATGATCTCCTTTTTTTTTTCATTCAATAGTATCCACCTTTTCATTTCAGTAAATTTTATTCCTGCATTCTGTTATCTGGAACATATTCAAATCCCCCTAAGTGGCCTCCCAAATGATTACAGTTGGTTTTTCAGAATCCGAAACAGGACCAGAAATCCATCTGATCATTGTGTGCATAAAATTGCATAATATGATGTTTCCCCCTTAACTTCCCCCTACACACACCTTTTTCTTTGCCATTGTCCCATTGAAGCATCTAGATCAGTTTTCCTAGAGAAATCCTTCCTCCAGGTGTGTCTGGTAATTTCCTTGTGCTGTGCGTTGGTTCAGCTGCCCACTTTTTAAAAAAATTATTTATTTACTTGGCTGTGTTGGGTCTTTGTTGCTGCGCGCGGGCTTTCTCTAGTTGTGGCGAGCGGGGGCTACTCTTCGTTGCGGTGCGCGGGCTTCTCATTGCGGTGGCTTCTCTTGTTTCAAAGCACAGGCTCTAGGCATGTGGGCTCAGTAGCTGTGGCTCGCGGGCTGTAGAGCGCAGGCTCAGTAGTTGTGGTGCACGGGCTCAGTTGCTCTGCAGCACGTGGGATCTTCTCGGACCAGGGATGGAACCCGTGTCCCCTGCATTTGCAGGTGGATTTTTAACCACTGCACCATCAGGGAAGTCCCCCAGCTGCCCACTTTTCAATTTCTATTACCTCCTTTATATAAGGTCACAGTTAATTTTTTTTTTAAACAATGTACTGTCTCATTTCAAAGAGAACAGACATTCATGCATTTTGCAGAACGCGAGGAGAAATGGGACAGGCAGAGACTCACCTTTTGAAAAACACGTCTGAGGATTTCTCTTGATGGGACCAGCTGACTATTCAAGGTCTCTGCATTGCCCTCTGATTATATGAAGACTTATTAGCTGCAAGTATAATGAAGACCAATGCCCCCTGTCTATTGACGCTTTAATTTTTCCCTTCATTTAATTTCTGAACTGTATTTATCAATCAGTTGGCCTTGATTGGCTTCTGTGATTATAAGGAGCCTTGAAGGGTAAGTGGGGGGGCGTCCGAATCACATTAGCTGTCTACTAAGGGACGTACAAAGTTTTCTTCACAACCCGTACCAGTTTGACTAATGCTCATTCCACTCGGCCTGATCTTCCCCCAAGGTCTGTGTGTGACAGAGCAACGAGGAAAACCTGAATGGCAATCTTGGAGGTGATGATTCAGGTGTGGAAAAAGCATATGTCGTTTTACCTTGTTTCACTAGGCAATGAACGGTTTAAGCCGTATGGATCGGGGATCACATTTGCAGCCATTTTAAGCACAGTTAATCTGTTTTCTTTCCAGTGTGCTGCCTCTTAATCAGTTTTAATAGCAACTTTATAGAGTTGCAATTCACATATCAAAATTTGCACCTTTAAAGTGTCCATGTCGATGGCTCTCCGTACACTCGCAGCTGTGTACCCGTCCCCACTTTCTCATTTCAGAATGTTTTTATTACCCCTCCAAGAAACCCTGTATCCATCTGCAGGCACTTTTCATCCCCTCTTCTCTCAACGCATGGAGACCACGAATCTACTTTCTCTATATGTTTGCTTCTCCTGGACATTTCCCATAAATTGGATTATAGACTATGTGGTCTTTTCTGTCTGGATTCTTTCACTTAGTGCAATGTTTTCAAAGTTAAGCCCCCATGTAGCATGGATCAGTACTTCATTCATTTTTATGGCTGAATAACATTCCGTGGTGTGGATATACCTCCTTTTCTTTATCCGTCCATCCACTGATGGACATTGGGTTTGTGTCCACCTTTCGCCTCTTAGGAATAACGCTGCTATGCATGTTCATGTAGACGTTTTAGTGTGGACTCTCGTTTTTCTTTGGTTGGCATCGAGGAGTGAAATTGTTGGCTCATGTGGTAACTCTAGGTTTGACTGTTGAGAAACTCCCAGACTGTCTTCCAAAGCGGCTGAAGCATCTTACATTCCACCAGCAACGGGTGAGCATTCCAATTTGTCCACATCCTGCCCGGTGCTTGTTATGGGCTATATTTTTAGCCACCTGTCAAAAATGTAGACTGTAAAAATTCTACATTTAAAAACTGAATTGGCGGATGGACCTAGAAGTGATCATACTAAGTGAAGTTAAGTTGGACAGAGAAAGACAAATATCATATGATATCACTTATATGTGGAATGTAGAAAAAGCAATTATACAAGTGAAATTATTTATAAAACAGAAACAGACTCACAGACGTAGAAAACAAATTTAGGGTTACCAAAGGGGAAGGGGGGAGCTTGGGATAAATTAGGAGCTTGGGATTCACAAATACGCTTTACTATATGTAAATAGATAAACAACAAGGACCTACTGTATAGTACAGGGAACTGTACTCAATATCTTGTAATAACCTATAATGGCAAAGAATCTGAAAAAGGAATATATATTTGTTTCTGCATTTCCTCACCTCTCTGATTAAATTTATTCTTTGGAACTTGGGAAAGGTCTAGGAGGCTAAAGCTTTCCTACAAACAAAAGGTGGGGAACCTGGGGGTTGGGGGGCAGTGGCCTTGTCCCTGGGAAGACCCTGCAGGGTCCTGCTTGGTTTCAGTGTGATGGAAGCTTTCAGAAGTTTAGTGTCCGATCATTGCAGACCTGTGGGTGTCTGAATGATCAAGAACTTTCCCCATGTAAACAAACAGCTGTGCCTCTGCTCCGTGCAAGAATTCTCTCCTCGTTCAGCATCGTTACACGGACTGTTATCTGAAGCCTGCTCTGGGTCCGGCATCTGACTGCCTACCGGGGGATGGGTAAGAATAACACAGTCTTTCTGCTCCCAGGGTTATGGTCTGTAAAGACATAGACTTGTAATCTGACTGTTTCAGTAAAGGCGAGATGCACCTTCCTACGTACAAACTCGAATGAAGTCAGATCCAGAGAGAAACTCCAAACCAGGACTGGGGCCAGGAGGTCCTCCTGGGAGACAGGACAGCTGAGGGTACCTATGAGTTACGTGTGGGGCGGAACATCATACAAGGAGAGGTGTGTGAGAGGACAGTAGAGCCCCGGGGGCAGAAAGCAGTAGGAAGGACTCAGCTGAGTTGGTTTGAACCCAGTGGACACGCAGCTTTTATACTTACCCTCCGCTAACCCCTTCTCTGCCCAGAGACAGAGTATCGTTCATGCACCTCTCTGATGAACACCCTTTCATTCTGCACTTCTGAGGCCCATGAAAAGCCAGTTTCCAATCCTTGGGGTTGATGCCTGCCACGGGGCTGTTGTTGGTGCAGTCGAAGGAGGAACAGGCTGCAGGCAGGTACCTCTCAGTTTCTTGCAAGTGACCCTCCTGGATATTAGAAGCATCCGTTTACATCCCATTAATGACTGTACTGGGAGGACAGTTTCCTTTTCGTGATGGGCCTCTTGGGCCATATATTGTCGCAAAGCTCCACGGCATGGGCATTTTCCAAGTCAGGCTGTATTCTGAGCGCTGCGTCCCCACCGTGCACATCTCCCTCCTCGCCACTTCATCAATACGTACCGGCTGAGAGTGGCACCTGCTACATTACGGACAGATACAGTGGCAGAGAGCCTCTTAGGCTCAGTGTGGGAAATGGTACCTTTTGAAGCTGTCTTACTTCCCTGCATCTATGGAGAACTGCCTTCTGATAGACAGCCTGGAAACTGGGAGCCGTGTTCCTGTCATGGCAGAGTCAATCAATCCCTACCACGAGGATTGTTCCACAGGCTCCCAGGTCCTGACATCGCGTCCATCAATGTTTGCCAAGCTCTCTTTTTTGTTAAAAAAAATCAGTGTTCTGGCTGTGAGGGGGGAGAACCAATGGAAGAGGAAGATATAGTACCTGCTTTTTAGAAATTTAATTTTATTAAATTTACGGTCTCCTGTTATAGTCAGTGGCTGGAACAGAAGAGTGAAGACTTGCTGAAAATAGCCTAGAGGAAAGCGCGTAACTGCCATGGGTCTCAATTTTCTCATCTGTAAAATGGGGGCTAGATGAGATTGTGTAGGCAAAAGACCTCTTTGCAGTTTTAAAGCGATATGAAATTTTAACGGGCAGTGACTGCCCTGTTTAGTTGTCTTCATGTGATCCACTGTCTAGTAGGAGAATAAGTATGTTCTGGCTTCAAAATGCAGACGTGTTTGCTAAGTAAGGTATCATAAGAATCTGTGTGTGTGTGTGTGTGTGTGTCTAGTCTCTACTACTAATCTCTCCAGATGTTCACAAGTTAGCCAAGAGGAGGACATAAAGAGTTAGGAGAAATTAAGTATAACATGCCTCAAGCTTCCGTTTGGAGAAAAATCCAAGTCATAGCGTCCTGCCTGGGATATTATGGAAGATTAATGGATGAACTACCTTCATTTCCATTCAGCATACACTAAAATTTGTAGGACTTAATAAATTTCAGTGAGGTTTAGAGTTTTATGAGCTTTGTGAATAATACAACGTACCGCAGTTTTCAAAAAACAACCCACAAGATTTTATTTCTTTCAGACTTCATGGAATTTATCCCACAGTAAGATTTATAGTGCTTGCCTCTGAAATACTATCTGGCCAATGACACCTGATGCCATTTATAAAAATGCATGTATAGATTTGTTCTATTAGGGGAGTGATTCTGATTCTTCGAAACTGACTCAAGACCTGCCACCTTCAGATTTCTATTTGGCTTTCCTTTTTAGGGAAAGATTTACTGTCAACATAAGGAACTTTGGAGAATTTCCCAGGCTCCTTCCATATGTGATTATCTTAACAGATAACTCCAAACAACTTCCTTTGACCTCAGCATGTTTTTTTAAAAGAGAGAATGTTGGCCAATCAATGACATTTAAATTTAAAGATTTGAGATTCTTGCCACCTAGAATTGAAACAAATCATTTTCAGCAACACGTACTTTAGCAATTTAGTAGGTTGGAAATATTAGATTGAAATGTTTAAAGTTTAGAGATTTTTAAAATTAATTTTTGTTGGAGTATAGTTGATTTACAATGTTGTGTTAGTTTCTACTGTACAGAAAAATGAGCCCATTATACATATACATATATCCACTCTTTTTTAGATTCTATTCTCATATAAGTCATTACAGAGTATTGAATAGAGTTCCCTGTGCTATACAGCAGGTTCTTATTAGTTATCTGTTTTATACACAGTAGTGTGTATATGTCAGTCGCAATCTCCCAATATATCCCTCCCCACCTTTTCCCTCTTGGTAACCATAAATAAGTTTGTTTTCTACATGTGTGACTCTATATCTGTAAATAGATTCATTTGTACCATTTTTTAGATTCCACGTATAAGTGATATCACAGGATATTTGTTAACTCATTTCATTGAGCATAATGCCCTCTAGGTCCATCCATGTTGCTGCAAATGGCATTATTTCCTCCTTTTTATGGCTGAGTAATATTCCACTGTATATACAGACCACATCTTCTTTATCCATTCCTCTGTCCTTGGACACTTAGGTTGCTTCCATGTCTTGGATATTGTAAATAGTGCTGCTGTGAACGTAGGAGTGCATGCATCCTTTAGAATTACGGTTTTCTCTGGATATATGCCCAGGAGTGGGATTGCTGGATCATATGGTAGCTCTATTTTTAGTTTTTTAAGTAACCTCCATACTGTCCTCCATAGTGGTAGAGTTTTTTAAAGTATAATTCACATACCATAAAAGTTGCACTTGTAAAGAAACACAATTCAGTGGCTTGTGGTGTACTCAGATTCGCGCAGTCATCACCACTGTCTAATGTCAGAACGTCTTCACCATCCCATAAAAACCCAGTATTCATGGAGCAGCCCCTCCCCATTCCTCCAGCTCTGGGGCAGATGCTAATCTGTTTTCTATCTCGGTGCTATCTCAGCTGCTGGCGTGCCCCGTTGGGGATCAAAACAAAATCAAAGATGAGGATCTGGGGGCTTCCCTGGTGGCACAGTGGTTGACAGTCCGCCTGCCGATGCAGGGGACGCGGGGTCGTGCCCCGGTCCGGGAAGATCCCACATGCCGCGGAGCGGCTGGGCCCGTGAGCCATGGCCACTGAGCCTGCGCGTCCGGAGCCTGTGCTCCGCAGCGGGAGAGGCCACAGCAGTGAGAGGCCCGCGTACCGCAAAAAAAAAAAAAAAAAAAAAAGATGAGGATCTTGTTCAGTGCAGCGTCTTGATTATTCAGAGATGCTTTTATTGCAGGTCCAGTGGATCATCGATTTCTGCCCACCCACTTCCCTCCACTCACCCAACGCAAAGGACCCCATTCTCCAATCTTAATGAGGGCGTAAAGGCAATTAAACCGGATTCTCCACAGAATTTCTCCTTTTTCCTCTTAGAGTAAGCTCAAGAATTAGGGAGATTTATCATCAGAAATCCTACAAGCAGTAAATGCTGGAGAGGGTGTGGAGAAAATGGAACCCTCCTACACTGCTGGTGGAAATGTAAATTAGTGCAGCTACCATGGAGAACAGTATGGAGGTTCCTTTGAAAACTGAAATTAGAACTACCATATGACCCAACAATCCCACTACTGGGCATATACCCTGAGAAAACCGTAATTCAAAAAGAGTCATGTACCACAATGTTCATTGCAGCTCTATATACAATAGCCAGGACATGTAAGCAACCTAAGCAAATGTCACAACTTCTGAGTTAGGGATTCATATTCTTTCTTTATTCATTTGTTGGCTGCACTGGGTCTTAGTTGTGGCACGCGGGATCTCTGTTGCAGCATGTGGACTCAGTTTTGGCATGTGGATGCTTAGTTGTGGCATGTGGACTTCTTAGCTGCATCATGTGGACTTATTTGCACCATGTGGACTCTTAGTTGTGGCATGTGTACTCTTAGTTGCGGCATGCGGACTCTTAGTTGCAGCATGCATGTGCGGTCTAGTTCTCTGACCAGGGATCAAACCTGGGCCCCCTGCATTGGAAGCGTGGAGTCTTACCCACTGGACCATCAGGGAAGTCCCCATATTCTTTAATAGATGGATTGATAGGTGTTGTCTGTGCCATTTTTTGTCTTTGTCTTTTTCTGTTTTGCCTTCTTATCTTCTGGTGGTTGCTGCAATCCTTCGTGTCCCTGGGCTTGCGGTTGAATGACTCCAACCTCTGCCTGTTGGTCACACAGCCTTCCTCACGCAACCTCTGTATCCCATTGTTTCCCCTCCTCTTATAAGGACACCAGTTGTTGGATTTGGGGACCACCCTAATCCAGTATGACCTCATTTTCACTTGATTCCATCTGCAAAGACCCTATTTCCAATTAAGGTCATATGAGGTTTCTAACAAAGGTACACAGTCATTTTGCCTTCACAGAAGGAGCATTTTTAGGTCATGAAACATCTTCTTTTTATACTCAGTTGCTAGCTTAGGGCACACTTTCTAGGAAGCTACATCACCTAAATCCATAGATACTGGGTTCCCTTACCATAAAGCAATTCTAAACAATGAGATGCATCATGCTACAACATTCTATAGACAAGGATTGTCTTGCTGGTACTTGGCTTGCTCAGCATGAGGTCTGCCGGTAGGGTGATCATAGTGAGATGAGACTCAATCTCCTGTCTTCTTTCTCTCCCTAAAGATCTCTGACACCCTCACAAATGAAGGGAATGTACAGAAGGTCTGCTGCTTTAACCACTGACTTTCCAGTTTAAAAGTCTAAGGAAGATTTTCATTTCTATTAAGATACACATTGTATGTTCTTGCCTCCTTTGTCATAGGTTAGGTGACCATAGGTACGTGGGTTTATCTCTGGACTTTCTATCCTGTTCCATTGGTCTATATTTCTGTTTTTGTGCCAGTACCATACTGTCTTGTCTACTGTAGCTTTGTAGTATAGTCTGAAGTCAGGGATCCTGATTCCTCCACCTCCATTTTTCTTTCTCAAGATTGCTTTGACTACTCGGGGTCTTTTGTGTTTCCATATGAATTGTAAAATTTTTTCTTGTAATTCTGTGAAAAATGCCCTTGGTAATTTGTTAGGGATTCCATTGAATCTGTAGATTGCTTTGGGTAGTATAGTCATTTTCACAATATTGATTCTTCCAATCCAAGAACATGGTATATCTCTCCATCTGCTTGTGTCATCTTCGATTTCTTTCTTCAGTACCTTACAGTTTTCTGAGTAAAAGTCTTTTGCCTCCTTAGGTAGGTTTATTCCTAGGTATTTTATTCTTTTTGTTTTGATGGTAAATAGAATTGTTCCTGTAATTTCTCTTTCTGATCTTTCGTTGTTAGCGTATAGGAATGCAAGAGATTTCTGTGTATTAATTGCATCCCGCAACTTTAGCAAATTCATCTATGAGCTCTGGTAGTTTTCTGGTAGCATCCTTAGGACTTTCTATGCACAGCGCCATGTCATCTGCAAAGAGCGACAGTCCCACTTCCTGCTGTCCAATCTGGATTCCCTTCACTTCTCCTTCTCCTCTGATTGCTGTGGCCAGGACCTCCAAAACCACGCCGAATAATAAAGGCAAGAGTGGACCTCCTTGCTTTGCTCCTGATCCCAGAGGAATTGCTTTCAGCTTTTCACCCTTGAGAATGATGTTTGCTGCTCTACCCCACCACGTACACTGATTCTCAACTCAATCAGCTTTACGTATTCTAGGTTGTAATGGTATTCTTTAACCAATGAGCCCCCCAAAATATACTTAGTCTATCTTAATGTAACCAGAATACTTGAGTTTCATATCTAAGACGTAATCGTGCTATGTGAATTGTTCAAACAGCTAGAAAAAAGCTAATGATCCTTTCTAAAAGATGAGGGCATTGAAGCAAAATTGACTTCTTTGTATGAGGAAAGGTTTAGCAGCCTATTCTAATAAACAATCAGTAATAACACGCCACCCCCAGCAATTTTCATTCTTGACTCTAAATGAAACTGACATGTGATTTGTCAGTGAAAAAAAAAATTGAAGTGAGCTATACACTGTTTTATTTTTCAAGCAGTCATGAAAGTTGTACTTTTGCATGTGCTTTTTCTATGCTTTCCTTCCTTCTGAATTGTTTGATGTTTTATGTATTGTTTGATATCTTTAATTGGTAGATGCTCAAAGGAAAAAGCAGAAGGTTCTTCTCCTCAGTGTTTGCGTTAACACCTTTGTATCTCTTAAAAGCTGATCTGTGAACATAAGCAAAACATGGAATTGTATGCACCAGTGGATTACTCGAGGCTCTTCAGAGAAACAGAACCAGTAGGATGTGTATATATAGAGAGAAAGAGGTTTATTATAATAAACCTCAGCAGAGAAAAGGAGAAAGAAGATGTGGTACATATATATGATACAATATTGCTCAGCCATAAAAAAAGGAACGAAATAATACTATTTGCAGCAACATGGATGGACCTAGAAATTATATTTAGTGAAGTAATTCAGACAGAGAAAGGCAAATATCATATGATATCACTTACGTGTGGAATCTAAAAAATGGTACAAGTGAACTTATTTACAAAACAGAAATAGAGCCATAGATGTAGAAAACAAATTTTCGGTTACTGGGGGTAAAGGCGGGGGGAGGGATACATTGGGAGATTGGGATTGACATATACACACTACTATATATAAAATGAATAACTAATAAGGACCTACTGTATAGCACAGGGAACTCTACTTAATACTCTGTAATGACTTATATGGGAATAGAATCTAAAAAAGAGTGGATATATGTATATGTATAACTGATTCACTTTGCTGTACAGCAGAAACTAATACAACATTTTTAATCAACTATACCCCAATAAAAATTGAAAAAGGAAAATAAGAGATTTCCCTCCCTTCATTAAAAAAAAAAAAAGTACTAGTTTAGAACCTCTGAATGCTCAAAGTAAAATGTTTATTTCAAATCATAAAGGACAAATTAATTTATAATGAAAAATGATTACCTCTCAAACATCTAGACATTTTCCACTGTGTATATTGAAATTAGTTTGACAGCTTAAAATACGAAACAGCTAGAGTTTCTCCTATAACGTAAAACGTGTTGTATGATGCCAGGTGCACCAGAAATCTTCATGCATTTGGGACGGAGGATTGTCTGAGAATGTTAGTTCATAAGTGTTGTCTGGTGTTTTTCCTCTTTCTTTTTTACATCTACATTTAAAATAAATTTTTAACAGAGTAATGGCCAAAAAAGAAAGAATTAAGAAGACCTGTGATTGTAGGTTTTTTCCTTCCTCCTTTGAAATGCGTATAAATCCTTTTTGAGAACTAGGTGGGCCTTGTGCCCGCTTTGTAACACAGGCGTGTCTTTCTCTAGGGCCTGGGAGCCATCTCTCTGAAACAGAAATGTCAAGGGGATATACCACCACATCTTCCTCTTGCTGGTGGGAGGGTAGGAGCCTAACTTCAGTGGGCCCTGAGCTCCAAGGTATAGACTATGAGAATTTGTCTTTCCTCTGGATAAAGCCAGTTGGCTAACATAGATGGGCACCTCAATTACCAGGAAAATTTAGGGTGAACTATGTGACACGTGGTGTTACCAAGTCCTCTCACCTGAGATTAGTTGTTGTTTATCTTGAACATGTGTATGGAACGGGTTGTACCTGCTTGACTTTAGAAAAGGGGGAGATTTCATTTTGTCTTTGCCATCTCTTAGTAGATTGCCTGTGATGTGTGTCACATTCTGGTTTAAAGCCCATTCGGCAATAGAACTGTATTCCTTCTCTACTGAAAAAAAAAAAAAAAAAATTACATCCTGCAGCGTTGCCCCATCTGTGTGGTTGGTTGAATCTGTGGTGGATGTGGAACCGTGAATATGGAGGTCTGACGTTTTTGTAAATTCATAGGAAAATTTTTGACTGGGCAATTGCTGGGCGCCCCTAACTCCCCTGTGTTGTTCGAGGGTCCACTGTATATCTGTTAGGAGACTAAAATTAAGTGATGCAGGCCAAAATGCGGCCATTCCTGGTACAAAGAAATCCCTGAAAACCCACGGGCCCCATGACTGTTCCTCCTGTATCATGCACCGTTCTGAGCAGAAGTGAGGTGAAGCCAGCTCTCCTGGCTTATGAGTAATTCAATGTTAGGGTGCCCATCCGGCCATTTCAGAAGTGTAGAAGTGTAAGTCTATCCTTTTAGGGAGTGTGCTGAAAACAGGAAAAGGCAGTGTTTTCTCTGGTCATGTATTAATCCCCTCCCTGCATAGGGGTAAGACATTTATCAAGAGGGACCCACCATCTATTGTTTCTTTTAGCAGTTTTTTGGGTTTTGTTTTAATTTTTATTGCAGTACAGTTGACTTACAATGTGATGTTAGTTTCAGGTGTACAGCAGAGTGAATCAGCCGTACATATACATACATCTGCTCTTTTTTAGGTTCTATTCCCATATAGGCCATGACAGAACATTGAGTAGAGTTCCCTGTGCTATACAGTAGGTTCTTATTATCTATTAAAATAGTTATCTATTTTAACTATAGTTAACTATTATCTGTAGTTAACTATTAAAATAGTTTTAACTATTAAATAGTTAGTTTTAACTATAGTTAACTAATATCTATAGTTAACTATTAAAATAGTTATCTATACATAGTAGTGTGTTTATCTTAATCCCAATCTCCCAATTTATCCCCCCCCCTTACCCCCTGGTAACCATGAGTTTGTTTTCTACATCCATGACTCTACTTCTGTTTATAAGTAAGTTCATTTGTACCCTTTTTTTTAAGATTCCACCTATAAGCGATATCATAGGATACTTGTCTCTCTGTGTCTGACTTACTTCACTCAGTATGACAATCTCCAGGTCCATCCATGTTTCTGCAAATGGCATTATTTTGTTCTTTGTTTTCATGGCTGAGTAATATTCCATTGTATATATGTACCACATCTTCTATATCCATTCATCTGTTGATGGACATTTAGGTTGCTTCCATGTCTTGGCTATTGTAAATAGTGCTGCAGTGAACATTGGGGTGCACGTATCTTTTTGAAATTACCATTTTATCCCCGCCATCTATTAAGCACAGTTGATACTTAAGCAAAATGATGGGTATTGGTTCCTTAATAGAACTTTACATATGATGGTATGGGATTTACTGTGAACGTATTTACTTCCTCACAAAGGAGGAAAATGGCAAGACGTCCAGGTTATGCCAAAAAGGGGCTCACTCAAATGCCAACATCACTGCTTCCTGATCTCTTTCTTCATTTCCCTGTTGGAAAGTCAGAACTGAATTTTAGAGCACCATGTTGTAATAAGGGGTCTCCAAGATCCTTCATCTGAAAGGTGAGGATAAAATATTTGTCCCACAAGTCTCTTTGGGTGACCGTGGCTAGAAAGTGGTTGGCTGCCTGTGAGATAAGCTATAGAAACTATGAAGTGCTGTGAAATGTAAACGTCCTGCATTTACCCCCAAAGGTCTTCCCCTGCCTCCTAATACGCTTTGGATTCCGTGCTACATGATCCTTGCTTTTTACCCCCCGTACTGGCTTATCCCTCCGCTTTCTAGCTTAACAGTTAGCAAGCCCCAATCCTGCTTGGACTAGCTTTTCCTAACCCCGACCTGAGGGTGCTGGAGAAAAACACTCAGCATATCAAATGATCTAACTTTAAATTATGATAGCTACTCTCACAGGAAACAGCAGTCATTCCCCAGAGTTCTCCTCTCTTCTCTTAGTTAATTCGTTCTGCCAAGACTGCATTTTCATTTCTCCTTTCTGATCAAATCTCCAACACCTTCTCACAGTGAGCCGATGAACTTGCCTTTTTTTTTTTTTTTTTTTTTTTTGGTCTTGCTGCTGCACGGCATACAGGATCTTAGTTCCCCGGCCAGGGATTAAACTCGCACCCCCTGCAGTGAAAGCGTGGGGTCCTAACCACTGGACCACCAGGGCAGTCCCTGAACTTGCTTTTCATTTTCCTGAAAAATGGAAAGGTTTTCAAGTGAACGTGTCCATGTTATTATATCTATATAGATCCGGCTTGAGGAAAGTGTTAATAGAGTGGCTCAGTCATAGGTTTTACTCAGTTCTTACTTATCTCTGTAGCCATGATGATGAAGCTCAGTCAGACTTGGAGAATAAGACCAATCGAATGTTCACAGAGTGACCGGGTCACAACATCTTTCTGTACACCCAAGGCTGTGGGTTAGAGGAAGCAGACAGACAACGTGACTTGACGTAAACATGAAGATGGACGTATCTGGAGCCACATTTGGGCTCAGCATCATGGCAGGTCATCCATCAGTATGCACCTGTGTGACTAGCCTCTTTTTAGGACTCTAGACCCTCAGGACCCAAGGCCGGATGCTCTTAGTGGACATCTTGCTACATGTCTCAGTAGTTCAGAGCAGGAGAGAAAAGTATGTCCTGTGTGACCATAGTAGAGAAAAGGAGGGAGGACTCTGCAGACTGTGTGTGATTTGTCTAGTCTCTGTCTGTGGATATCTTTTCTTCACTCTTTTTCTCGAAACTCACCCCCTCCCTTGGGATACTAGGTTGTTTTTCTTTTTAAAAAAAATTTTTATTGGAGTATAGTTGCTTTACAATGTTGTATTAGTTTCAGGTGTACAGCAAAGTGAATCAGTTATACATATATCCATTCTTTTTTAGATTATTTTCCCATATAAGCCATTACAGAATATTGAGTAGAGTTCCCTGTGCTATACAGTAGGTCCTTATAAGTTATCTATTTTATATATAATGTCTATGTGTCAATCCAGTCTTCCAATTTACCCATCCTCCCCTTACGACCAAAGCAATCTCAAGAAAGAAAAACAGAGCTGGAGGAATCAGGCTCCCTGACTTCAGACTATACTACAAAGCTATAGTAATCAAGACAGTATTGTACTGACACAAAAACAGAAAGATAGATACATGGAACAGGATAGAAAGCCCAGAAATAAACACAAGCACCTGTGCTCACCTAATCTATGACAAGGAGGCAAGAATATACAATGCAGAAAAGACAGCCTCTTCAATAAGTGGTGCTGGGAAAACTGGGCAGCTACATGTAAAAGAATGAAATTAGAACAATCCCTAACACCATACACAAAAATAAACTCAAAATGGATTAAAGACCTAAATGTAAAGCCGGACAGTATAAAACGCTTAGAGGGAAACATAAACAGAACACTCTGACATAAATCACAGCAAGATCTTTTTCGATCCACCTCCTAGGACACTAGGTTTTATCTTCTCTCAACTACACAAGGACAGTGCTCCGTGGATACACTGTCCTCTGCTTCTCAACTGACGATCTGTTTCCTCAAGAGCATCATTCCATCAACATAGAATGTGCTGCAATATACACCACTTTAAAAAAAATTGGGACCCTGCAAAGCTTACCCCCATCCCTCAGTACTGCCAAAGAGCTCTGCTCAACTGTACCCACCCTATCAAGTTCATCTCCTGAACTTCTTTGGGAATCTACTCCAATAAGATTTCCCTCCTTCTTTTCATTTTATTTATTTATTTACTTATTTTTTAAACATCTTTTTTGGAGTATAATTGCTTTACAGTGGTGTGTTAGTTTCTGCTTTATAACAAAGTGAATCAGTTATACATATAAAAATATGGAACGCTTCACGAATTTGCGTGTCATCCTTGCGCAGGGGCCGTGCTCATCTTCTCTGTATTGTTCCAATTTTGGTATATGTGTGGCTGAAGCGAGCACAGATGTTCCTTCTTAAAGGAGGGACCACTCCACCGAGAACACCCTTATCCAGGTTCCTGCTGTTTCTGCTGACAAATACAGTGGTTATTTTTTTGCCCCCATTGTGCCTGGTGTATCAGCTCTATTCGAAGTAGTTGACCATTTTCTCTGCATGGCCCCCAAGATGTTGCTATTATTTTGGACGTCCTCTGGACTCCTTTTCCAGCACTTCTGGCAATCCTTCTGCTTTCCCCAAACTCGAAAATTTGGAGGGTTCCTGGGCTCATTCATAGGATGAACTCATCGTTTCATACATTCACTTCATATTTAATATCATGCTGTTCTACAGTTTGAATACCTTTTAATCCCTGGTAACTCCCAAGTTTCTATCCAGCCTCAGTTCATTCTTTGCTTGTCCTAGACCTTTAGAAAAGTCTAAACGTACATATCCTATTGCCAGTTTGGCAAACCTTACACACCCTACAGACATCTCCAGTTCCGCACGTTAAAAAATGAATTCTTGGGCTTCCCTGGTGGCGCAGTGGTTGAGAGTCCACCTGCCGATGCAGGGGACACGGGTTCGTGTCCCGGCCCGGGAAGATCCCACATGCCGTGGAGCGGCTGGGCCCGTGAGCCATGGCCGCTGGGCCTGCGTGTCCGGAGCCTGTGCTCCGCAACGGGAGAGGCTACAACAGTGAGAGGCCCGCGTACCAAAACAACAACAACAACAACAAAAAACACTCACAAACAAACAAAAAAATGAATTCTTAAGTCCTTCCTTTATTCTCAATTCTGGTCCATCCATGGTATTTCTCATATACACATGAAAATTATCCTGCTGGGCTAACAGTTGCTGAGACCAAAAATCTTAAAGTATTTCTTCTGCTCTTTTAATATATAATGCACATTCAGTTGATCAACGTATTCTATTTGTTCTCCTTTCAAAATGTGTCTGGAATCTTAAACATTTCCAACTACCACACTTTTATCCTTTTATTCCATACCCCAATTATAGTTCACATTGCCAACTGTAATATTCTCATTTCTGGTGTTTTTCTTTCATCCTTGTCACTCTTTTAAATTTTGTTTTTTTTAGTTTACATTGGAGAAAGGTGATTAACAATGTTGTCTAGTTTCAGGTGTACAGCAAAGTGATTCAGTTATACATATACAAGTATCTGTTCTTTTTCAGATTCTTGTCCCATGTAGGTTATCACAGAATAGTGAGCAGACTTCCCTGTGTTATACAGTAGGTCCTTGTTGGTTATATGCCTTAAACATGGTAGTGTGTATATGTTGATCCCAAACTCCCAGTCTATCCCTTCACAACCCCCCCTTTCCCCCTTGGTAAGCATAAGCTTGTTTTCTAAGTCTGTGAGTCTGTTTTGTAAATAAGTTCATTTTTATCATTTTTAAAAAGATTCCACATATAAGTGATATCATATGATATTTGTCTTTCTCTTTCTGACTTACTTCACTTAGTATGATAACCTCTAGGTCCGTCCATGTGGCTGCAAATGGCATTACTTCATTCTTTTTCATGGCTGAGTAGTATTCCATCGTATACATGGACCACATCTTTTTTATCCATTTCTCTGTTGATGGACACTTAGTCTGTGGATGGACTAGTCAGGGCAAGCCTGTCTTGTTCTCGAAACCGTCCAACGACTCCTGTCCCATTCACGGTGAAATCAAGGCCTCAGAAGTCCTACAAGAACTCTGTCCACCTCTAAGCTCATTGCTCCCCATGTCTCACCAGCCGTCCTTTCTGGGCTCCCTCCGCATTCTCACGTGCTTCTCTGTAGCTCATAGAACGTCACCATCACACGCAGACCTCAGGAAGTTTGTCTTTGATGTCTCTGTTCCTTTTCCCTTCCACAAGCACGACTTGCTTCTTCACTTCCTTTGCAATGTAACATTCTCAGAGACGCCTCCCCTGACCGCTCTGCACCAAAGACTTCCCTCAGTAACTCTCTACTCCCAATACTTTTTTTTTTTTTGGTCTGCACCACGGGGCATGCGGGATCTTAGTTCCCCAGCCAGGGATCCAACCCTCGCCCCCTGCAGTGGAAGCGTGGAGTCTTAACCCCTGGACCGCCAGGGAAGTCCCTCCTCTCCCAGTATTTTTGTATTACTAGAAAGAGCATAAAGAGATTCAGATGAAGCAACTACAAGGTACATTCTTTAGAACATACTTGGATGTAAAGGTTATCTGTTATTTTCATTATGAGGGCCCCTTTCATAGAATCTGCATATGTTAGGATTCACAAAATGACCCTCAGGCTTGTAACTTACACCACGATGCATTATTCCTCAGTTTGGGGAATAAAATGCAATTTTCAAAATGCTGTGTTTTTGGTGGCTTCGGCAGTTTTTTTTTGGTTTTTGTTTTGCGGTACGCGGGCCTCTCACCGTTGTGGCCTCTCCCGTTGCGGAGCACAGGCTCCGGACGCGCAGGCTCAGCGGCCGTGGCTCACGGGCCCAGCCGCTCCGCGGCATGTGGGATCCTCCCAGACCGGGGCACGAACCCGCGTCCCCTGCATCAGCAGGCGGACTCTCAACCACTACGCCACCACGGAAGCCCTGGCAGTTTTAATTTCAGCACATCGTACTGCATTTGTGTGCCACTTTCCCTAAGCTAAGACCTGAAGTTGCGACCCCTGATAAGAAGCACTCCATACTCCTAGCTGGCATTTTTCCTTTCTGGTCCAAGCAGTGTTTTCGATTGAAGGCTAGCATTTAACATGAACATTTGAGCACAGTGTATGAGCTGAGTTGGAATACTGAGTCCCTGAGTCTTAAAGGAATTGCAAAAAATGCTAATAATACGGCCACATCATAAAGTCTTAAAAGCCCAAGTGTTAGCATTTATAGTATATTCAAAACGCATTCCCGCAATGTAAAATGATAATTTGCCCTTTGTGACTATGGAAACCCTTTCCCTGTTTATTATTTAGTCCTCTTCATGCCAGACCTTCTGGAAAGTACCCACACTCAGCATCTTCAGAAAAAAGGTGGATTTTTTAAAATAAAGATTTTGTATTGTAATGTGTCTTGGAGATGAAAATCACCGAAATGGCAGTAATCTTAGTTTTGTCCCTTTGAGGTTGAGGGTGTTACGTCTTCTCTGCTCCTCTTCGCTGGTCTTTGGTCTCTTACGTTAATGGGCAAAAAAATTTTTGTTCTAAGTTCGGTGTGTTGGAAGAAAAATAAAACACCATGGAATCTAATATAAATTCTTAATATCCTAAGGTTAGTAATTGTTCAGGTGTTTCTGGATTAAGCGTTCTGAAAAGCTGTGCTGTGTGTTATGAGTGATTGCCTTTGCCCTGTTAAAATTGTAAAGGATAAAGCAGCAAGATTAGGAAAAAACTAAGTGGACATAAATTAGGATCTGTGGTTGGGAACAAGAGAGGGACACACGGAAAAGAAGATGCAAATCAGAAACACATAAAAATGCAGTTGTGAAAACAAATGAATGAATATAACAAAACAGAGATACAGAGAAGAAATTAGTGGTTCCCAGTGGGGAGAGGGAAGGGGGAGGGGCAGATAAAGGGATAGGGGCTTAAGAGGTACAAACTATTAGGTATAAAATCAATAAGCTCCGAGACTATGTTATACAGCACAGGGTATATAGCCAATATTTTATAACTTTAAATGGAATATTATCTTTCAAAATTGTGAATCACTACATTGTACACCTGAAACTTACAGCATATTGTACATCAGCTATACATCAATAGAGATAGATAATAAAAATATCCATTACATAAAAAGATGAAGATATTACATACCTCTTAGAATATGGTAAAAAAAAAATTTATCACTTTCCAAGAATGGATGTTATCAGCTCCTACACAAAATAAAATTGACAGTCAGACTAATTGCCGACATACATGTGCTCACTTTACATTCTTATTGCCTGTAGATAATTGTAGTTTAGAGATTGTCATGTGATAACTATTCCCTTTATCTTAGGCAATATCCCTTTGTCAAAGTGCATTAAACACACACGCTTATGGAATATATTATACGATATGTTATATATTATACCATTATATTAGCCCCCCCCAAAAAAGATAGAGGAATCAACAAAAAACGTTATCATGTTTTGCTCCCCATGGATTTGCCACTGTTTTGTTTTTTGAGGTGATTCTGTTTGAGGATTGTCTTTGAACATCTCCACCTATCAAACTAGATCTTAACGTCCTTACATGCGATAATGAGTGTGGATAAAGTTCTGTTTCATCTGGGGAGGGCAGAACAAAGTTAGTTTTTATTATAAAAGCTGAGGTGGGAGGGGAGTGGTGATCTGATGGCAAACTGTGACTTTCACAGGGAATTCAGTTCTTCAGGTTCCATACTGAGAACTCGGGGTCTTTCTGGGTTCAGGCAGCTGGCCTCTGAGGGGTCCTGCAGACCTTCCCACGAGGAGGGTCCTGTCTGCGTTCAAAAATGGAAGAAGTGTGGGCTTGGCCAGCGAGGGCTACGCTGATCGTCTGTTTGGCATAAGCATCAGTGCTGTACCTGGGACAAGGTCTCCAGGAATATCCCCGTCATACGGGAATGTACACAAGTACCCCATCTTTTAAAGCAAAGGTGTAAAATATCGCCTGTTTTTAACCCTCTGCCACTTCAAATGCTTTCCCCTCTCCATCCCATCCTGATCCTACTAAGAGGAGGCCATTGTCCTGGCCCTTGGTCATCCCAAGAGAGAGATCGTCAAAGGCAAGGAGAATATTCCCATAATTCAGACTAGCCTTCACGAGGGCACCCCCATGCCACCATCTTCCCTCCTTTCCCTCCGTCCATTCAAGGGTCTGTTTCTTGGGTTTATTCTCACTGCCAGCGTTACTCTATCTTGTTCCCAGTTACTGTGGCTAAATAAATTTTTAACAGTCTGCGTAGATGATTGAAATTGTCGCAAGAACTGCATTGATGACTTTAGCCATAAAACTGATCTTGTCACTGACATATCACTACTGTAAAATTTATTTTGTACACGGCCCCAGAAACCTTCAAGGAAAACTAGCAACATGAAGTGTGAATGTCTTCCTTTCCTATCTTGAAGGTCATTGTCAGTATCACCTCCATTCTCGAAAGGCACTGATCAGACCCTGCGGGATGTGGCTTAGAGCAACTCAACGTTGCTTCATCAAAACACACAAAACCCAAGTGGCTTATTCACGTGCATGTTGGAATACGCTGACCAAACACAGCGTTTGTCTGTGATACAAACCATTGTCTTCTTCCTTTCTTTGGATTATAGGGTTTTACATTATTTTAAGAGCAAAACATGTTTGCACCTTGCTACAAAACCAGTTTGCTTTACACTGGTGGCTAAATAGTCTGAAGGAAGCACAACTTGCTAAGTTAGCTCGTTTCCCGAGATTCGAGTGTTCTTGCAGCATTTCCCGCGTTTCTACACCCATTTATGCCTGACAGGTGATAGGAATGCCCCCAAATTCCCAAGTGGGTTGTCGTGAGCAGTGTGATAAACGTAGCAGTAGCCTAAGATCATTGCTAATTCAAAATCCGTCTCAACTTAAGCCATGCAATTTGAATGAACAAGTGTCTAGATGCAAACAGTAAAATAGATGAGTGTTGCTTTAGATGCTTACAGTGTATTATGAATCATTTTCCCTTCCCCTTAACGATGTGAAGACAATCAGAAAAAAACGAAAAGAATTTGAATGGTGTCATCACGTTCACAGACAGACCAGTAGAGTATATATGCAGGGAGTTGTAATAGGATCACGCCTAGGGCTTCCCTGGTGGCGCAGTGGTTGAGGGTCCGCCTGCCGATGCAGGGGACGCGGGTTCGTGCCCCGGTCCGGGAAGATCCCACATGCCGCGGAGCGGCTGGGCCCACGAGCCATGGCCGCTGAGCCTGTGCGTCCGGAGCCTGTGCTCCGCAACGGGAGAGGCCACGACAGTGAGAGGCCCACGTGCCAAAAAAAAAAGAAGAATCACGCCTAGAATCCCTTTCAGGGACCGATATCCTTCATGTAGTTATAATTTCTGCATATTTGATGGACCTACATTTATCGAGGTCAATGTATCATAATTTCCTTTTGCAGCATTTATTCCCAGGGCCGTAAGTTTTCGTTTCTTCGGTTTCTTCTGGGGTATCTTTTTCTTCTCTGCAACCTCCTCTTCTGGTTGAGGGACAATCTCTTCTTTTTCAGTAAGGATCATCTCGGTGTGTCAGGGAGAGCTCACGTACGGGTTGATCCGACCATGAGCTCTGTAATTCCTGAGCCGTATCGCGGGGGATTTGTCCACCTGGATGTGCTCGTTGACCAGAGAATCTACATCTAAGACCTTAAGTTCAGCGTTACACTTTGTATTTGTGAGCACGTGCAGTGAAGATTCAGCACTCTTTTTGGGCCACCGACCCTGCATCCAGCCCCACTGGACACACCAACCAACTCCAGCATTGTGCCGACGGAACGGCACCCATCGCTTCTGTAAGGTGACATCCTTCAGATACTTGGTGGCTTTCGGATATGCCTACCCTTAATGGCCCGGGCAGTTTCATGCGTGTTCTTAAAGTGAACACGAAGTTTTGAACCTCTTGATTTGCGTGATCTTGTAGGGTTTTCCGGGTCAAGTGAATAGCAACCCATTTTTAGAGGTCACTTCAGGCTGCTTACCGGAAAAAAAAAGAGATCATAATTTCTTAAACTCTTCTTGAACTTCTGTGCAAGGGAGAGTGGGCAACGTGAAAGCCAGGACGAGAGGAGGTGGACACACTGGTGACTATGATGGGGTGCTCGTTTTAAAGGTTCCGAGAAGCAAAGCATTTGGGTGAATGTCCCAGTTCAGCAACCAGAGTTCGGAAAGAGATGACAAGGGCTTATCAACAGGCTACCCGAGGGGTGCTTGCGAGGGGAGAAGCCTACGGCCATTTTCAGAAGGTACTAGCACAGGTTGGGAGACAGAAGACCAGTGTGTCTGAATCAGGGGGTTCCGTAAATACTGCTCAATCTGGCTCTCGTAATCGGTATCCCTGTATCATCAACAGATTTTGTCCCTCAGATGCCAATGAGTCTTGGAAGACATGGACTCAAGTTCACCATATCTATCCCATTCCTGTTGTCATTGACACGGTCTTCCTTTGGTGGGTTTTCATGTGTGTTTTGGGGGAAGGGGGAGAAATATTGTGGTACTTCTTAGCATCCGTAGTTGCACGTGCCATTTCCTGGTAATGAATTGCTTTATATCTATAGCTGTCTCTATATCCATAATCATATCTGCATCTAAATCTATACGGATATCTATCCACAGCCGCTGTCTGTATCTGTATATCTGTGTTAACGTATGTTCTATTGGTGGAGTTGTTTCTCTGGAGGAGCCTGAAAATACAGTCTTGTGCCTCATAGATGGTCGTTGAAGGTGTTTGGGGGTGGGCTGAAAACGAGTGGTTTCCCTGACCACTTACCAGTTAGAAGAAGGATCAGATATTTAAAGACAGCAAACAACTAAGAAAAGGAAGTCGTTGAGACAGATATTGTATGTTTTAAAAAGGGGGAAAAAAATGGGAAGGAAATCCAAAAAAGAGGGGATATAGGTATACATAGAGCTGATTCACTTTGCTGTACAGTAGAAACTCACACACCATTGTAAAGCAACTCTATTCCAATAAAAATTAATTTAAAGAAACAAACAAATTAAAAGGGGGGAGAAAGAGGCAACAGCCTCAGGATATGTCAGTCTTTTCGCTGGCAGTCACTCTCTTCTGATATGTTTCAGCTCTTCTTGTGTTTTCATACCTAGGGTGGTGTGAGATTTGAAAGATGAGCGTCTCTTTTTTTTGTTTTCCCCAAATGCCAACTTGAAGATGTCTGAGATTTCCTTGTGACCTCATTAGTCTCTCATTCCTATTGGAGCAAGTCTTGCCTGTTTGCAGACCATCAAACTGGAAACGCGCAGATCTGTGTGTGTGTGTGCTGTCCTGTAGAAAGATTCAGGGTCCTGATGGTTCCCTGGCCACATCAATGTCCGGGCAATGGACACCTGTCATAAACTAGAGTCTTGCCTGTGGCCAGACCTGAGGCACAAACGTCTTTATGAGCAATAAACCCTCCACAGGGAAGTCACCCTTTTTATCCCATGACAAAACATGACATGCCTACGGCTTGGTAAATGCATTTTTGTGCATGATGTCTGTCATTTTTAGAAAGACTTGTAACACTTCTTTTTTCATCAGCCTGCTTGTAGAGTTGAAATCAAGGGCTGGGTGTAATTATCTACATGTCTGAGGGTAAGAGTGGATGGGATTTAATCACTTAAAAAAGATGTCCATCGACCCAACCTTGGGGTTATCCTAATAACGTCCTGGTTCCCAGTCTGTCTGTATTTTACTCTGAACTGTTACGTGCCTTCCCCTTGCCACCTGTGACCCACACCTCAGGCTGGGAGCAGAAGCAGTTTCTCTGCTTGCAAATGCAACCTGTCCAAACTACCGCCTGCAGGTACTAATCCCACCACCAGCCGTCTACATGGGTCTGGGCCGTTACTGAATCGTCTGTACCTCAGTTTTCTCACCTGTAAAATGCTCATGTATGCAGTAGATGAGGATTTGGGGAACAATACATGAAAATTATTTAGCACATGGGACTCCACAGACATTAAGTGATACAACCCCTGGCTGAGAAAAACGCCAAATATGGAGAAGAGTGAAGACAGGCACACGTGATTTTCAAAGCATGGAAACGCTCACTTACTTGGGTAGAGCCATGATGCAGCAATAAATCTTTGATTGATTTCTGAGGCCACCAGAGTTTCTTTCTTTTTTTTTTTTTAATTTTAAAACTTCTGTTCCAGGTTTATGAAGGTATTTGACATATACCATTGCATTAGTTTAGGGGGTACAACAAAACGAATTTGGTTTCTGTATACATAACCAAATGTTATGCTGAGAAATCAGCACGATATGTTTAGTTAACATCCAGTGTTTCAAAATAATGTAAAATGAAGATATTTTATATTATGAGAAATATGTTATTTACAATATGATTTATGGTTTCCCTAATACTACATTTATATGCATTGTATTGCATTATATATGCAAGATATATTATATATATTATATAATATATTTATATAACATATCTGTTGTCTATATTATACATACTATTATATTAAATATTATAAATAATTATATTAAATATAATATATGCATAATATGCACAATATTAAATTTTTAATATACCTAATTATGTATAATGCCTTTGTATGGTGACAGACCTTAACTAGGCATCGTGGTAATCATTTTGAAATGTATATGAGTATCCAATCACTGTTTTGTGTATCAGGAACTAACATAGAGTCGTAGGTCAATTACACTTCAAAAACAAACAAACTCACAGAAAAAGAGATCAGATTGGTAGTTACCAGAGGCGGGAGCTGAAGGGACGGGGAATTGGATAACGGTGGTCGAAAGGTACAAACATCCAGTTATAGGATGAATAAGGGGACTTCCCTGGCGGTCCAGTGGGTAAGTCTCCACGCTCCCAATGCAGGGGTTCCGGGTTTGATACCTGGTTGGGGAACTAAGATCTCACATGCCGCGACTAAGAAGTCCGCATGCTGCAACTAAGACCCGGCAAAGCCAAAAAAAAAAAAAAAAAAGAGAGAGACGAACAAGGAGTAGGGGTGCGTAATGTACAACATGGTGAATATAATTAACGCTGCCGCCTGTTATATAGGAAAGCTGTATAGAGAGCGCATCCTAAGAATTCTCATCACAAGAAGAAAAGTCTTCTTACTGCTTTCATTTTGTCATTTTGTATCTATACAAGATGCTGGACGTCCACAAAACTTACTGAGGTCATCATTCCAGGACGCATGACCCTCAGAGTTGCAGTTTCTTGTTTGCTTTTACTGTTTTTGTGGTTCCTACAACTAAGAGATTTTGGACGTTTGCCCTTCCAAAGAGTTGGTAACAGGACTCTGTTTTCTGTGCATTTACAGTGGTTTATAGGTTATATACACAATTTATGGTGGTTTCTGTGCATTGATGTATAATTAGTCTTATTTATGTATCACTGTGCTACATAATAAACACCTAAGTCCAATTTTGTTTCAAATCACTATAGCCAAAGGCACCGATGCAATTTAATCAGTAATTCTTGAAGGGACTATTTCTCCCTAAGGATATTTCTGTGAGAGAAAGAGAAGCAGGGCTTCAATCACTTGGGCATGAAGGAAAAAGCCAAACAGGACACTTCTTCTGTGCCAGAGTCCCCTGACTTAATACTAAAGACGCCTGGCATCTGCCTCCTGCCCGATTCAATCAAAAGATAGTGTATGGCACCGTAAGCCACGTTGTTTTTATTGGCATGCTGGTTCTTTGGCATTCCTTGCAAAGTGTGCTTCCCAGTTTGAGAGACTGGGATGTCTTCTTGTAGTAAGCGTTTCCTGTCTCCCCTGTCCTGCATAATCGGGCAGAGAGAACTGCTGGTGTCAGGTGAGGGGAAGAATGTCCTAGGAGAACTTGTCCTAGGGACAAGATGCACAGAAAGACAGGTTTCCGGAACGTTGAAGGCTGCCGGGGTTGCCGCGGAGAGCCAGAAACTGAAAAGGCCTCTGATAAGACCTCCTGTGACCCTGGGATACTGGGAACCTAAAAGAAATCCAGTTGCAAATATTTTTTTTTTTAAATAGGTGTTTTCAGACTCTGCGATATTAAAAGATGATCATCCCTTCTCTCTTTGCAAATTGCATCAAGATTGTGTGTCCAACCCACCGGGAATGTGAATTCACTAGATTCAGAGAATTAGGCTTCCTTACCATTATCTGTCATTGCCTGGAGGGCACCCCATCTCTGCCTAAGTATAGTCAAGAGACAATAGGACACATCTGTAAAATGCAGAGTGGGCGAGATGATGTTTACTGGTTTTTTTTTTGTTGTTGTTGTTGTTGTTTTGCGGTACGTGGGCCTCTCACTGCTGTGGCCTCTCCCGTTGCGGAGCACAGGCTCCGGACGCGCAGGCTCAGCGGCCATGGCTCACGGGCCCAGCCGCTCCGCGGCATGTGGGATCCTCCCGGACGGGGGCGCGAACCCGTGTTCCCTGCATCGGCAGGCGGACTCTCAACCACTGCGCCACCAGGGAAGCCCTACTAGCTTTTTATAAAAGCATTTGTGGTCAGAAAATTAAAGTACTGTGTCCGTTTCTTCTTAAATGTCTAATTCTTCTCTTTCCCTGTGGTCTGTAAGGTTAGGCAAGTCTCCCTTCTTGGTTAAACATTATTTCTGGTTAAAACTTCACTGAATATTATTTTCTCAGATTAAAAGAAAAGAATAGTACACAGGTGTGTATGAATACTTATTATATATGTTACATATAATATCTAGATCTGTCTATAAATATGTATATATCCATATCCGGAGCAACGTTAACAGATTGAAGGATGGAAAACTGTGTCCTTACGTCGATGAAAATCAAAACATGGTTAAAACACACCGTAGCCAAACTTTGCATTTTAAAAAATAATTTACTATTTGCTTCCTGCATTTTCATTCTTATTCATGTCCTCTCATTAGATGAATGCTTCCTAGAGAGGGGGCCAGTTGCAAAAGTTTTGAGAAACAGAAAAATGAAGACGCTAAAACCTTACTTTCCATGAGCTAACATTTTTATGTCTGAGATTTTTAAAATATTTGTTCTTCAGCTCCCTTACACATTAATACATTTTTAAGCTATAAAGGGTTGAAACCGCAGAACTTATTTTGAAAAATCAGTCAAATATCTGCTTACAGTTCATTCTTAGGAGACAAATAACATGCATTTCCAGGATGCATTTTCTCCAAAGAAGAAAGAAAAGCAAGCTTGTGTTGGGTTTTAAGAGTAGCATCCCTTTGAGAGATGCACTTCCTAAAAAATATTTTCAGCAAATTAAGGAAAATGGGAAGAGTTTTTGTTTCTTTCACATTTCTTGAACACCTTCTACAATCAGTTTACTTTATAAAATCACTTGCTTTGTAAATAGTAAAATGTAAAGGCATTTGCCGGTTGTGGAGTTTAGCGTTTACTATTCTATGATGAACTTAACGAGTGAACCAGTTAAGTGTTTCTAGAGAGAGATTTTAACTCACATGGGTTCACGAGGTCCATAGATCATGCAGTGCTGTTGCTGTAAATTTTCTTTAGATCTGTAGTTCGCTGATCAAGTCAAGAAAGGTCCACACCTCAAGGAACTCACAAGGAGAAGACCCACACAAAGAATGAGACAGGGAAGCAGGATCACTGTGCTCAGCTTGACTTCTGAGTCGTTCTAGCCAGCTTCTGGTTTCCGTCAGTGAGCACCTGATGTTTAAGTGGTGAATTACCCAGCCATAAAAAGAAACAAAATTGAGTTATTTGTAGTGAGGTTCTAGGTCTATTCTTGCTGAAAAACTGAGGAAGACAACACTTTTCTGTCACTCTCTGTTCGAGATTTCATCACTATTCGTGCTCTTAAATCTTAAAGCAACCTTGTGAGGTGGGCAGGTTGTGTGTCCCATCAGAAAACTGCATTTTTGAAGATCACTCCATTTGTTCAAAGTCATGCGTCTGGTTACAGGTGGAGGCAAATTACAATTCCAGACCCGTCTTTTAAGATACTGCATTTGGGGAGAGGTGGTTGGTGGGGAAAGAAAACCTTGGTCTTGAGGTCTTTAAAAATGGAATGGTGGTGGGGCTTCCCTGGTGGCACAGTGGTTGAGAGTCCGCCTGCTGATGCAGGGGACATGGGTTCGTGCCCCGGTCCGGGAAGATCCCACATGCTGCGGAGCGGCTGGGCCCGTGAGCCATGGCTGCTAAGCCTGCACGTCCAGAGCCTGTGCTCCACAACTGGAGAGGCCACAACAATGAGAGGCCCGCGTACCGCAAAAGAAAAAAAAAAAAAAAAAAAAATGGAATGGTGGGAATTCCCTGGCCATAAAGGCCTGGGTTTAATCCCTGGCTGGGGAACTAAGATCCCACAAGCCACGCGATGAAGCGGGGAAAAAAAAAAAAGGAGTGGAGATGGGTTCTATGTTGAAAACATTACAGAGCATGAATAACATAAGTGCGACTGGCCTTTTTTCACAAATCCAACTGAATCCTGTTTCAAAGAGAACTGATAATTTGTTGGGCGTTCTTCCAAATTTTAAAGATGTGAAATATGTCTTTGATAATGTCTCAATGCTTTTCCAGGGGTTGGGTGTGTCAGGCAGTGGGGTTCAAGCAGGTGAAAGTCAGACGCTATGGGTGTCAGAGGGATGACGGCATGAGGTTGTGATGCTAAATTCGGTGATGTCAGTAGGGGCCTCAGGTCCCAGAATCCTCTCTGAGAAGCCACGGCATTTTCCTGCTGCCAAATCTGCTTCCACGGTTGGCAAAGTTTTTCTGTAAAGAGCTCGTGGATAAAGGTTTTAGGCTTGGACGGCCATGCAGGCTGTGTCACAACCGCTCAGCCCTGCTCTTGTGTGAAAACAGCCGTAGGCGATATATCAACCAGTGTGCGTGGCCGTGTGCCAATAAAACTTTATTTGTATAAGAGAGTCAGTGATGGGCCAGATGTCGGCCTCAGGCTGTGCCCTGTGGACCCCTGATCTAATATGAACAGGTATGTCGACGAAAATTCAATGAACTATCAAGTTAAGAAGAAAAAAGGCAACTTTATTCCAGCCAAACTGAGCATTATAAAGCAGGAAGCAGATTCTCAGAAAGTTCTGGGAACTGTCCTGCCTGTTAGAAGTTGAAGGCACAGTCATATACAGTTTTGACACAAAGGATCCTATGTGCAAATGACATACTGACATTTTACATTAAAGTTCACCTAGGATGCACAGTCGAGGTAGGCACGTACAGAGTGGGCGGTAAGTCACCATGACCCCTTACAGAGCTGGGAGAGGATTCAATCTTATAAGAAGTTGCAGTGCTAGGGCCTCCCTGGTGGCGCAGAGGTTAAGAGTCCTCCTGCCAATGCAGAGGATGGAGGTTCGAGCCCTGGTGCGGGAAGATCCCACATGCCTCGGAGCAACTAAGCCCGTGCGCCACAACTACTGAGCCTGCGCTCTAGAGCCCGTGAGCCACAACTACTGAGCCCGTGTGCCACAACTACTGAGCCCACATGCCGCAACTACTGAAGCCTGTGTGCCTAGAGGCTGTGCTCCACAACAAGAGAAGCCACTGCAATGAGAAGCTCGTGCACCGCAACAAAGCGTAGCCCCCGCTCACTGCAACTAGAGAAAGCCCGTGCACAGCAACGAAGACCCAATGCAGCCAAAAAGAAAAAAAAAAAAAGAAGTTACACTGCTAGTGTCAGAAGAAAGGGGAAAAAATGATCTTTACAATCAGGCAAACATCCCATCTTTGAGGAGGTCTGGTTAATGTGTAATGCAGATGCACATTGCACATTAGTGATGGAGGGAAGAGACCCAAATAGAGAATTTTATGTTTACATTCTCTTGTCCTGCCTTCAAATATAAATTTTTATTTCACCAGGTATGTCAAACAGGTGTAAGTGGAAACATACATATATGGTAGTGTACTGTGAAGTGCACAGAATTAACTTTATCTCAGAGGTGCAAAAAAAATTATTGAACTACAATGTTGCACACAATCCCCCTTTCACTGGAGTGTTACCCACATTTCTAGACCCATGTTCTCATGTTCTTTTTCATAAACTCTTTCCATTCTTCCCCACTGAGAGTGTATTTTTGTATTAGGTAGCATAAGGTGACATCATTTATTTTATTGAGATATACTTGGCATATGACATTCTATTAGCTTCAGGTGTACAGCATAATGATACGTATATGGTCTGAGATCATCATCACAATAAGTCTAGTTAACGTCCATCACCACACATAGTTATAAACTTTTTTCTGGTGGTGAGAACTTTAAAGACCTAGTGTCTTAGCAACGTTCAAATATACAACACAGTATTACTAACGACTGCCACCACACTGTAGGTTATATCCCCAGGACTTTCTTATTTTATAACTGGGATTTTGTACTCTGTTCTCCGTATCTGTGAGTTCATTGTTTTGTCGTAGTTTTTTAGATTCCACATATAAGTGAGATGGTACAGTATTTGTTTTTCTCTTAGTTCACTTAGCACGATGCCCTCAAGGTCCATTCATGTTGTGAATGACAGGATTTCCTTCTTTTTTGTTAGTACAGTAAATTATATATATGTGTAAATCACAACTTATTTACCCGTTCATCCGTCAATGGATACTAAGGTTGCTTCTATGTGACATCATGGTTTTTAATTATAAATATTTATTCAAATAAACACGCACTCAGGTACTTCGCATGGTGCTAATAAAAAGTGAAGGTCTTCAGTACATGTCTGTTAAGTTATTATCAATATGATTCTATTTATCAGAGAATTCTGGAAAGATGGAAGCACTCAACTTTGTTGGTCATCCAAGCGAGTGAAAAAACACTGAGTTTTACTGACAGACGTAAATAAGAGCTTAATAAGCAGAGAAAAATGTCATGGTCCTTATTTGGAAGGAATTCCACGGAAAACGGATTTCCTTAAAATATATACCTACCCCACCTCCCATCCGTCAGAATGGCCATCGTTAGAAAATCTACAAACAAGAAATGCTGGAGAGGGTGTGGAGAAAAGGGAACCCTGTTGCACCATTGGTGGGAATGTAAAATGATTCAGCCACTATGGAAAACAGTATGGAGGTGCCTTAAAAAACTAAAAATAGAACTACCATAGGACCCAGCAATCCCACTACTGGGCATATACCCTGAGAAAACCATAATTCAAAAAGAGTCATGTACCACAATGTTCATTGCAGCACTATTTACAGTAGCCAAGACATGGAAGCAACCTAAATGTCCATCGACAGAGGAATGGAAAAAGAAGATGTGATACATGTATACAATGGAATATTACTCAGCCATACAGAGGAGTGAAATTGTGTGATATGTAGAGACGTGGGTGGATCTAGAGACTGTCATACAGAGTGAAGTAAGTCAGACAGAGAAAAACAAATGTTGTATATTAATGCATATATGTGGAATCTAGAAAAATGGTACAGATGATCTTATTTGCAAAACAGAAATAGAGACACAGATGTAGAGAACAAACATATGGACACCAAGTGGGGGAGAGGGGGTTGGTGTGGGATGAACTGGGAGATTGGGATTGACATATATACACTATTGATACTATGTGTAAAATAGATAACTAATGAGAACCTACTGTATAGTGCAGGGAACTCTACGTGATCTGTGGTGACCTAAATGGGAAGGAAATCCAAAAAAGAGGGGATATATGTATACATACAGCTGAATCACTTTGCTGTACAGTAGAAACTAACACAACATTGTAAAGCAACTATACTCCAATAAAAAATAATAAAAAAGATACATATATACCTACCCCAAATCAATATCTTCATGTTTTAATAATTCTAATGATAAAACCAATGTGGTATGTGAGTGTGTGTGTTCAAGGGTGCAGGATATAGAAAGAAATTTAAAAGGCATCATCTGAAAACATCCATTAAGACAAAGACCCATTAATTTTCTTGAAACTTCAGACTGTGTTTATGTGTGTGTGTGTGTGTGTACAGCCTCACCTGTCATATCACACTTCAAATGTTATTCTCACTTCACCCACATTTAAAAGTATGTTTCTAGGGCTTCCCTGGTGACGCAGTGGTTGAGAGTCCGCCTGCCGATGCAGGGGACGCAGGTTCGTGCCCTGGTCCAGAAAGATCCCACATGCCGCGGAGCGGCTGGGCCCGTGAGCCATGGCCGCTGGGCCTGCGCGTCCGGAGCCTGTGCTCCGCAACGGGAGAGGCCACAACAGTGAGAGGACTGTGTACCGCAAAAAAAAAAAAAAAAAAAAAAAAATTAATTAATTTAAAAAAAATAGAATTTTTTGTCATTACTTTTCTCCAAAAATTATGTATCTATGTGTGTAATTTTATAATATATTGATAGCGTGTTACCTTTTTTTGTAGACCAGACCATCTTACATAAGTACAAACTTTCTTCGGATATTCACAGAAATATTGGAAGTGTGATATGCTGCCTTTCTCCTCCTCCAGACAAGAGATCCTTGCAGTACTTTTAGTTGAAACACCTCTGATATTGCCTCTAGTATCATATATCCTGTGTTTCCTAGGGTTTCTCCTCTTTCGTTGTGTTAGGTCAATTGAGATGAATCACCAGGACCCCTGCAAAGCCCTTTATGCATCATTCATAAAGGTTGGACAGTAAAGTGTTCTAGTCCCAGTGTGGGGCTCTCTAGAAATACACTATAAATCTCCTTCTCTTCAAGAAACCAACCGTTTATCTCAATAAAAAAGTAAATCAATTCTCCCCTTAAGAGGTGTGTGTTTGTGTGTAATGCAATGGAAAATCTATGGTTTTTTCCTTCCTATACTTTCATTTTTTCTTCATTTTTTTTCTTTTTGTACATGTATATATCTATATCTGTCTACATATATATATCTAGATACATCTAGCGAGACAAGGAGAGATACAGAGTATATAGAGGCAGATATACAGAAATAGACACATCTATAGAAATATAGATAGATAGATAGCCAGACAGAAAGACAGGTGGATGGATGGATGGATGGATGGATGGGAAGACAGACAGGCAGGCAGGCAGGCAGACAGAAAGGCAGGGTAGATAGATAGATGGGTAGATAGATCGAGAGAGAGAGATTTGTATATATCAGTAGTTATGGAAACTTAGAGAGACAGAGATGGATAACAGTTTCCTCTACATACATTGGAACCACTTTGAAAAATTAATCCCTCCTTTCCTATATAGTATTTCATTACCCATTTGCAAATTCAACAGCTAAAAGGGCAGTCGACACTTACAGCTTTGCCAAGGGAGTCTGTCCCTAGACCAAGAAAAGTGGACCTATTTAACCATTAAGTTAAACCATTTAGGCACTTAATCAGAATAAATGAAATGACACAAAAAAAATCTTTCTTACCAGAATTGTGCTTTCTCTTTTGTTTTAATCAGATAGTCATTTGCACAGATGCCTGCTGTGTTGGTTCATTTTCAGGTCTGTCTTATAGTGAATTTTGCACTAGTGTGAAGCTCCAGTTCAGAAACCCAAAGGTCCTCTTGTATTAACATTTATTATGACATGGTGGAAGCACTTTTGAAATTCATTATTTATGCTGTAGAACAATCCTTTAATGGAATACCTCATGCTAATTTTAAAGACTTAGAAAGGCCTTTTATAAACTGCTTCTAGAAAGAAGGCACTAAAGTAATTTCAAAGGGGTGGGCAAGCTAGTTCTCTTGAAGGATGTTTGGGGGGAAGCTGGGGCAGAAAATTATTGAAACGTTAGGAGTCTAAGGTGGTCATTTCCTAGAGGGACATACCCAAGGTCATATATATTATGGTCTTCAGAATACACCAAAAAAGGACCCAGATTTTTGGGACCCAGATGTATTTTTTTCTTTCTTTTTTTTTTGCCGTACGCGGGCCTCTCACTGCTGTGGCCTCTCCCGTTGCGGAGCACAAGCTCCGGACGCGCAGGCTCAGCGGCCATGGCTCACGGGCCCAGCCGCTCCGCGGCATGTGGGATCCTCCCGGACCGGGGCACGAACCCGCGTCCCCTGCATCAGCAGGCGGACTCTCAACCACTGTGCCACCAGGGAAGCCCAGACCCAGATGTTTGATGTCCGTTCTTAGGAACTGTGAAATTTGGGAGAAATACCGGGCATTCCATTATCACATACATAGAGCACGTTTTTGTAACTTTTTACCTGCAAGACATTTAAATCTATTTGATTACTATGTTGAACCTAATGAAAAAATGATCCTATAATTTTCACTTAGACGATTTCATGTTTTTACACACACACACACACACCCCATTGGTTTTTTTTCTTTTTTCTGTAAACAATGAGTTTGAAGTAGGTACATGTTATTTTCATCCACTAAAAATGACTTTATTAAATGTTTGTTTACAGTGTTTTTGGTTCACAGGTATTCATAGCTCATGGCTTACAGACACCTGAAGATGCCCCAATTTTTGTAGAACACATTGCTACTGACTTGAATAATTGTTACACATCTGCTCTGTCCAGTGTGGTAGCCAACAGTCACGTGTGACTCCTTACCATGAAATCAAATGAAATCAAATGCAAACCCCACTTCCTCAGGCACTTTAGCCATGTTTCCCATGTTTAATGGACACATGTGACCAATGGCTACGCTTTTAAAAGCCCAGATTATAGAACATTTCTATCACTGCAGAAAGTTTTACTGGCCAGCGTTGTTCAAGGCATGGACTGTTTGGGGCAGAATTCAGCAGCCAAACAGCTTTTTAAAAGTTTTAAAATCTCTACTAGGTGTCCCAAAGGTCCAGTTTTCTGCAAAACAGCGTATGACATGATGTGTGATCTTTGAGTTAGCTTTCTCAATGTTCTGTGTCCATATGAAACGTAGTTGTAGATTTTTGTGTCTGGAATAGATTTGCTAGAAATCAAAGCAGGGAACCAGGCAAAACGTCTGTTCTTTCTAAAGGCAACAGGTGGATGGCATGCACCTTGCAACACTGTAAAATCTTTGAAAATCAACTTGTTTTCCAATTGTCTGCCTCTGTTAACCCCACCTGTATGAGTTTCTTGAGCCTTCTGTAACGAATTATCTCAACCTGTGGGTCTTTTTTTTTAATTGAAGTATAGCTGATTAACAATGTTGTGCTAATTTCTGCTGTACAGCAAAGTGATTCAGTTATACATATGTATACATTCTTTTTCATATTCTTTTCCATTATTGTTTATCACGGGATATTGAATATAGTTTGCCGTGCTCTACAGTAAGACCTTGTTGTGTATCCATCCTATACATAATAGTTTGCATCTGCTAATCCCAAACTCCCAATCCATCCCTCCACCACCCGCCTCCCTGTTGGCAACCACCAGTCTGTTCTCTATGTCTGTGATTCTGTTTCTGTTTCATAGATAGGTTCATTTGTGTCCTATTTTAGATTCCACATATAAGTGATATCATAAGGTATTTGTCTTTCTCTGTCTGACTTACTTCACTTAGTATGATAATCTCTAGTTGCATCCATATTGCTGCAAATGGCATTATTTCATTCATTTTCATGGCTGAGTAATATTCCACTGTATATATGTACCTCATCTTCTTTATCCATTCATCTGTCAGTGGACATTTAGGTGGTTTCCATGTCTTGGCCATTGTGAATAGTGCTGCTATGAACATAGGGGTGCATGGATCTTGTTGAATTATGGTTTTGTCCAGGTGTATGCCCAGGAGAGGAATTGATGTATCACATCTCAACCTGTGGGTCTTAAAGACACCCTGAAGTTTATCAGCTCACAGTTCTGGAGGCCAGAAAGCAGCAGGTTGGTTCCTCCTGGAGGTTCTGAGGGAGGATACATTCCATGCCTCTCCCCAAGGTGTTCCTGACTTTCTTCCCTTCTTTGCAGCCAAATTTCCCTCTTACGACAGGGAAACCAGTCCTTTGATTAGGGTCCCCCTCATCCAGCAGCACTACCTCATCTTGATTACATCTGCAAAGACCTGTTTCCAGATAACGTCTTATTCAGAGGCACTTGGGTTTAGGGCTTCACTGTATCCTTTTTGGGGACACAATTCAATCCATAACAATATTCCTCAGCTTTTCTTTCCACTGTCACTCCTGGAAAATACTTCTGATCTTTTGCCCCCGATTTCACCCCAGGAAATGAGCGCAAAACTCATTGCTTAGAACACAGGAAGGGTTTATTTTCAATTAGAGAGTGAGCATATAATGTGTAACGGTTGTGGAATCTAAAGAATGAGAACAATGCAGAAACGGGAGGCTAGAAGCATTTGATGTCTACTCTCAGGTCCCTGAAGAAATATCCATCTGTGTCCTCCCGAGATGCGAGTGTTACTGGTCTCCCCATTCTGCAAGGTAATCGTGGGCATTGAATGGCTTTTCCCCCCAAGCCTATGCCTGATGACAGTTTTAGAGAGGCTGGCTTCAGTCAAAACAGTCATAAAATTCAAGTAGCTGCTCTGAAGTACCATCTGATAGCCTTCATGGGGAAGAGATGCTTTAATCAAGAATGTCACACTGAATTGTGAGGAAGAGGCAGTGAGAATAACTTTTACAACTCGCTGTGGGCTCGGGAGTCTGACTGAGATGCTGAAGAGAATTGGCAGCTTGACGGACATCCACAGAACGCTGTGGGATACAGGGTTGTTGATCGGAATCCCTGATTCATTTGTGAGGTCCTAAGTGTGGTAAGGACCTGGTTCCTCAGAGGACATCTGAGTTTGATTTGGGGAAGCAAATCCAGACTCGATCAAGAAGAGAAGTGAGATCTCTTAAATGTAGGATTCAGGAAGTCTGATTTTTAGGATTCTAAAGTTCAAATTCACACTCAACTGGGTCTGTTGACTTAATTTCTTTTTATGGTCACCCTCTGTTTTAGTTTTCTAGGGCTGCTGTAACAAAGGACTGCCCACTGGGTGTCTTACAAGCAGCCGCATAGCACAGGGAGATCGGCTCGGTGCTTTGTGACCGCCTGGAGGGGTGGGATAGGGAGGATGGGAGGGAGGGAGACACAAGAGGGAAGAGATACGGAACATATGTATATGTATAACTGATCACTTTGTTATAAAGCAGAAACGAACACACCATTGTAAAGCAATTATACTCTAATAAAGATGTAAAAAAAAAAAGTATCATCTCATAGTTCTGGAGCCGACAGGTGTGGAATCTTTTTTTCCAGGATTTCCACAAGGAAATATATTTATTTTTTCTTTAGCATTTGGCTCAAAACAGTAACATAAAAATATTTACATTAAAATAAATTGAGATGTGATCATTTACGATATATAATAATTATGTTGGAATATATTTGCCTTTCCGTGAATTTAATATGGTTTTATTTTTTAATTAATTTTTATTGGAGTATAGTTGATTTACAGTATTCTGTTCGTTTCTGCTGTACAGCAAAGTGAATCAGTTATACATATATATCCACTCTTTTTTAGATTCTTTTCCCATATAGGTCATTACAGAGTACTGAGTAGAGTTCCCTGTGCTCTACGGTAGGTCCTTCTTAGTTATCTATTTTATATATAGTAGTGTGTATATGTCAACCCCAATCTCCCAATTTATCCCTCCTCCCGCCCCCCCGTAACCGTAAGTTTGTTTTCTACATCTGTGATTCTATTTCTGTTTTGTAGATAAGTTCATTTATACCTTTTTTTTTTTTTTTAGATTCCACGTATAAGCAATGTCATATGATATTTGTCTTTGTCTGAGTTACTTCGCTCAGTATGACAATCTCTAGGTCCATCAAGATTTGGTTTTAGATTCAGTACCATCCTTCTGAATATTTGGTATGAAACTTGATAGGAATAACTGATGTCAGTGGGGCTGAAACTCAGGGTAGAATCCTTCCTTGCCTCTGTCTGGCTTTTGCTAATGTCCGTTAATCCTTGGCATCCCTTGTGTCGTAAGTGCATCACCCCCATCTCTGCCCCTGTCTTCACAGGGCTGTGTGTGTCTCTCTTCATATCGCCCTCCTCTTATTAGGACACCAGTCATATTGGAATATGGACCCATCCTAACTGAACTCATCACATCTGCAAAGACCCCATTTCCAAATAAGGTCATGTTCTGAGATGCTGGGGGTGAAGATGTTAACATATCTTTTTTTTCGGGGGGGGGACACCATTCAAATGATGACATATAAAACAACCCGATAAAATCCAGTCAACTTTTGCAACTTTGGTGAACAGTATCCCTATACTGCCTTCCCCAAATACTCAAGCCCATATTCACAACTCTGTTTTTCAGAAATACCCGTACAACTTAACATCCAGTTAATGTCTAATCTTTTCCTGATGTTTGTTTTATTCTTTGATAGAGAATGCTAACTTCTTCAAAAGAAGGAAATATATTCTAATGGGAGTTTTCTACTCCCCTAAGTCCTAAACAAACAAATAAACCAACAAGCAAAGAAAAAGCATATTTTTTTAAAGAAATGTGGGGTGAAAAACGACTAGTATAAGATAGTCTGCTGGTTGCCACAGAAAATATAATGCAACATCCTTTGATTTGTTCACTAATGGTCCCCCTTGTGAGATGACGAGGTAGATCGTCTCGTAACTCACGTACGGTTTTACCTGTTAAACAACTGCTGTTTTCTTAAAGCCAGTGTGGACGCTCCACGGGACAGTTCTCAAATCAGGGCAGTGCTAACATGGCTTCTTGCTGCTGTTCTGCTCTGCAAAGTCTCCACGCTCAAACTGGCTTCTTCGGCAATGGTGTTGATGAGACATCTACTTGCCTCTAGGTCACACTTAAAGAGTCTAGTCATCGTTCCATGGGAAAACAAGATTTCTGGCCGCCCTTGGTGCGCCCAGAGGGAAAACTGATACCTTGCCTCTCTGCTGAGTTTCCCAAGTCAACGGTTTTCCTTATTTTTAGTTTGACAATTATTTATTGTGTGAAATATCTACCACTGGGATAACCACAGTGAATAACACAGACATGATGCTATGATCAAACTTATTAAGGAGTTGGTGTCTTGCGAGGGAAGGATGGCGGAACACATAGCATATTATAAGTCAGAAGACTCACGGACTACCCTGGCAGTCCAGTGGTTATAGGACTCCGAGCTTTCACTACCAAGGGTGCAGGTTTGATCCCTCGTTGGGGAACTAAGATCTCACGAGCCATGCAGTGAGGCCAAAAAAAAAAAAAGAGACTCGGTTCAGATCTAGATGCTGGTATTAATCATCGAACCGTCCATACTTCTGTATGTGGATCATAATTCTGATGCCTGTCGAGTGAAATGTTTTAAGAGTTGACAAAGGAACCCACGAATGGTGAGGCCAGTAAGAAGCAACTGGTCTTCCGTTGACTATAATGAAGGGTACACACATCTGCAGCAGAGAATAGGGATTCCTGTATCTACCAAATGGTCCACCTTTGCTGACTGGGGGGTGGCCACAGGCTTCTGGTGTCACAACCTGCATTTTCTGAAAAGAGTATCTGTTTGGATGTGATGCATTAGAAAGAACAACTCAAGACTGGCTGTTCATCTGGCCATGGTTTTATATGTGGGTTTGGAAATTTCAGCCCAGTTTCCGACAGGAGTTTTCCACTCATCTGGCGTGAGCCAGGGGTGAGAATAGATTTGCCTGGTAGCTCGGTCACCAATGCCTTCTGTTTATTTCTGGGTGTTGTCTGGCCTGCGTCAACAAGATAAGGCCTTGTTTCGAAAAGGGCCGTTGATCAGAAGACGAAGCGCAGAGGTGACCTTGGAGTCCTCCCTCCTCTATTTCAGAGTAAAGACTGCTGCCCTGTGAGTTTGCTATTTAGTTCCCGGGTTCTGGTGAGCTGAAACGAGATGGGGACAGCAGTGGGGTTCAACAAGGGGCCGATACAGCCAGCCCCTGTGCAGCGAGCCTCTCTCTGCCTCACGCTTGCATGTTCCTTCTGGCTTTGTGATTTATGAAATATAATTATCTACCATTCCAGGAACATATCTCTGAGTGAGCTCCATCACATGTGACCCATAGGAAAGCAGTGGGAGTTTCAGTGAGGTAGTATAACCGAGCAGGACCCTATGGGGCCTCCTGAGAACAGACCCCCTGGCCAAGTTGTCTGCCTGCCTCTTGTTTGTACAAAAGCCTTAGCCTCCTAGGCCTTCCCTGAATTCCAAAGAATAAATTTATTCAGAGAAATGAGAAAATCCAAAAACAAAGGAAAACAGTCAAGCAAGACCAAATAATAATAGTTTAGCCATTAAACAGAGTCAAGGACCTTTAGTTCCTCCTCAAGGGCTATAGATCTTATTCTTAGCCACATCCTGTGAGCTGACTTGGAGATACTGAAACCCCACCGGGTGGAAGAAGTGAACTACATGACGACCAGACTGTAGTCATGACATAAGCTGCCACAATTCCAAGAATTGGCATGAAGGAAATGGGAACAAACCGACCTTGGAACTGAAGGTTGTTAACTGTACTTAAAACAATCAAGATGACGGTGGTCAGACCACCGCATGACCAATTTCAAGATGAAGGTCAGAGCTGACTGTGCTGTTTCTGCATGGGGCCCCCTCCCCATCTGTGCACCCGTGAAAATCCCCTTTAAAAGCTCGTCCCACTGACCAGCAGGGGAGAGTAGGTTCTTTGGGAGATGAGTCCACCTTCTCCCCAGACTGCCAGCTTCCTCCGTAAAGTTCTCTTTCCTTTTACCTGACACTTGCCTCTCAGTATTGGATTCTTGAGTGACAAGCATCAAACCTCAGTTCAGTAACAGCAGTAAGAAGAGAAGCAGAATTATATTGGAAACTAAAGGCAAGAAAACGTTGTTTTAAATTGAAATGTTAAGATGCTAACGGATATTACACACATGAGTGAGATGAGTCTTTTGACCATAGAGACAATGGACGTGGCCAAGAATGATTCAGGCATTATGTGCTGATTCAGGTATCAGTTCATATGCTTCTTTGGTAGAAATGCATCAGAAGGCTGTTTAGCAGGCCGTGATTAAGAGAAGAAAACAAATGCCATGATGAACCAAGGGCCAGGGGTGTGGTGTGGGAGGAATGGTTCTGAACCTAAATATTCCACACGCAAGCAATGTCTCCATCACTACAGCATCTGGCAACTCAGATCTCTGTGCTTTTGCTCATGGCCGGAAGCATGGTTGTCACTTATCCGTCTGAGAAGGCAGGTCTGCCCGTGCTGTCCTGATTGAGTATGAACCCAAAGTTGAGGAAGGGTGAACAGAATTGAAGACCATGTATGATGCATGGGCTGAGACTGTAAACCTTGCAGTGTAAGGTCATTGCGGTAATTTGGTCGTGTATATGAACCTTCCTGAGCTTGTAGACTTGTCATGGTGGGAGCCAGTGGTCATTTCAGGGGTGAGAGGAGAGCATTTTAGGGAGAGTGAGAATGACTTGTAAACTATGAGCTCACTGACCTGCTGAACCTGGACACATGTCAGGGATACTGTAGTCTGATTAACGGGGCTCATGCCTCTGCTTGGAATTTTGGATCTTACCTCGATATTATGCCCCGGGCACTTCAGAAGGTGATAGAGAAGTTCCACAAGAATCAGCATCACTGCTTAAGATACCACTTAAGGGGCCTCCCTGGTGGCACAGTGGTTAAGAATCCGCCTGCCAATGCAAGGGACACGGGTTCGAGCCCTGGTCCGGGAGGATCCCATATGCCACGGAGTAACTAAGCCCGTGCGCCACAACTACTGAGCCTGCGCTCTAGAGCCCGCAGCCACAACTACAGAAGCCCGTGCGCCTAGAGCCCGTGCTCCGCAACAAGAGAAGCCACCGCAATGAGAAGCCCACGCACCGCAATGAAGAGTAGCGCCCGCTCGCCGCAACTAGAGAAAGCCCGCGTGCAGCCACGAAGACTCAACACAGCCAAATAAATAAATAAATTTATTTTTTAAAAAAAGACCCAATGCAGCCAAAAAATAAAAATAAATAAGAATACTGCTTTAGAGACTCTTTTACTTTCTGGTGCATGGCCAGCAACTTAATTAATTAATCTTTGAATGCAAAACATTATAATAAAATGAAGCAATAAACTTGCTGGACACAACTTTGCAAGTTAAAAAACAAAGAGGTTTGAGAAAACCTTTATGGAAAAGAAAATGGGTAAAAGTGTGAGGTGATACAAGAATGTGTATCTGTGCTTTAAATGTAGGAGGTAAGAACAGAGTGATGACAAATGGGTAGGTTTGAATAAAACATACCGTCGGGTAGTATATACATAGATATATAGTACAGTCTATAATACTACATAATACTATAACGTAATAACGTAATGTAACACAGTATAACGTATTAAAATTCAACTGTATTGTTAAATGCCTACTTTTGCTAGGCAGTTATCGAGGTACTGGAGATAAAATAATAAACTGAAAAGAAAAAAAAGTCCCAACACTCAGCATTAACTTCTTAGTGAGATAAGACCCAAGAAGCAATAGATAAGTTAAATGATTTACTTACAGAGTATCCTAGAAGTTGATGGGTGTTGCGTAAAAAAGAAAAGCAGCGTGGGATGAAGAGATTTGGAAGCGCTGCGGAGCACAGGGTATTGCGATGTGAGATAGGATTATCTGTGATTGTTTTGTGTTCCTAGGAAGTACTTGGGATCATTTCCTTGAAATGTGTTGGTCTACGAGCAGTTCTTGTTGAATTTGGTAGATGCTGGATTCTGTGCTGAGTGCAAGGGTTGCAGAGATGAATAGACCTCCGTATGTTTGGCTTTTATGGACGCAGCGTGTACTTTGATGGACTCGCCGTGTACTTCTAGGGACTCACCATGTACTTTTACGACCTCACCGTGTACCTGAGCATTCCTGTAAGCACACATCCTGCTCTGTTTTCAGCTAACAGTGATACACAAGAGGGTGATCTGCATAGGACGGTGTAGGAAACTGAAACATTTACTTATTCCCTGTCACCTCACAGGGCACAAAACATATAAAACATATTCACAAGATTTAGCCAGCCTCAAATTTTTTTTTAAAAAAGAAAAAGGGTGAAGCGTCTCTGTGGTACAGAAATACACATCAGAGAGCAGACCCGGTGTCCTGGGCTTGTCCTGACTGTCATTTAGAAGACAGATAGAGGGGACCGCTGGTTTGACTTTGTTGTGGTAACAACGTCTGAATGTCCTTCATGACCAATGGGGGAAAAAGTCAGGGTTCTGGGGTAAAACCAATGGCTGGGGTGAGGAGAGTTCTCCAACCCTGGGAAAGCTGCCTCGGTCAACCAAAAAGAAATGCAAGGAACTTCAAACACATGATGCTCAATGAGAGAAACCAGGCATAAGAGGCCACACGTTGTTTGGTTCCATTTATAGGAAATGTGCAGAACAGGTAAACCCACGGACAGAAAAGCCGAACGTTTTCTTTTCTACAAATCAGGTTAGGGCGATATCACTGCGATCTTTAGGAGGAGATTCAAAATCAGCATCTTCAGACAGAAAAGCATTCAGCTGCCGTTCATAGCTCCTTCTATTTCCTGAGAATTTTAATGCCGATCTAGTCCTTAAATGTGTATTAATGTTTTGCTGTCGTTGCTTGCGCTTTCGGTGTCACATCCAAAAAATTGTTGCCAGCACCGATGTCAAGGAGATTTTCCCCTGTGTTTCCTTCTAGAATTTTTATGGTTTCAGGTCTTTTGATTAAGTCTGAGTGCCGGACAGGGGATGCATGGATAAAGAAGATGTGGTCTGTATACAGTGGGGTGTTACTCAGCCATAAAAAAAGAATGACATTTTGTCATTTGCAGCAACATGGATGGACCTTGAGGTTCAGAAAATCTCTGATTCCTGTTCACAGAGGGAATGAAGGAAGACAGTGTCTTTGGTCAGAGAAAGCTCAAAAAAATATTGACTGCGGAAGACACATCTTATTTCTGGAGCAGTCTTGATGGAAATGGACATCCGTGATGTTTTCCCAGAGTAGCTGCCTGAAGAAATATATAAAGAGAAAGCCATAACTTTCATATGGTTTTTCTTATGGTTCCATGTCTCATTCTCATTTTCCTCCAACTAGGTTAGCAATTTTCGTCTGTCACAATTTATATTTGAACCGCAGTATGCTCTTAGAATCTCTCCTTGAAATCGTTCAGTCCTCTCTTATATAATCCAGGCAATACCAGTGTTGTCTTTAGTTATTTATTTTTAATTTTTATTAGAGTCTAGTTGATTTACGATGTTGTGTTAGTTTCAGGTGTACAGCAAAGTGAGTCCGTTATACATATATGCACTCTTTTTTTTTTTAAGATTCTTTTCCCATATATGTCCTTACAGAGTATTGAGTAGAGTTCCCTGTGCTATACAGTAGATTCTTATTAGTTATCTATTTTTTATATAGTAGCGTGTATATCTCAATCCCAATCTCCCAGTTTATCCCTCTCTGCCCTTATCCCTGCTAACCATAAGTTTGTTTTCTGCATCAGTGACTCTACTTCCGTTTTGTAAATAAGTTCATTTGAGCGTTATCTTTACTTAGATCTCTAATTGTGATGGGACATTTAACGTTCTGGCTGAAGCAGGAATGCACCCTTTAAATTCGCCACTGAGGTCACTGGGGGGCGTAAGAGTGAGAACATGGGTTGAGGTCTGGAGGTGAAGGGAGGTAGTTATGTGGTCAAGAGCTGTGGAAGGGTAGGAAACAGAAGATAGGTTATGAAGGAAGCACCCACTTTGGAGGCTGGGAAGTGACTCTATCAAGACATTGCTTCAGAATCAGCAAGACAATGTTGTGTCCGTTTCTTTCCTCAGTCCCAAGAAAACCCTGGGACCATATTCACCACAGAAGGAAATACAGCGTTATTACAATTGACTCTGATTTATAAACCCCCAATCGTAGCATTCTTATTTCAGAGTAAAGTATTTCCATGTTGAAGCAAGTAAATCCTGCAATTTTATGGAAGGAAATTCTATCTGGAAATGTGCTGTTTCTTTCCTTCCTTCCTTCCTCCCTCCCTCCCTCCCTCCCTCTCTTCTTTCCTTCCCTCCTCCGTCCACTTACTTTCCTTTTTTCTTTTTTCTTTTTGGCAGAAGATAAGGGTGAAAGGGAATTCAAGTAAATCTAGAAAGTGCACAGTGAAAAGTGGAAAGGTTGGAGGTCCCTTGGTGTCAAATTCCATTACCAACACAGCTGCTTCAAAGTGAAAGAAACGAGATCCAAACTCAGGGATTCCCAGAAGATTCAATTTACGTGCATTAATATTTCAGGGTATGTCTTCAGTGGCGTGAAATGGAGGCATCAGGACACACGTCGCCTGCCGTGTATTAATACGTGATGGATGGCTTGCCCTGCACCTTTGACAAATGCAGCCCCGAATGTGTCTCACTCCCTGCACCTGCGTGGAATTGAAAAATCTGGGCGTAGAATGTAAGGTATTGATGAACTTGTTTCTCTTAAAAAATAATAAGAACTTTTCTCAGCGTATAATGAAAGTTCTCAGTGCAGAAAAAAAAAAAGACCTAATGTACGGCATGGTGACTAACATTAATAAAACTATATTGTATACTATCTGAAATTTGCTAGGAGAGTAGGTCTTACGTGTCCTCACTCCCCCAAAATGGTAACTATGTGAGGAGATGGGTATATTCGTTACTTTGATTGTGGTAATCATTTCACAGTGTATACATTTATCAAAACATCATTTTGTAGCCCTTAAATATGTAGCATTTTTGTTTGTCTCAATAAAGCTGGGGGGGGGGGAAGAATGCCAAAAAAATAAGAAGAATAAGAATTTACACAATACGTAGTAGTTTAGAAACACCTTCACGTATACATGTATACATATATAGATATGATTTTATTTTACCGTGATAGTTTTCTGAGATGAGCAGTGAAATACTGTGAGACTTTGAGATCAGAAAATGGAGGCTTTCTTTTTTTCATTGAAGAATAGTTGATTTACAACGTTGTGTTAGTTTCTCGTGTACAGCAATGTGATATATATATATATATATATATATTCTTTTTCAGATTCTTTTCCACTATACAATAGGTTATTACAAGATACTGAGTAGAGTTCCCTGTGCTCTACAGTAGGTCCTTGTTGGTTATCTGTTTTATCTGTAGTAGTGTGTATCTGTTCAGCCCAAACTCCTGATTTAACCCTCCCCCCCAACCTTTCCCCTTTGGTAACAGTAAGTTTGTTTTCCGTGTCTGTGAGTCTGTTTCTGTTTTGTAAATAAGTTCAAGAAAATGGAGGCATTTAAAGTTTCTTTGACCCGCCTGAATTTTGGGAAATATTGAATGACGATGTAGAGGTCCATAACCAAGGTGTATTTTCACCACATCACGGAGGGTATCAGTAACTGATTCGAGCAAAGGAATTCCTTGTGATTTTGGTGTTGGTGTTGGTTTTATTTTGGATTATGGGCAGTTTCTCTTCTCAGGCTGAAGGATTCTCCTTAGAAAAGTTGTCTGTTCTTTGTTTTCTCTCCTCTATCTGTAAAGCTCTAATTAAAAAGAGCTTAGTTAATCAAAGACCTTCTTTCTGCTCTTGTGTACAAATCACAAATTAATTAGGCAAAAGGAGATTTCTAATATCAAGTGAGATCAAACTACAATAGTTTTTCATCCGTGGGGCTGCATTTAGAAGGGCTGGTAGCATCCCCGGCTGTCGGGACCACCATCCCCCGGGGGCATCCTCTTCTTATAGCCAAGCACCAAAGCAAAACCGAGATGGCAGAGTCATTGTCACCTCCAAGCTGGGAGTCTCCACTTAACTTTGTGGAGTTTATAGAGAATCATATGAGTGTACTGTTGAAGAAAGTAAGGCACCATCTGGTCCAGAGAGTCTTAAACTTTCATGTGCACCAAAATCCCATGGTAATTTTGTTCAAATACAGGTTTCCATTCAGCACGTGTAGGAGCTAGAGATGGTGATATTTTTAAAATTTTTTGTTTTAGCAAAAAAGCTCTTTGAGAGGTTGATGCTGCCCGTCCAAAGGCCACTCTTAGAATAACGAGAATCTTTGCTGGACCCCCCTCATTTTATACTGGAGGATTCTCATCTCCAGACCAGATGGTCCATGGAAGGTTTCTTTCAATCCTTGCTTAACTGTAGCACTTCCCAATCTGACTCTCACATATTGATTATGTGATATTAATATGTATATTATATATATATATATATACACACACACACACATGATAATGATATACACACATACATTCATACATGTATCACAATATATTAGGAGAATATATATGTTTTATATGTATTATACATTCACACATATATGTATATATCATAATTTATGAGATATGGAAATGTATCTATTATATGCATTCTGTATACTATCTACTTATCTATCATCTATCAACTATCAACTACCTATCATCTAGCTATCATGATCTATCTCTATTATATTATCTGATCTATCTATCTATCTTCTGTCACCTGTCTATCATGATCTCTATCTAATCTATCTGTTGTCTATCAGGATCTATCCGTAAGCTATCTACCTATCATCTATCCATCTTCTATCATCTATCTGTGAGTCATCTGTTCAGCAAGGATAGATTGTAGCTATAATCTGACATGTTTTAACATTACTACATCTTCTTCCTTTCTTTTCTGCTTGGCTTGAGGTTCTTCCTTGGAAACCATTTCTCCTTCTCTCATTACATCTCTTCCCATTATATACAAAAAGAAAAACACAGTTGTTTTTTCTTAACCCCTTTTTTGTCTTATTTAATGGATATTGATACTCCTTTCTTTAGTGATATCCTGGGCAGTTGTTTTCTATCAACTTCAACACAGTCTATGAGAAAGAGATTAGTGTTTCTCAACCATTTCATTTTTCATGTAATAATATGGATCATGGGTATATAAGAATCCCATTTTGGAGGAAGGTTTTTCCCCCCCAGGCAAGACCAGTCTCTAACATGTATCTCCAGCTTCTTGACCGAAATGAGAATTGTTACCATTTTTTTGGAACCTTTTTAAACAAATTGAGATATAGCTGCTGTACAATGTTACATGTTACAGGCGTACAGTACAGTGATGCACAATTTTCAAAGGTTACACTCTATTTATAGTTATTATAAAATATGGGCTCTATTCCCCCTGTTGGACAGTACATCCTCGTAGCTTATTTTATCCATAATAGTTTGTACCAAGAATTGATACTTTTTTTTAATATATATCTTGGAACATATTTGGAATCTAGATGCTGATTCAACCAACTTGAGTCAAGAAAACACAGTTCAGCTGTCATTGTATTGGAAATCGTGCTGTCCCTGCTAATATTTTTGCTGTTCTCCTATCTCAGCTTCTTGTTTTGAGAAGTCATAGGGACCTTTTTGTTTTTTTTAAGCACTAAATGCTAGAAATCTAGGAACTTCCTTGACACCAACTTTAAAGGTGCTAATTTTCTCCCACCAAGTGGGCTGTGTTGTGGCCAGTAAATTTGTCCTTAGGAAATGGTCTTCTTTGTTATTTTTTTCTCTTTTTGACCCATTACCCACTAGAGCAATTCTGTGTGATTGAACTTTCCGTGATGGTGTGACTATCCTACATCTGGGCTGTCGGATGTGGTCCCTCTACCTGCCTGTGGCTCGTGAGCATTGGACATGTGGCCAGTGCAACTGGGGAATTAAAGTTCTAGTTTTTATTATTGGGGTAAAATACAGAATCAAATTCACCATTTTTGCCATTTCAGAGCGTACAAGTCACTGGCATTAAGTGCATTCACATGGTTCTATAACCGTTCCCACCATCCATCACCAGAACTGTTTCATCTTCCCAAATTGAAACTCCGTCCCCTTTAAACCCTAATACCCCATCCCCTTCCCCAGCCCCTGACACCCACCATCCTACTTTCCGTCTCTATGAATTTGACAACTCCGGGTGGCTTATGAAAGTGCAGCTTTACAGTATCTGTCCTTTCGTGTCTGGCTTTTTTCACTTTGCAAAGTGTCCTCAAGTTTCATCCAAGTTGTAGCCTGTGTCAGAATGTCCTTCCTTTTTTAAGGCTGAATAATATTCCTTTTCAAGGCTCATATGCTTGGCTATTGTGAATAATGCTGGTATGAATATAAATGAACAAATATATGTCCAGGTCTCTGCTTTCAATTCCTTTGAGTATATACCCAAAGGTAGAATTACTGTATCATATAGTAATCCTATGTTTAATCTTTGGAGAAACCACCAAACTGTTTTCTACAGCAGCTGCACCATTTTACAGTCCCACAAGGAGCTGAATGTCTCATTGTAATTTAAATTTTAATAGCCATCTGTGGCTGACGGCCATTGTGCCTGACAGCAAACATTTAGTTTACTAAAATAAAACCTGAAATGAATTTTTCACCGACTTGATACAGGTGAGAGACGACAGGAGTTTGGAATCTGCGGTGATTACAGTAATAATTATGGCATCCGTTAAAAATATTTGGACTGCTGATCAGGCATCTGTTTTGCATTTAAAAAGTGTACAAGCCTATCTTGAAGTTTTAGGAGTCCAGGTAGAGAGACATTGTAATTTGGATACATTAATGCCAACCGTTACTCTAAACACTGTTCGGGTGTCTTCTGGAGTTCAGTATAGAGACGGTATCCTGGCCATATCTGTTTTTGAGGCCACCCCAGGTGAAGAGTTTGTGCAGGTGTGTGGGGGAAATTCAAAGGGTACTCATGGCACGGAGGACTCCGTGTTCCACAGCAAGTCGGGGAGGTTAGGAGGGCCCTTTTTGAGAGACGTGGGACCCCAGCTGGAAACTCCCTGTGCTTCTTCCCACTCCTGCCTTCTACTATGTAAATGCCATGCTGCTTCCCCTCCATTGTTGTTATATTGGAGTCGAGTTGATTTATAATGCTGTGTTAGTGTCAGGGGTACAGCAAAGTGATTCGGTTTTACATAGACAAGTATCTATTCCTTTTCAGACTCTTTTCCCATATAGGTTACTACCGAATATTAAGTAGAATTCCCTGTGCTATACAGTAGGTGCCTGTTGATTATCTATTTTAAATATAGTAGTGTGTATATCTTAATCCCAAACTCCCTAACAATCCCTTCCCCCTTACCTTTCCCCCCTGGTAACCATAAGTTCGTTCTCTAAGTCTGTGAGTGTTTCTGTTTTGTAAATAAGTTCATTTGTATTATTTTTTTAAGATTCCACATGTAAGTGCTATCATATGATATTTGTCTTTCTCTGTCTGACTTACTTCACTCAGTATGATCATCTCCAGGTCCATCCATGTTGCCCCAAATGGCATGATTTCATTCTTTTTCATGGCTGAGTAGTATTCCATTGTGTATACGTACCACATCTTCTTCATGCATTCCTCTGTTGATGGACACTTAGGCTGCTTCTGTGTCTTGGCTATTGCAAATAGTGCTGCTATAAACATTGGGGTGCATGTATCTTTTCAAATTATAGTTTTCTCCAGATACATGCCCAGGAGTGGGATTGCTGGATCATATGGTAGCCCTATTTTTAGTTTTTTAAGGAACCTCCAGACTGTTCTCCATAGTGGCTGCACCAATTTACATTCTCACCAACAGCGCAGGAGTGTTCCCTTTTCTCCACACCCTCTCCAGCATTTATTGTTTGTAGACTTTTTAATGATGCCCATTCTGACTGGTGTGAGCTGATACCTCACTGTAGTTTTGATTTGCATTTCTCTAATAGTTTTCGATGTTGAGCATCTTTTCATGTGCTTTTTGGCCATCTGTATGTCTTCTTTGGAGAAATGTCTACTTAGGTCTTCTGCCCATTTTTTGATTGGGTTGTTTGATATTGAGCCGCACGAGCTGTTTGTATATTTTGGAGATTAATCCCTTGTCAGTTGCATTGTTTGCAAATATTTTCTCGCATTCGGCAGGTTGTCCTTTCATTTTGGTTCCCTTCCATTTTAATGAACTTGACATATGCAGTTATATCTCTCCATATTTGGGGAAAGGAGGCACCAGGTAGGATTGAAGGGTCTTCCAAAGAAATGTCCCCCTTGGAGCACATCGCGCTTGTGTTTGCCAAATCCAAGTACGTATGACCAACATGGAATAAAGTGCACAGAATTTAAGGGGCATAGAGTATGCCCATGTAACCAGCATTCATGTGAAGATATGGGCATTTAAAGTACCTGAGAAGGTTCCCTCATAGCCTCCCCTTCCTGGTCAACCAGCAGCTCCCAGCCTGGTCTGACTAACCTCTGCTCTGATGCCTGTCCTTGGAGATTAGATCAACGGCATCTTGCTGGAGTTAGTATTGCTGTGTAACAAATATCCCCCTATGTAACAAATATCCCCCTACCTCAGTGATTTAAAAGAACCATGTGGTTGTGTCCACAGATTCTTTGAGCCCCAAATCTGGACTGGATGTGGGGAGGTTGGTGTGTCTCTGCTTCAGGATATCTGGAGCACTTGGTCCTCAACTGGGAAAACTGAAAGCCTGGGGTCAACTTCACAAATGGCATGTGGGGGTGAGATTGAAGGCAGTCTCATCTACTCCCATTTCTGACCCTTGGGGTATGATAACTTGGGATTAGGAAAATGGATGATGGAGCCCACATAAAGACTCTCCTGGTGGGACATTTGCTTCATTGTAGTGGACTCAGGATGATAGAAGGTTCTCCATGGTGGCTCACGGTTTCAGATGAAAATACCAGGAAATCGTAGGGTTGCTGTAACAAAGTAATGTGGAGTGGGTGCCTGACAACCACAGAAATTCATCCTCTCTCAGGATAATGAATGACCGCAAACCATGTAGGTTAAAACAACAGGAATTCATCCTGTCTTACTTCTGGGTACCAGATGTCTGAGACGAAGGTGTCCCAGGGCCGTGGTCCCTCCAGAGGCTCCAGGGGAGGGCCCTTTGCACCTCTTCCAGCTTCTGGGGGCTCCAGGCGTCCCTGGGCTTGTGGCCGCATCCCTCCCATCTCTGCCGCTGTCTTCACGGGGCTTCTCCTCTGTGTCTGGGTCTCTCCTCTTCTGTCTCTTAGAAGGACCCTGTCATTGGGTTTAGGTCCACCCTCCTCCAGGAGGACCTCGTCTCAGATCCTTCATCACATCTGCAAAGACCCTATTTCCAAATATCACTTTCACAGATTCTGAGGATTAAGACATGGATATATCCTTTTTGAGGGCCAGAGTTCTACTCAAGGTGGTCACTTCTGCAACTTTCCCTTAGCTGAAGCCACCATGCCGCTGTCTGGATTCCAGGGGAAAGGACTTAAACGCCCCCTTGTGGTGAGGTGTAGCAAAATCGCACTGTAGAAGACGGTTCAGTTCCGGAGGTAAAGCAGTGTGGCCTGTTACTAAACCTTGTGACCCCCCCAACGTTTGACCTCTGTCCACATCAAGTCCACTGGCCTGCCCTGCTAATGTGTGACATGACGCTGCCTCTGCTTTTTCTGAAGGTTGACATTTTCTGACTATGTTCAAAGCAGAAACAGTGACTCTTTGTATTCCTTGGCCACTCCTGTACTTGCAGATATAAATATCCTAACGTTTGTTCAACACGCTCTGATTTTTTTTTAATTAATTAATTTATTTATTTTTGGCTGCGTTGGGTCTTCGTTGCTGCACGCGGGCTTTCTCTAGTTGTGGGCAGCGGGGGCTACTCTTCGTTGCGGTGCGCGGGCTTCTCATTGCGGTGGCTTCTCTTGTTGCAGAGCATGGGCTCTAGGCGCGTGGGCTTCAGTAGTTGTGGCACCCGGGCTCTGTAGTTGTGGCTCACGGGCTCTAGAGCACAGGCTCAGTAGTTGTGGCACCCAGGCTTCAGGAGTTGTGGCTCACGGGCTCCGGAGCACAGGCTCAGTAGTTGTGGCGCACGGGCTTAGTTGCTCCGCGGCATGTGGGATCCTCCCGGACCAGGGCTCCAACCCGTGTCCCCTGCACTGGCAGGCTGATTCCCAACCACTGTGCCACCAGGGAAGCCCCAGGCTCTGATTTTTAACTGAAGTATTTCATCACAGCTGTTAATAGACGCTTCTGGCTCTTAGTTATACTGTTTCTCCTTTTACACTGGTTGATTTAGCATCTCAAGATGTGAAACATAATCACACACAAGTTTATCCATCCATCCATCCATCCCTGTACACACACAAATATGTTTACAGGGGCGGGGGGAGAGAGAGAGAGAATTGACAGTGCTTTCCACGCTAAAAAATTTGTGTTGAGAGGCTCCTTTCTGTATTTCTGAAGTGTTCATTTCAGTGCTGGCGTGGAGAATTCGACATAGCATAATTGACTTGAAGGTCATTGCTGCATTTTAATAATATGTTGAAGAGAAGTCATCCAGCTGATCAGATAGCAGTAACACCCATTTAAGAGGGAAAATAATCGTCTGTGAAAACAAATCCAGACCGAAAGAGCTCTCTTTTGTGAGTCCTCTGCATTCAAATTGCTTGTGTGTGAGCAGAGATAAACATGGCTGGCCTTTCATGAACACAGAGGTGCTCCCCAAATCACGACCCATATCTTTAAAGGACCTAACAAATATTAGAGAGAAGCAGGGTGATCGTCTATCAGAATGCAAACTTCTCCAGAGGGTGCTGACTACAAAAGCCGTTTCTTTTCATATTTGCTTCTGTTCTGTTAGAGCGTGGGAATCTGGGAATTTGCTTTTCAATACCACCCTGCTCAAGTTACGAAGTTGTGCTTTGCTTTTGCTAGTATCTCTCAGAATGAAGAGGAAATTAAATCTACGGGGCAAGCAAGGCTGCAGAGGTGTTTCTGGGAGGTCCCCTAAGGTGTACATGGACCCAAGGAGATAAAGAGACGCCAGCTGAGGCTGTTCAAATTAATTCCTGATGCAGGCAGCTCAGGGTTGACCGTAACTTTGTGTGACAGTCTGCTAGGGCTGCTGTAACAAACTATCACAAACTGGGTACCATAGACCACAGAAATGTATACTCTCGCAGTGCCGGAGGCCAGAAATCTGAGATCCAGGTGTGGGCAGGGCCGCGCTCCCTCCAGAGGCTCCAGGGGAGGGTCCTTCCCGCCCCTTCCAGCTTCTGGGGGCTCCAGGCGCCCCTGGGCTTGTGGCCGCATCCCTCCCGTCTCTGCCTCCATCTTCCCGGGGCTTCTCCTCTGTGTCTGTGTCTCTCCTCTTCTGTGTCTTAGAAGGACCCTGTCATTAGATCCAGGAGGACCTCAGCTCAGATCCTCTGAGGCGGATTCCAGCCCATGCCTCTCTCCCAGATTCTGGCGGTTTGCTGTCAGTCCTTGGTCCTCTGTGGCTTACAGAAGCATCACCCCAATCTCCAACTTCATCTTCACGTGGTGTTCTGCCAGTGTGTCTGTGTCCAAATGTTCTATCTTATAAGGACACCAGTCCTATTGCATTAGGGGCCACCCTACTCTTATCTTAACCTAACAACTTACATCTGCAAAGACTGTGCTTCCAAATAAGGTCACATTCACAGGTACTGTGGGTTTGGTCTTTGCGATGTATTTTGGGAGAACTGTTAGATTCTTAGCAGCATCAGGGTGCTCACAGCTGGAATGATCGGTGCCCGTTGACGGTGTCCTTGTGCTGGAGTCTGTCTATGAGTCAGTGGCTGTCCTTTGCTCATGCTTCGGAGCCAGGATGATCCAGGATGGTGAGCTGGATGGATGGGTCCTTCCAAATCTCCTTGCCTATCACGGACTGGGAATCCACTGGTCCCTCATTTCCATGGCCAGGATGAGAGAGATGATATGAAAAGGGTAAGACACAAGCTTCTCTGCTCTTCCTTTTCTCAAAAACGTACCTACTGTCCACCCAGGCTCTGAAATATTCATAAAGAAAAAAAAAAAAGCTATTACACTAAGTAAGGGAGGTCGGCAGCTCAATGATAAACAGAAGTATGTCCAGGATCTCGAGGAATGCACGAAGACCAGGGTGTATTTGAACTTCTGCCGGGTTTATAAATGTATTTTCAAATGCATGGTTTGGAAAAATGTCCATACGGATATATATATATATATATATATATATATATATATTTGGTCATGCCACGCAGCATGCAGGATCTTAGTTCCCTGACCAGGGATCGAACCCGTGGCCCCTGCAGTGGAAGTGTGGAGTCTTAACTACTGGACCGCCAGGGAAGTTCCCAGGTACGTATTTTTCCTTGAATGAGGAAACCACCAGTTTCCTCATTTTTGGTGTCTGTGCTTCGGAGTTCCTTCCACTGTCTCGACTGAATAGTAGAGCAGCTTCCTGTCTGCCCAGCTATGGCGATTTCATTCATTTGGTAGCGTACATCACCTTCCTTTTCACTCGTGGCTCCGTAGAGCACACAGCTCCTTGGTGAGGGGGTGTGAGACGGTAAACCCTAACCCTATTTGGATGTATGTAACATTCGGGAAGTTCCCTGCACACTGACGTCCTGCAAAGGTCAGATTTTGCTTAGGGTTAAGCGAAAAGTGATGGAGCTGGGATAACGGGTGGGCGCAGATGCAAGATGCCTGTCTTGTTCCTCAGTTTTGCTTTCCTCGTCTGTTTACCTGGGGCCCTCATCTCCTTGGGAAGATTCTTTCTCTTTCTTCATCAAAGTCAGCAGGTAATTATTCTGTTAATATGAAGACCTGCAGCCTAGACCGCCTGGCTTTTGACAGCTGGAATCACTCCTGAGGGTGTAAGCCTGCTCCATGTCTCCTGTTGAAATTGTACACCCTTGAGTTTCTACCCCCCTTTTTTTTTTTTTTGCTGCATTGGGTCTTCGTTGCTGCGCGCGGACTTTCTCTAGTTGCGGCGAGCGGGGGCTACTCTTCGTTGCGGTGCACGGGCTTCTCATTGCAGTGGCTTCTCTTGTTGCGGAGCACGGGCTCTAGGTGCGCGGGTTCAGCAGTTGTGGCACGTGGGCTCAGCAGTTGTGGCGCGTGGGCTCAGTAGTTGTGGCTCGCGGGCTCTAGAGTGCAGGCTCAGCAGTTGTGGCGCACGGGCTTAGCTGCTCCATGGCATGTGGGATCTTTCCGGACCAGGGATCAAACCCATGTCCCCTGCATTGGCAGGTGGATTCTTCGCCACTGTGCCACCAGGGAGGTCCCGTGAGTTTCTACTTTTATGAGCCTTCTTTTATACTTCTTTGGATTGGCCATTCTTTTCATATTCAAAAAAAAAGAGTGCATCTTCAAACAAATACGTTTTAGAAATTGTCAGCAAAATTGGCATCCTGGTCAAACACATTAGTTTCTAAAAAGAACAGGGTGTTTCAACTGTATGTGATGGAGTGTGCTGTCATCCAAAGGGTTTACTTATTCACATCTATCCTTACTGAGCCTGGAGTACAGAAGAGAGAAAGCAGTGGCAGGAAAGGAGGAGCGACTCCACCGTCAAAAGCTTTCTGGTGCCAGCACAGGACCCTTAACTGCTTGTTTATGGGAACGTACACGGATGTTAATTCCAAAATTTAAATGAATTAACGCTGCTGATTGTTTCGCAAAGCTGACTTTTCTTTCATGCCACTTGTCCACACCCCTTTCCCAGAACACTCATTTCTAAAACTTGTGTGTGTGGTGGGCGGAATGGTGTCCCTCCCCCCTCCCCAAGAAAGACATGTTCAAGTCGTAATCCCTGGCACCTGTGAATGTGAACTCTTCGGAAAGAGTCTTAAGAGATGGAATCAAGTTAAGGTGAAGTCACTAGAGTGGACCTTAATGCAATATGGTTGATGTCCTTATGAGAAGAGCAAAATAGGGAAAAGGTAGGTACGGGAAGAAAACAGCCACAGGAGACAGAGGCAGAGACGGGAGGGATGCGGCCACAAGCCCAGGGACGCCTGGAGCCCCCAGAAGCTGGAAGGGGAGGGAAGGACCCTCCCCGGGAGCCTCTGGAGGGAGTGCGGCCCTGGGACACCTTGACCTCAGGCTTCTGGTCTCCAGGACTGGGGGGTAGGATGGATGCCTGTGGTTTTAGGCCCTCAGTGTGTGGTTGTTAGAGCTGCCCTGGACTCTGCTATAAAAAATAACACTCTTTTTTCTCTCACTGTGCACTCCTACCCCCTCCCTCTGGCCTCCTGAAACCTGCCCAGGTCCCTGGCCCCATGCCGGGGAGCAAACTCACCCTTCCCATAGGGTGCCTGTCCCACAGGTGCACAGGGCCGCTCTGGAACCTGCCGGTGGCCAGCCCAGGCTTGGGCTGACTTGCCAGGTTCTGATTTTTATCGTAAACCCTTCCGTGTACATAAGAGTGTGCCGGGGCCAAGCCCATCAGTAGCCGGAGCTGATGCTCCCACGAGAAGCCCATCTTTCCAGGTCCAGGTTGTTGCAGAAAAAGTTTTGTAGTTGCTCTCTCTCTCTATATATATCACAACACACATATGTATTTTTATATAGATATATAAGTGCACGACATGTATATATTTGTATGCATATGTATGTCTAATATACCACACACACAAATATCCTTATATATTTATATATAATCCTGGGCTGACACATGTAATTTTCTTTTTGAAAACAATGTCCTACAACTTAAAAGTAACTCAGTAATTTAACTGTAGTAAACTTTACATCTCTAATTAATCAGTTTTATTTTGAGATGATTGTGGAATCGCATGCAATTATAAGAAATAACGCCAAGGGACTTCCCTGGCGGTCCAGTGGTTAAGACTCCACGCTTCCCCTGCAGGGGGCACGGGTTCGAGCCCTGGTCAGGCAACTAAGATCCCACAAGCCGCACGGCACGGCCTAAAACAGAACGAAACAAAGAAATAATGTTGAGAGATTCTTGTGTGCCCTTGACCCAGTTTCTAACACCTCAGGCATCTTGTTGTTGGCATTGATTGTCTTATTTTTGTTCAGTTTGAGATCTTCCTGTTCAGTTTGAGATCTTCCTGCTTCCCGGTTTGATGAGTGGTTTTTTTTTTTTTATTGCCTGCTGAACCTTCTGGACATTGTGATAAGAGAGTCTGGAACTTAGTAAACCCTGCTGTTTTAGGTGGCTTCCTGTGACAGCATTACGACCTGGGAGGTGCGGGGCGATGTCTAGTTACAGCCAGGTGGGTGTAGAAGTCCGGGTCCCCTACTCAGCCCCCACTGACACACAAGGTAGAGATGCTACTTGGTACTGGTCCTTGGAAGTGGAGTTCCCACATCCCCATTAAGCCTCCCCAGTGCCCCCCTGGGTGGCAGGGGTAGGAGTACATCCTTGCGGCTTCCCGAATGGCCTCTGCTCACACCAGTGGTGGTGGGGAACCTCATTCATTCTGGCTGGTGGTGAAGTTCCTGATCCCCACTGAACCTCTTTTGACACCACGCCAGTGCAAATGGAACAGGATACCCCATTAACTGCCGGGTGCCGGTGGGATTCCAGGCTCCCCACGTGATCCCCCAGTGGAGTCACCGCTGGGGAGCTACAGTTTAGCAAGCACAGACGTCTAGACACCCCACTTTCACCCAGGCCACGGCTTTTTGTGTAGTGTTTGCTCTTTCCTTTAGCGCGCGCACACACACACACACACACACACACACAGAGTTTGGCCCAAAGGAAGCCCCATGAAGGTGGCTCACAAAGGTACTCTCTGCCTGCGTCATCGGTTATAATCATCCAACTTGTGGATTCCCTGGAGGTAAGCCATTGTTGGGAGAAACTGCCCAGGTAGCCTGGTACAGTAGAATTCTGTGATTCCACACACGTGCCCGTAAAAATCTTAGCGCTTAGTAACATGGGGTTTATTGTGAATGTCAGGTTCTCAGGTGCCCGTCAAGAGCTGGTCGCCTAAGCAGGTCCTTCTGAAGATGGTAACCTCAGGCGTATTACTTTAACGCTCTCGCGAGTGAGCATGTATTCCAGACGCTATACTGCCATCTCACCATCTTGCGTTCACTCTTCTTGGCCCGCGGCGTTGGACAAGGACTAAAATTAGGAACTGTTGACCATGAGAAAGTCTTGGGTCTCTTTCAGCTGCACTGCTCAGAAACCCCAGATCCACTGTCATCAGCAATTTAAAACCTGAGTGATCCCACATAACCGGAAGTAGCTCAGGCTGAATGATGTCTTTGATGTTGGCAATACCTTCCATGCTTCCCCCCTGCCGTCCTAGGTGTTGGTTTCCACATCTGGCTCTTGCCAAGATGGCGGGCACAACTGGACATGGTACAAACTTTCTCTGTTACAGTCCTTAGGGTCTTAGGATTGTGGGAATCTGTCATCGAATCATCCCAGCAGCCTTCCTGTCCTGTCTTTTTGGTTAGAATTTGGGTCTTGTTACTCTCCGTTCAGCTCCAAAACCAAACTATGGGTGTAGCAGCCTGATTGGCCTAGATGGAACTGAATCTGCCCTCTCCCCCTTTTATTCCCCCTTGGGGATGGGGATGGGTTCCAGTTCCATGAAGCATTTATCCATGTATGAAATTGGGGTTGTGTTTTCAAGGAGAAAGGGAGCAGGAGGATGTATAGGGTATCAGCAAGGTCTGGGACACTGAGATACTCGGGGGCCACGTCTCTGCATCACCTGTGAGGAAAGCCCAGGTGTAGATTCATTGAAGATACACTCAACAAAGGTCTTAAATCAGAAACGGATTCGAGGTTATTTGCATTTTCAAACCGTCCCTCCACTGCACTCCTTAAGGAACGCCTCACACCTCTTGCATCTAACAAGAGTCTCAATGAACTTCTTGGGAAAACAAGGCCTTCTAAGGCCCTGGAGTTCTGAGCTCGTGTCTTTTACATGCTTCCCACTCCGCTTATGAGAAGTACACTCGAGTAAGGAAGCCGTCTCCGTGAGTTCTCAAAACTTCTCTTGGATCGATAGGCTCAAAGTAGCAAGCATGCCAATTCTTTTTTTCCTTTTTTAAAAAATTTCTATTTATTTATTTCTGGCTGCACCACGCAGCTTGTGGGACCTTAGCTCCCGGACGAGGGATTGAACCCATGCCCCCTGCATTGGAAGTGCGCAGCCTCAACCACTGGCCCTCCGGGAAGGTCCCTGTTTGTTATTCTTGAGTCTCACATTACATTGATGTATAAAGGCTCTCAACTTGTATTATTCTACCCTCCAACTTGTAAAGACTGTCAGGGCCAGTGTCTCTTGCTAAGAATGTCATGGAGGCAGCAGATACATCGTTTTGGCATGTTCCCTTCATTCCACGGGCTTTCAGAAAATATAGTTTCTCTCTTCCTAAGTGGGAAAACAAGAGAGCCAAGATCATTCATCCCCAAGAGGTTCGGGGTACCTAATGAGGGCTAGATAAAATGCATTTAGGAATGCATACGTCTTTTTTTTTCCATCTGAAATACTGACATTCATATACTTGTCATTTTTTAATGAATAACCTTCCTATTTCAACAGAAATCGACTTCTTGAGGAAACAAGTGCAGAGAAAACCAAGATTCTATAAAAAACACAATTTATTTATAATCACATCAACCTAGAATCACCAGGGTGCACCTCAAGGTATATAGAGTTTCGCTGTCTTTCTGTCTCTCCTTTGTCCATTTTCACCCAGGACACAGAAGGAACTCTTGGGAAAGGTAAACGTTTACTTAAAATAACTGAAATGTAATCATGGATCTGTTAGGATAGAATTCTTGTATACTGAAGTATATGTATTATATATTTTATGTATATGTATACGTTTAGATATAGGTACACGTTCAGATCTGTTGGGATAGAATTCTCGTACACGTACGTGTATTTTATGTCTATGTATATACACACACACACTTAAATATATATATTTTATTATATATGTTTATATTTCAGGGCACAAAAATTCTATCCCAACAGATCCATTGTTATCGGTAGTTATTTGTCTTCATATTCCAGAAACGACATTCTTTCGGTCCGGTGGGCTGGGGGTACTGTAGCATAATCCAGCGGACGGTGAAGCTCCATGTAGATCTTTCTTCCTTTTTTAAATATAAAAAGCGGAGAAACCTAACCACGCATTACTAGCATTGACGAGGACATCTGGATTTGAATGCATTATCATGTGATACCGCCTGCCTTATCCGCGTGCCTTTGCCCGTCCGTCCTCACCCACGGAACTGAAATTCTGTTTGCACTGCGCCAAAGACGTACAGAGAGACACCAAACCCTGCATCTCCCAGCTTCCCTTTCAATGAGGAGAAGCCATGGGGCATAGTCTGGCCAATGAAATAAAAGCGGACAAGTGGTTCATGCAGTTGTCAACATTTTTATTTTAGTATTTTTTTTAGTTGACGTAGAGTTGATTTGCCATGTTGTGTTAATTTCTGCCGTACGGCAGAGTGATTCAGTTGTACACGTATATACGTGCTTTTTTTTTTTTTTTAATATTCTTTTCCAGTACGGTGTGTCCTCTTTTAAATCATTTAAAAGCATGCTTTTAAAGCACGTATCTGGCTTGTGCAAAAGGACCATCTCAGTTTGCACACACTCTTTGCCACTGGCCTCTTCCTTCTTCTTCCTGCCTGGAATGTAGGTGCTTTCTCTGGAAGTACAGCAGCTTCCTTGAGACTGTGGGGACAAAATGGTATTTGCTAAGAATGGTGGAGGAGAAAAAGGGGTATGTCCTGGATTATTGAACCACTGCATGTCATTTTCTGGACCTGCTCTAAGAAATGACCACAGGGACTTCCTTGGCGGTCCGGTGGTTAAGGCTCCACGCTTCCACTGCAGGGGTCGCAGGTTCAGTCCCTGGTTGGGAAACTGAGATCCCGCATGCTGTGCAGCAGCAATGAGAGCAACAAGACGGACCACAAACTAGATGGCTTACAACAAGGGAGATGCAACCTGGGTGGACGGTGGATATCATGGTAACACCCCTTTGGATCTGCAGACATGCATAACGTCTAGGAATAGAAACACAGCAAGGTCAAAGTAGCCCAGATCCTTCCCACCTTGGCACCATCATCAATCTGGACTGCTTATACTAGGACGAATCCCTGGGGTGAAGGAGACATTCTCTTATTTACACCCGTGTGATGTTCATCTGTTATTGGAGCCAAAGCCAGCCCCTACCTACCTCTCTCAGCGCCTTTTTAAAGTGGTGAGCTGTATAGTAGAATCCTGTATGGAGTTCTGGATTCTCCTAAATTCCGGTTTCACGACCAGTTTCCTCTTAATGACTTTTGTTTTCCCCAAACCTCCTTCCTGCTGCCTTCTCCTAAAAGCATACCTTAGTTCTGTGTTGACTTCCAGTACTCTTAAAAAACTGTTATTGAAGTAGAGTTGGTTTACAATGTTGTGTTCGTTTCAGGTGTGCAGCAAAGTGATTCAGCGCTACATATCCATGTATCTGTTCTTTTTCAGATTCTCTTCTCATATAGGTTATCACAGAATATTAAGCAGAGTTCTCTGTGCTCTAAAGTAAGTCCTTATTAGTTATGTATTTTGTATGTAGTAGTGTGACTATGTTAATCCCAAACCCCTAATTTATCCATCCCCCTCCCTTTCCCCTTTGGTAATCATAGTTTGTTTTCTGTGTCTCTGAGTCCGTTTTTGTTTTGTAAATAAGTTCATTTGTGTCTTTTTTAAAAATTAGATTCCACATATGAGTGATATCATATGATATTGGTCTTTGTCTGACTTACTTCACTTAGTATGATCATCTCTAGGTCCACCCAGGTTGCTGCCAATGGCATTATTTCATCCTTTTCATGGCTGAGTAATATTCCATTGTATACATGTACCACATCTTCTTTATCCATTCCTCTGTTGATGGACACTTAGGGTCCTTCCGTGTCTTGGCTATTGGAAATAATGCTGCTGTGAATACTGGGGTGCATGTATCTTTTTGAATCAGAGTTTTCTCCCGATATATGCCCAGGAGTGGGATTGCTGGATCATACGGCAGCTGTACTTTTAGTTTTTAAGGACCCTCCATACTGTTCTCCATAGTGGCTGTAGCAATTTACATTCCCACCGATACTTTTTGAGATGTTATTTTGTTCCCTTGGGCAAAGAAATTGCAGCTGTTCTCTCCTCTTCTGTGTCAGAGACTGGGAATCTGAAATTACTTACTTGTGTTGTGTAGATAATGTTTGGTGAACAGCAGGAAGGTAGAAACCGTACCTGGGTTATTATTCGGTGGGTGCAGAGTGGCAGCCTCTGTCTTCTCATCTGCGCCAAGAGCTTTTTAAGACCCCCAATGGGCAACCTCTACCCCAAGAAGAGGTCATTCCCTGTTAGAAGGAATCCCACACTCCCTTCTGTGGTTTTCCTAGACATGTATCTACAAGTCTAGTGTGGCTCTTGCTTCAGCTTTGCTTACAGTGTCAGTGCATGCCTGCCTGTCGACTGCACCCATTCAGACACCCTTAATGGCAGAATTCAGGTTTTACTCATTCTCTGTAGATGGGCGTTCATTTATGAGCTACATGATGTTCCAGGGGCTCAAATAAACTTGCAAAGATTAAGAGCAAAACTTCATGTTTCTTGCCTTGCTCCTGTGGTTTTTATTAGGTTGATAAAGTTGCTTGAGTTTTTTTTTTTTTTTTAAATTAAGAGATGGACCTTTCCCCATAGCAGGCATTCCGTAAATATTTGCTGGACGTAAGTGAATTAAGGAAGAGGAAGTGAGAGGGTCAGTGCAAACATAGATACTTTATGGGGTCTCTTCCTATACTTTTTTCTACTTCTTTCTCTACAGCTGGTTTGGTGATGACTCATCCATGTAGGTTGTCACCAGCTTTCTGCGCGAATGTCCTTGCCAATACTTGACGTTATATTTCTTGCTTCCTTGTACGGTTTCTTTTTTTCGAAAGAGAGATGCCTCCCAGAGACCATGCCTGATGAAGGAGAGGCAGAGTCCAATGAATAAATGGATACATGATTCCCCCATTTGCCCAAAGAGTAGAGAATTCTGGCCCAAAAGGTCTTGGGGAATCCAGCACCGGTTGCCCATTGAGTGGTGAACCCTGTAAGGCATATTTATTTTTGTTTGGGGTTTTTTGGTGTTTTTTTTGGTACTGAATTTTCTTGTTTTTTTCAGCTTTATTGAGGTATTGACATGCACAAAATTTGTACACATTTAATTTGTATACATCTAGATGAGTTTGGTCATATATATACAGCCACGAAACCATCACCACAGTCGAAGTACTAAACCTATACATCACTTCCAGAAATCTCGTTTTCTTTTTCTTGTGTGTGTCAAGAACATTTAACACGAGACTTCTCCTAACATTTTAAAGTGTGCGATTGCATATTGTTAAGTATAGGTACCACGTTATACAGAACTTAACCATCCTGCATAATGAAAACTTTGTCTTCAGGATAAGGTGTTACTATCCAAAATGTATGAGAAACTTATACAGTTCAATAGCATAAAAACAAATAAGCTGATTTAAAAGTGGGCAGATGACCTGAATAGACATTTCTCCAAAGAATGTATACCAATAGCCAATAGGTACATGAAAAGGTGATCAAAGTCGCTAATCGTCAGGGAAACGCCAATCAAACCCTCGATGAGATATCACCTCACCATTGTCAGAATGGCCATCCTCAAAGAGAACAGAAATAACAAATGTTGGCAAGGCCGTGGAGAAAAGGGAACGCTCCTACACTGTTGGTGGGAATGTAAATTGGTACAGCCGTTATGGAGAACAGTACGGAGGTTCCTTAAAAAACTAAAAATAGAACTGCCGTATGGTCCAGCAATCCCATTTGGGGGTATGTGACCTCAAACATGGAAATCAGCATCTTGTTCTGCATCCCCAGATTCATTGCAAGATTATTCACAATAGGCAAGACATGGAAACAACCCAAGTTTCCATTGATGGATGAATGGATAAATAAATGTGATATATATATATACACACACACACATATATACATACGTACGTACACACATCATACACACGGACAATGGAATACACTGGAATATTCTTCTGCTTTAAAAAAGAAGGAAATCCATAAGGCATCTACTAATCAACCTTCTTTCCTCCCCTCTTTCATTTCTTCCTTTCTCATTGTTCACTGGAATCACATTAAACAAAACATCTCTAGGAACGCCAGAATCCTTGCGATGCCTTGATATATGCCTGGGATCTGCCCCTCATAGTGGAGGTTGTGCATGGAGAACTCCATTTCTCTCTGTAACACTGTCTCTGCGTTATGGACTCGTGCCTGATTAAAAAAAAAAAAAAGAGTCAGCAAATGTGGATGGAAGGAAATCATAAACTCAAATGAAGTTGTTTAAAGAGCCTCTGGGAACTAAAAATCCATTTCCCTGAAGCAATGACCCCAACCTGCCCTCTACAAACCAATTAACTTGATTCTGAGATAGGACAAGAAAGAAAAAAAAAAAGACATGATTGTACTTAGGTCACTGAGCCATATTTTATGTGTCCTCCACGATCCAGTTTATTTCCAGAAGTATCTGGGGAAAAATTTCCAATGTGAATCTGATTTTGTTTTACTGGCCAGAAAAGGAAAGAGAGCACAGAGTACACCTGGATGTTAGTCTCCACATTCCAAATGATGCACAAAGAGATGCCAGGAACAGTCATGTGACCCTTAATGCTGCAGTTAATATTTGGATGCAATCTGTCTACACACAAGGTCCAGCTTTTTAAATTTTTTAAAAAATGTATTTTTTTTATTTTTGGCTGTGTTTGGTCTTCATTGCTGCACGTGGGCTTTCTCTAGTTGCGGCGAGCGGGGGCTGCTCTTCATTGGGGTGCACAGGCTTCTCATTGCGGTGGCTTCTCTTGTTGCGGAGCACGGGCTCTAGGCGCGTGGGCTTCAGTAGTTGTGGCTCGTGGGCTCTAAGCGCAGGCTCAGTAGTTGTTGTACACAGGCTTAGTTGCTCTGCGGCATGTGGGATCTTCCCGGACCAGGGCTCGAACCCACGTCCCCTGCATTGCCAGGCGGATTCTTAACCACTGCACCACCAGGGAAGTCCCGGTGCAGCTTTTAGATAAGTAACGAGTGTCTTATGTTCTCATCTCCTAATGAACAGGGAGAGTTTGCTGTTTAAATATTTGGAGACCTAAGAAACTAAATACAGTGTGGCCTGTGGAATAAGGTGTTCCCATGCAAATCACAGGCACTTTTTCTAAGAAAAAGGAAAGGGATGTGGCCACAGGATTTCAGCTTTTATTACTGCACATGTGAGTGAAGGACCATTTCCACATTTTACTCTAGAAAACTGAAGATTGAATAGAAACATGTTCCTGGAAATCCAGGAGAAACAGAGATTGCTTTTTACATTCTTATTTTTAAAATATCACCTGGGGGAATATAAACTGGTAGAGCCACTACAGAAAACAGTATGGAGGTTTATCAGAAAACTAAAAATAGAAGTACCGTACAATGCAGCAGTCCCACCCCTGGGTATACAAAATGCAAATTCTAATTCAAAATGATACACACACCCCTGTGTTCACAGCAGCCGAGACATGGAAGGCACCTAAACGTCCATCTGCAGATGAGTGGATAAAGACGTGGCGCATGTATACAATGGAGAAGACGTGGCGCATATATACAATGGAGAAGATGTGGCGCATGTATACAATGGAGAAGATGTGGCACATATATACAATGGAGAAGACGTGGCACATATATACAATGGAGAAGATGTGGCACATATATACAATGGAGAAGATGTGGCACATATATACAATGGAGAAGATGTGGCACATATATACAATGGAGTACTACTCAGCCACGAAAAGGATGACATAATGCCATCTTCAGCAACATGGATGGACCTAGGGATGATCATACTGAGTGAAGTAAGTCAGAGACACACAAACATTGTATGATGTCACTTACATGTGTCATCTGAAAAATAATACAAATGAATGTGTGTACGAAACAGAAACAGACTCACAGACGTAAAAAACCAACTTATGGTTACCAAAGGGGAAAGAGAGGGGAGGGATAAATTAGGAGTATGGGATTAACATAGAAAAACTACTATACGTAAAACAGATAATCAGCGAGGACCTATTGTATAGCACAGGGAACTATATTCAATATCTTGTAATAACCTATAAGGGAAAATAATCTGAAGAAAGTAATATATATGTAACTGAGTCACTTTGCTCTACACTTGAAACTAATACAATATTATAAATCAACTCTGCTTCAATTAAAAAAAAAGACAAATGAAAAACATCACCTGGACCAAGAGAAACAGAAATTTATTTTTCCATCCTTATTTTTTAAAATATCAACTGGATTTACATATGTAAATGAAGTGTGTATTCATTTCACACCCCCGCTGGACAGGTCATCATTTGTCCTCTTTGAACTGAGATCCAGGAAGAGAAGCAGCAGCTGTACAGTATGAAATGCATTATGAAAATGAGGGTATGTGGCTTTGGACAACTTATTCCAGTTGACCTTGACTGTCCTTGCCACTGTAGCCTCACCGGGAAAACCGGTTGGTGAGTATAGAACCTGTAGCAGAAAATGTGGTAACTAACTCCCATGTATAACATTTCCTTATAAAATATAGTGTCGGGCTTCCCTGGTGGTGCAGTGGTTGAGAGTCCGCCTGCCGATGCAGGGGACACGGGTTCGCGCCCCCGTCCGGGAGGATCCCACATGCCGCGGAGCGGCTGGGCCCGTGAGCCATGGCCGCTGAGCCTGCGCGTCCGGAGCCTGTGCTCCGCAGCGGGAGAGGCCACACCAGTGAGAGGCCCGCGTACCACAAAAAAATAAAAAATAAAATAAAATAAAATACAGTGTCATGGAACACCAGGTACGAGCTCTAACTTAGCTATTCTGTCAGATATACCTAAAAAAGATACTCGACTCCCAGAAACCACACATGTATTAAACCCCCTGAACAGTAATAAAAACAGGCAGCATCGTGTGCAGGGTCTCACTGTGTGCAAGGTTAGAGCACATTAGATATTTTGAGAGATGCACGTCATGCTAGAAACACGAATAATGGCCGCAGCATCTGTGAAATACATTATGAATGTAAAGTGTTATATACATAAAGTGCAAGAAACATTAGTAACTTGATGGTGTTTATAAAATGCACGCAAAGACGTTACTTAAAAATGACACAGCCTGAAATTTGCATTTTCTTCCTTTATTTTTGCGCAAAATGATATATGTTGACAGGGCTACCGAATTTAGGATTGAAAGTTTGTGTTAACACAGGGCGTTTGCCTTTTCCAACAGCACATCCATCATTTCTTTTTGGAACTTCCCTATGAAGTAAAGCACAGTGTTGCCGTTCAGACGTGGCTGAGTTACCTGGTTTTAAACTTAGATTATAGGAGGCAATCAGCAGGCACTAGCCCATGTGGAGGATGTTTTTCAATAATTGGGTTAATTCCTAATCCCTTCGCAAAGTCATGCGTCCAGTCTGACCAAAACTGCAGCAACTCATCATTTAGTAATTTCCAGATCAGAGACCAGGGTCCCTCAAGTCACAGTGAGAGTCTCTAAGCTTTAGCTCCTCAGAAAATATCACCTTTGTGTTTGAATGGCTATATTCACTGCATATAGAATTCCATGTTCCTTTTTTTTCTTTTTCTCCTGCAAGCTCTTGAAAGCCACTCCTCAGCTATGAAGGACTTCCCCCTCTGTACGTCATTTATTAAAAACGTCATCGTGTCCATTTCCCTTCCATAGCCCCATAAATCTGTGGAATCTCCCCTTATTCTGGGTTTTTCTTGGTATTGTCATGGGAGTCATACATCCCAAACCAGAAGTGGGCATCTAAGAGGTGTATTGGAGGTATGCATCTCCTCTCAATAGGCACAATGTGTGCTGTAGTTTTGTAGCAGCCAACCCTTTAGGTTTCAGTGAGAAGTGAGAATTCATATGCAGGTGCGTTCAGGAAAAAGGTTCATCCCAGTATAAACCAGTAAGAGGGAAGGGAAACTAATACTGAGAAGTAGAAACAGCTGAGAAAGATGGATTAACCCTCTTCGGGATGCTCCCTGGTGACCTGAATTTGTATGCCACCTAGGCTGTATTTTACATCAGCTTGTCAAGAACATCCCTTTCAGACGTGGTGACAATTGACCCAGGTCTTTTTGTACCTCTGTTTGCATCTCTGCACAGAAAGGACCTGTTATCTGGGTCCTTGGTGTGTGTTCAAGGTGTGTTCAAAGTTTCTTCATCTTCTCCAACCCAGCAATGGTTGAATGGATTTCTGGGTACGCTGGGGCCCCATTGCGTGAGGTTTTCTGAAAAGGCATCGGTGTGTCCAGGTCTGTACTGGGTTCCTTGGGTCTGTTATCACTGGTGGTGTTGGACGCTCCTTTACGCAAAAAAGGTAGTGAGAGCTAAACGTAGGTTTTGTGGGTTTTTTGAGCAGCGACACCAAAGGAGCAGGCTCTTTGCTTGTTGTGGGTTGACATTCGTTCCATCTGTCTGGCATTGAAACATGAAGTCTCCCACGTGGTGGTTCTCGTCTTTGTTAGGACTGGAATCAAACCCGCAGGTGATAAGGTTACTGAAAGTGGGGTCCGGCTGCTCACCCCTCAAAAGCCAATAAAGAGGCAAGGTTGGTGGAAAGGAAAGTTTGCTTTATTTCAGAGGCCAGCAACCCGCAGGGGTGGGAAGCTGCGGACACCTGTCCAAGGGCCGACTCCTCCCGCCCTGAAAATCAGGGGGCAAGAGCTTTTATAGACAGAGGGAGGGGGCCCCAGGCAGAAACAGCAGAGTCAGCTCTGACGGTCATTTTGAAATTGGTCCTGCGGTGGTCGGATCTGTGTCATCTTTTTTTTTTTTTCACATCTTTATTGGAGTATAATTGCTTTACAATGGTGCGTTAGTTTCTGCTTTATAACAAAGTGAATCAGCTATACGTATACATATGTCCCCATATCTCTTCCCTCTTGCGTCTCCATCCCTCCCACCCTCCCTATCCCACCCCTCCAGGTGGTCACAAAGCACCCAGCTGTGACCAGCATCATCTTGATCGTTTTAAGTACAGTTAGTCTTCAGTTCCAGGGTCGGTTTGTTCGCATTTTCTTTTTGTTTGTTTGTTTGTTTGTTTGTTTTTTGCGGTACGCGGGCCCCTCACTGCTGTGGCCTCTCCCGTTGCGGAGCACAGGCTCCGGACGCGCAGGCTCAGCAGCCATGGCTCACGGGCCCAGCCGCTCCGCGGCATGTGGGATCTTCCCGGACCGGGTCACGAACCTGTGTCCCCTGCATCAGCAGGCGGACTCTCAACCACTGCGCCACCCGGGAAGCCCTGTTCGCATTTTCTTGAGGCCAGTTCTCAGAATTGTGGCAGCTTATGTCGTGGCTACAGTCTGGTTGTCATGTAGTTCACGACTTCCATCTGGTGTGGTTTCAGTATCTACAAGACAGCTCACAGGCTGTGGCTCAGAATATGATCTATAGCCCTTGAGGAGGAACTAGAGGTCCTTGACTTTGCTTAATGACTAAACTGTTATTATTTATTCTTGTTGGACTGCTTTCCTTTGTTTCTGCATTTTCTCACTTCTCTGACTAAACTTATTCTTTGGCTAAAGTTTTTCCACAGAAAAAAGGCAGGAGGAGGACATGGGGGGCAAGGACCACAGGGTCCTGCCCCGTTTCAGTAATCACTTTGATTCACTTTGTTCCGTAGGTCATCACGCGGTGTTACCGCTTTCCTTGGGGATCTCGCGCAGAGGGGGAATTGGTGAAGGGCTGCATTCCGATTGTGTGACTTGATCAAGGTATCATTTCAGAGTCTTTTCCATCCCACCATGATTCTCCCAAATAACAAAAGGGCTGTCCTAAAAGTCCTGGTGTTGTTGATGAAAAACTAATCTGTTGATCTAAGGAAGAAGTGGAAAATTTTATTCGAGCCAAATTTAAGGATTATAACCCAGAAAGAGCATCTCAGAAAGCTCTGAGAACTGTTCCATCCATTAGAAGTCAAGGCCCAGTTATATAAGTGTTTTGAGGCACAGGGCTGTACCACAAATGACGTGTTAGTGACAATTTACACAACCCAGATCTAAGCGTCATCGTGGCCCCTCACATCAGTAAGGAATGTCATCTTTTTAGGAGTCGTCTTGTTGATGCAGGGAGAATGCTCTCTTCATGGTTGAGCAGATATTCCTGCTGATGGGGGAGGTCTGGTTCTTGCCTAATGCGGATACACGATGCACAGTGCAGGGAGAGAGGAGGCCCAAGGGCCCGGAAAATTTGTGTTTAAATTTTTCTTGTCTTGCCTTAAAATGTAAGTTTTATTTCTCAGTGTCTGTAACTAGCTTTGTGGCTTTAGGTTCAGCACTGGAAGCCTTTAGGACACGACTCTTCGAACTCCAGCAAAGATGGGGTACACTGAAGCTTTTTTTTTCTTTGTTCTAATAAATTTATTTATTTACTTATTTTTGGCTGTGTTGGGTGTTCGTTGCTGCCCACGGGTTTTTCTCTAGTTGTGGTGAGCGGGGGCTACTCTTGGTTGCGGTGCGCGGGCTTCTCATTGCGATGGCTCTCTTGCGGAGCACGGGCTCTAGGCACGCGGGCTTCAGTAGTTGTGGCACGTGGGCTCAGTAGTTGTGGCTTGCAGGCTCTAGAGCGCAGGCTCAGTAGTTGTGGCGCACGGGCTTCGTTGCTCCGCGGCATGTGGGATCTTCCCGGACCAGGGCTCGAACCCGTGTCCCCTGCATTGGCAGGCGGATTCTCAACCACTGCGCCACCGGGGAAGCCCCACTGAAGCTTTTTCTGTGTCCATTTCTGTCTTGGAAATGTGAATCCTAGCTCTATAACCACAAAAGTGATCTGTGCTTTAGTCCTGAAAACACCACTTAGTTGCTGCCTGGGAACTTGACTATCTGAACACGGATTCTAAAATGGAATTGGTACCCACCCCACTACGCTACCTGTCAAAGTGGATATCAACATCAAATTATGTAAATATGAAAGTGCTTTGATGATGGTTAATGACGGTGCGCGTGTCACTGATTATCAGTATCATCGTATGGGCACTCAGGTAGAATTTGTGCGTCCCCATCACTTTGAGGAATGATAGAAAAGCGCTGCCATGCTATTCAGTGTAAATGAATAACGTAATCTTACTTGCAGAGAGGCCCTCGATGAGGACACAGCGAGCGTTCGCCCTAACTGACATTCCGCATGCAGCGAGGCCGCCTAGAATTGAATTGTCTGTTTTCACACCTCCCACAACGCAGAGCTTTCTCAGTGCCCCACTTTATGCCTGTGTCGGAGATTTTCTCTTGATGTGTAAAGGTGTTTCACACTTGCCCCTGCAAAAGCTCCAGCTCCATCCGGCAGGTATTCGGAGAGAGCCCCGGTGGGGTTTACATTAAATAACAAGACACTTCACAGCAGCCCTATTAACTTTCTGAACCTTTCCCGGAACTGCCCCGAGCTGTCTCATTAGCTGGGCTCTTTCTGTGACTTTATCTGGCATGCTGTCTCTTTTTCGTGGGTCAGCAGCTGGTTCCCTGTGGACGTTGGATCAGCGCCAAGCCCCGCCCACTCTGTTCTTATGATGTATTATCTCTTTGCACTTGCATTCGGGTCATCACACCCACTGCCGTGGCACCCTGCAGAGTACAGGGGCACCTTTGAAGCGATGCCAGCTCTTTAATCATGGCGAGGCTCTCGGGAGGAGAAATCGAAGCACCAGATGTTATCAGGGGAGGGACTTGGGAGGGTAAAAGGTGGAAGAATTTTCAGTGAGCCGCAGATGTGGAAAATGCCAGTGTACTTAAGATGTTCATTTATATAAATACGTGGAAGCTGGGCAAACATTGACATTTTCAGAACGACGGTTCCTTAAAACTTTGTATTCTCTTTGGCTACTGGTTCCGCCTTTGATGAATTTTTGATAACTTTCCATCAAGGTTTAATCATTAATTATATATGTATATCAATATCTATATGTACATCTATATCTCATCCTCTGTATCATCTGTCTATGGATAGATACAATTATTGATTTTAGATACATGTCGATTATAGACACACATATATATTCACATATATATAATATTATGTGTGTATGTAATTAGATTAGATACCTGTATATGTAATTTATGTGTGTACCTATATGTGTATATATAGGCACATACATACATGTAAAAATGTGTACATACATGTATATTTTTTACATATAGATATGTAAAATATGTGTGTATATACATGTATGTGTATATCTGTGCCTATACACATATATGTATATAGACATGTATATACGCACGCATATATATATATGTTTTTCAGTGATTAGCCTTTAATTCCTGATGGGAATCCATTATATTACTGTTACAAGTTTAAATCCTTTGCTTATATTTTGGGGAGCACCAAGCACCTTTTTTCCCACAAGTAGTTTTCTGCTTTTTCTTAGTAGAATGTCTGATAAACTACGGTCGGTCATGCTGTCTCTTGCCTTCGATTATGCTTTGTTTTTCTCCCTTTACCCAATAAGCTCTTGTTTTCATCTATGTCTGTTACTGCTATGCCTTTAAAAAATAATTAGTAAGGCATTATCCCTTACCAGTGTCACCTCGATTTGTAAGGTGAAACGGAACGTGTGTGTTTACGCCATGTCGTATAAGTTAAACAAACTCAGGAGTAGCACCCCTGGATCTCTAGAAGATCACAGGAGGTACAAACTATATTTATTTAATTAAACAAATGAGGAGGGAGAATTAAATTCTCATAGGCCTAGAAAAGAGCCAGGAAGACTGAAGACTTGAGGGTGAGAGCTTTGGTGTCAGGTGTCTTCCCTGGGGATAGAGGGAGGACGGATTCAACCAGTGAATTCTGATTTTCGCTTCTGGAGGCTGGTAAATGAAATCTGCTAGCCTGGGAATGTAAGGAGACTGAAGTGATGTACCAGCTGGGGAGCTGAACACACATGTATTCAGTGAGAAATAGGATCTTTATACACTTTTATGAATTCAGGTTTTGAGAGTACAGAGTTCGCAGGTAGATAAAAACATCGAGATTGAATGTGTCATGCTGCATTCATTTGGATGACGACCCAACAGAAACCAACAAAACTTAATAGAGTAAAATACTTTCAGTATTAGTAGCTGTGATTAGTACATCCCTAAAATGTACTGAGGTGTTACATGTGCATTTTTAATAGTGGGTAACAAACAGCTCCTGGGTTTGGAAGTCATAGGTGCCCAACAGATCCAAACATCAAACATAGTTCAAAGAAATATCACAAGTCATACTTGTTATATGATGAAAATGCCACTTATTTATACTTCCCAGCTCTTTTCCTTTCTATACCAGTTATGTCTTAAACATCTTACACATTTTCCCACTTTTAATGTTTAAAAAGGGGATTTATTTGATCAAAATCACTAAAGCACACACCTTTCAAGTGTGTTTATTTAATGGCAACTCCTTAGGATCTTTTATATGCCCTTTACATATTTGCCTTTTACATGAGGTTAAATACATCCTATCAGGCGATATTAATCAAGCCTTCATAGGAGCCCATTGGTAATAATGGAAGATAAAACTTCAGATTGGGAAAAAAAAAGAAGAACAAGAACAAGTAACATATTTTTTTAAACTTCAGATTGGGATGTCTCTAAAACGTATGAATTTTGAGATGATGCTTTTTACATGAGGTCATATTTGTACATCTTCTGTGTCTTTACCACCCAGTACCAGGTTTACCACTGACCCACTAATACAATCTGATGGCTTATTATCCATTCTGTTCTAGTTTTGAACCATGCATCGTGTCTGTTTATATAGACTAGGAATTACACACTTCCCCACACTTCTTAATTTACTTGGTCTCATTATCCCTGTAATATATAAATTAAAAATGACAAGATCGACGAACGAGAAGATTCCCATATAGAATGCAAATTATAACTAATTGTTCACCGTGCCTCTCCTTTATCTTCAGTGGCGTGGAGCTTAATTTTTGAAAATCAGCATATAAACGTTTCAGAGTCAGGAGCATTCTTTCCCTGGAGAAAGGATGAAAATAGCCCTAGATCATTGGTGACCGTTATACTGATTATGGTAAAGAGCATGGGGCTCAAAGTCAAGGACATCCAGTGTCTAGGGTGTTCTGTATATGAAAGAGTCATTCACTGAGCATCTACTATGTGCAGTGCCCTGTGCAGGGAGACAGGATCCCTCCATCCAATTTCGGGTCTGTGCCCAGAGATTCTGCAAAGGTCTTTACCCGCCCTTTTGGGTTGCTGGCTTCTGGAAAATAATTCCACAAGTAGGAATTTTAAAATAGTGTTTGTTCTTAGCAGGTCCATCTGTTAGATCACGCTCAAGTGTTTAAATTTCAGTTTCAGTGTTCAAATTTCAAACAGTTGGAATATCCAAATCTAAAACACTGTTTCAATAATCCATCACTTTTGAAAATAAGGGTTGGTGCACCTCTGCTCCGTGCTTCTAGGGGGGCCTCGACTGTCTTTTTGGGTTATCAAACGGAAGCCTCCCTGGCTCCAGGATCAGACAAAGCAGGTGGATGTTTTGATCTCCACGTTCCCACAATTACTGTGTCCTACTTTTAAAAGCAGCTGCTTCCTTTGTGAGATGCCTTATAAAACTATATTGGAACTAAATATACATTTGACACGACAAAAGAAAGTTTGATACGGCCTCCCTGGCTCTACTGAGCAGTAATACCAGAAACAGGTAACCAGGAAAATAATAATAATAGTAATAATAATAATGACTGTGTCTCCTCAGTATTTGGGATCACCTTTGTCATAGAGGAGCTGTGTCATCTTCCTTTTATAGCCTCCAAATTTAGCACGATGCCTGGTAATTCATGCATTTTTAAAACAAGGTTTTACTGGTGTGTAGTTGATTTACAATGTTGTATTACTTTGCGGTGTACAGCAAAGTGATTCAGTTGTGTATTATACATGTATCCACTCTTTTTTAGATTCTTTTTTTTTTTTAACTTTAAAATTTTAGTATGCAGTGATGTGGAGGAAACAGCAAAATGGGCGTATTCATACTATACTGTGGTGGGAATATAAACTGACAGAATAATTCTTGAAGGAAAGAGCATTTTGCAAGAAAAACATTTGGAAAATGTACCGGTAAAGTACAAACAGATCTTCTATCCAGTGGTATCAGTAGCTAATGTTTCTATTGTACTTTACTACTCCTGGGGACGGGAGAATAAAGAGTTTAGTTTTTAGTAGATTCCCGTCTACTCCGTCTTCATCAAAACCAGCCAGGTTGTCAGGCAAGGCAGGGGATTAAAATGGACACAAAATAGCGTGTTCCCTCTCCAATGTCCAAATGTACAAACTTTTAAGTAATACTTTTTCCATTGTATATCTAATGCGTTTTCATTTCAGACAAAGTAGAAATATAGAAAAGCATAACTATGAAAGTTGCTTGCATTTTCTGGTAGGAGAGCAATCCTGAAATCTGTCACGTATCAAATTCCTACTTACGTTTGTCATGCTGACTCATACTTACGAATGGAAATGACCTCATTTATTTGCAAAAAAAAAATAAAAACAATTCTGCAATAAACATATCAGTATATATATTTCTACACACTTGCATGAGAACCTCTGTTAGATAAAATCAAAAAAGTGGAATAGCTGGGTCAAAGGATATTCACACATTAAAGTTTGATTTCTCTGATTATATTAACATTCAAATATAGAAGAATTATCTATTTCCCAACCTTCATCAACACTGGGTGTTAACACAAGAACTTCAGTATTCCATCCCCCAAATACCTCTTATTGGCTGGAAACGTTTCGACTTCTCCCTTTCTCATGGTTGCTGTACATGGCTTATAAATTCCTTTTGTTTGGTGACAGATAATATGTATACGGAACAGATTTCCTGTCCTCTGCTTAGCCCTCCATGCAAAAGCTTGATGTTGACTCTAAGTCACTCTCCCTCAGGGTCCTAAGCAACCTGTGATGCCATATATCAATCTTTAATTTTCACGAAAAGAGAAAAGGCACACAATCTAAAACTTCATTTAAGGTCAGGAGTAATTGAGAGATTATTCTACCATCTGTTGATCCCTTTTATCTCCTTAACAAACAAAACTGAAATTAAGTGGAAACTTTGCAAGCTTCAAAGTCTAACGGGCTATTGAGTCCTGTGTCCCGCAGCAGTCAGGAAGAAGGAAAAAAAGGACCTTCTAAGGAGCTTCTAGACTTGAAGAACCTAACAGTTATACTTATGAAGAACCTATGAAATTATACATAAAACCCAAGATTTTTAACAGCTGCTATAGCTGCTTTTTCAACTAAGAAAGCTCCTCATTTTGGAGGGCAGGAGACAGTGTAGAAGCAACTTGGCATCACAGAAAGCAAGAAACATTCAGGACAAACTCTGGTTGCAGCCCGTCTTCTACGGAGCAGTAATGGTGATGATGGTGGTGATGATGATGCTGTTCTGGAATCCTAACTTGATATGTGCTGCAGGCAGAGATTCGTGTTGGCGTGACAAAAGGAGCGCCCTATGTTTCAACTGATGTTTCTACTTGTATCGGTCAAGTCAGCCTCAATTGTTGTTTCAGATTCTTCCTCAGTTTGTTTAGCGTGCTTGTCTGTAAGCATTATAAGCGTGTTGGAAATATCTCGTCGTCTGTAAAAACACACTACTTTTGCGTCCACGTTGCCAGTTGCAGTCTCGTTGAGTTCTTCTGTCCTCCTGATGAGGTACCGATTGCTAGAGGAATTCTCATAGTAGAGGTAATCTCCCACCCGCTCGCCACCTTGTCCACCCGCCTGCCCGCAGAGCCCAAGCCGAGCCCCGGCTGCCGCCGCCTAGATTCTTTTAATTCGTGCATTTTTTTAAAAAAAGAGAAAGGGATGATTGCATTCTGAAGCATAGAATAATAGGTCAACATCGTTGGTGGATCAAAAATTTGAAACAAAAATGAACGCCTGGATTTTTACCCCATTGTATCAGGTATTATAAAAACCTTATCAAAATATGAAATGCTTTTAATTACAGATAAACCTCTCTGCTCTCCAAAGATTTCTGGTTCTACATTACTTTGTCTTTTTTTGTTGTTTTTTTGTGTAGATTCCTTTTTGTAAAACTATTATTTATTTGGTTGCGCTGGGTCTTAGTCGTGGCAGTTTGGCTCCTTAGTGGCGGCTCGAGGGCTCCTTAGTTGTGGCATGCGAACTCTTAGTTGCGGCATGCATGGGGGGTCTAGTTCCCTGGCCAGGGATCGAACCCTGGGGCCTCCTGCATTGGGAGCGCAGAATCTTAACCACTGTGCCACCAGGGAAGTCCCGCATTACTTTGAATGTAGGTATAGTTGTAGGAACTTCTTTGCAATCATCTTTTCAGATGAGAAGGTGTATTGATGTCTCCACGTAATTACAAGCATTTGATTACATTGTTCTGCAATTTAATGAGAATTAAATTGAGGCAGCTTGGACTAAACATTATTTATTTGGGCTAAGGAATATTTTCAGCACCCAACTTTTCACTTTATGTGTATCTTCTAGTTCTTGCATTAAAGAAATAAATACGGGCTTCCCTGGTGGCGCAGTGGTTGAGAGTCCGCCTGCCGATGCAGGGGACACGGGTTCGTGCCCCGGTCCGGGAGGATCCCACATGCCGCGGAGCGGCTGGGCCCGTGAGCCATGGCCACTGAGCCTGCGCGTCCAGAGCCCGTGCTCCGGAACGGGAGAGGCCACAACAGTGAGAGGCCCGCGTACCGCAAAAAAAAAGAAGAAAGAAATACTGGTGCATCCAGGACTCACACTCTGTTCATTGGCCTGTGTAGCTGCTGACGGGTATTTTTTCCATTTTATCCAACCTTCGTAACTGCTACTGACATCCTAATTTTTCATTGTTCCTTCACTGATTGGGGAATAAAGGCTTGTGTGACTTGGAAGGGTTCGAAAGTTGACATTTGCATGAGGCTAAACATATGTTGCCATGCCGTTTGTTAGATGAGCTGGAGAATTCTTTGGGAGACAGCTGCAGCGCGCAGTCAAAGAATTCAAGATCTGACATTGATAATGATGCCCTGCTCCCAGCCTTAAATAAATCCAGCTCCATCTTGAGACATCACTGGGTATATACTAAGCTGGCCTGCTGAGTAAATACCATATATACTTGGTCCAGACACCGTTCCCACTTATTTCCATGTCATGGAAGCCTATTAGCCACGTGCGTCCGTTGCTCCATGAATATATCACATTTTTTTTGTTAAAAGATGGACGGCCACCATCTTCCATGTCCAAGGTGAGTCCTTTGTGACCCAGCCGGCCAATGGGCAGCCGTGGTCTTCTACACCCAGGAAAAGCAGTGGGACACAGAGATGTTGGGTTGAGATCCCATCAGTCCAGGGGAACAAGTGACAAATGACAGTGACAAATGACAGAGATGGCCAGTGGGGGGCTGTGATCTCAGGTAAGGACTGAGGCAGCTGATGGGAGCCGGGATTTTTCAGTTCAGGGAAACCAGTCGGTGACCGAGATTGTCTTCCATGATGGCTTTAGTACAGGGAAAACAGTTGACCGAGATGGGGTCTGGAGTGATCACCTTAAGCTAGGAAAACTAGCTGATGACGGAGGTGGGTGACCATGATCCCATAAATCCAGGGAAAGCAATCCATGCCCGAGATGGAGGGTCCTGATTGCCTCAGTCCAAGGCAAAGAGTGGATGAGGGACCTATAATGTTTGTTACGCAAAGAAAGTTCATTCCTCGTTAAGAGAAGGGCACAGAGTCATTTTAGTTATTAGTATGCAGATGGGTTTATGCCTGCCTACAAATTAATTGATTTTGTCATGGTTCTGACTCTGGCCCTATTTCCCTTGGTATTTGGGAGAATCTGCGTTCTGGGGTTCATTGAGGGCCCTGGCACAAGATGTTCCACCCCCAGGGGATCTTCCTGTCTAGAAAACTGCTGAATGACCATAGACACTTGCTGTGTCTTAAGTCAGTGACTTTGTGTTTAGCCGGAGGCAGGTCAAACATTTGCATTTGTAAAGGAGGGTCATTAAAACTCTGTTTTGCAAATTCTGCAATTCACTTTAAATTGACTAGAAATATAGGTGGGATATTGAAGGAATTCTCTCCTTGCTTCTCTGGACACATCACCCGAACCCTACATGTCTTCTGATAACTGCAGTGTCCTAGGATCAGTGCTGGGAACATTCACACAGATCTGCCTCTGGCTCACACCCACAGGGACATTTTTTTTTCATGGAAGATCTAATTTAGAAACGCTAGGCTTTGAGCAGTAATGGAAAAATGTCTGGGCGTCGGGAAAGGCAACAGTAGGTCAGCTTGCCATTGGAATACATACTTCACACTGGGGGAGTCAAAGCGAAGAGAAAAGAGGGGGAGGAGAAAACAGAAAAAGTATGGATTCTGGAAAACATGTTGAACAAATTTGAAGCATTTCTTGAAGAGGAGTGGTAGAAATGAAACTCCAAGATGTCTAATTATTATTCAGCTTAGATACGAATCATGAGCTAAGGACAGCCCCAAATGAAAATAACCAAAAAGCAATGGCAACTATACCGATGATAACCTCCACTGGGCTGTGGGCAATCCCTGGAGCGGGTCTCTTGCATAAATAGAAAGAGATGATGCATGTTGCTCCCCTCGTTTAAACATGACATTTCTTGGATGTTTTCAAAAGGAAGAGAATTTGGGTAACGTAATCTGGGCTGTGATTAGAAATTCCCAGATGGTCCATGAAAACGTCTTTGGGGATTATGTGTGATCGTGGCTTTACCTGCAGAAACAGTTTCGCTTGCGTGTCAGAACATAACTTGTATCTCACTTTATATTGAGTTACAAACCTGTTTCTGCCCAGCAAACACATGTCATGGGGTTTTCCTACAAACTAGAGCCACTTTGAGGAAAGAAGCCCCTTCTTTTTATCAGCAACCCCCAGTTTCCCTGCTGAGTAACCCCAGAAGATGTGTCTCCAGCCCAAGTTCGCCAGTGACTACATAGTTTTTGGATAAATGAGATGCGTTCCTCAGTGAGACAACAGATCCAGAAGATAAAATATACTTTTTCTATCTCGAAAAAATTCTTCTATTCCATCATCAGCAAAGTGCCCTGTTTCCTGTAGTAATTTTTGCAGAAGGATTTCAAGGCACGTTTTGTTCCTAAATAGGTTTTCCTGCAGAACAGTGGTCCTCACAGTGTCATCTGTATATAGAGCCCTGGGGGTCATTGAGACCCATTTGGGGGGAATGCGAGGTCAGAGTTATTTCATAACATTATTCAGAAGTTGTTGTTGTTTTTCACTGGGTTGACATTTACAGAGATGCTGCAAAAGATAGTGACTTAGCACAGATCAAGGTGATGTCAGTGGATGGGAGGTGATGGTGGTTGGACGTGTTGATTCACTTGATGGTGGTCGTCGCACAGTGTATACATGTATCAAATCATGCTGTACACCTTAAATATATACAATTGTATTTGTCAGTTATACCTCAGTGAGGCTCAGAGGGAAAGGTAGTGTCACTGCATCGTATGGTTTTAATTTTTTGAGTAATATCCATCCTGTTCTCCATAGTAGTTGCACCATTTTACGTTCCCACTAAGAGTGCACACAGGTTCCAGTTTCTCTACATCCTCACAAACAAGTTTCCTTCCTTCCTTCCTTCCTTCCTTCCTTCCTTCCTTCCTTCCTTCCTTCCTTCCTTCCTTCCCTCCTTCCTTCCTTTTTTCCTTCCTTCTTCCCCCCCTTCCTCCCCCCTCTCTTTTTTCCTCCTCCCCTCCCTCCCTCTCTTGCATAAAAGCCATTCTAACATGCATGAGGTGACATTTTATGCATTTAAAAATTTGTTGAGGGTAGATCTCATATTAAATGTTCTCACGATAATAAAAAAAAAAGGAAAGGAAAAATGTAGCGACTAAGTCATCATTATATTATGTGCTGTACAATAGCAAGTTTAGGTAACCTGCCCACTGCCACTTAGCTAAGAAATTTATCTCCTCCGCTCAGCATTCTTAGATGCTGTACTAGTATCCATTCCCAGCAGGAGACACTCTGTTTTCCAATTAATTACAGGTGTTTTTAGGTTATGAGGATTACCCACGTGAATGCATATTTCATTTATACCCCATGCTGTTTCCAATCGGGATATGAATATTATTCCAGCCTCCATGGAAATTCATTAAAATTCTCTTATTAAAAACAAAAATCAAAAAATACCCCATTCTCCAATGGCAAACTTAATTAAACAGTTCGAATTTTTGTTTAGTAATTAACATTTCACCCTTCACAAATAAACTTAAGTAGTGTACATGCATCAGAATCTTGATTCTGATGATGTTTTGCCCTAAGATGTGAGGAAATTAGTACACCTCTTCATCTTCCTTCCAATTTTTGTTTTTCTAAGGACACTGTTACATTTTCAAGTTTCCATAATGTAATTAAGTCTTTGGGCTTCATGGTTGGTTGAATTCCAAAAAAGTTCTAACTCAATAAAAATGTATTTGGAGAGTATGTAAATATTATTCATTTAAACATTTTAATTGGATTTATGGAGATGGAAATGTACTCCTACCTCACTGAAACTTTGTTGCTAAAGAAACACATTTCCAAGTGTCAAAGTCTGTTGGATTCTCTGTAAAAATGATTTTTTAGGTCTTAACTCTTCTGATTTGGTGCCTTTTTTTTTTTTTTTTTTTACTTTTTTTAAATACGGCAGGTTCTTATTAGTTATCTATTTTATACATATTAGTGTATATATGTCAATCCCAATCTCCCAGTTCATCACACCACCACCACCCCACCCCTGCTTTCCCCCCCTCCGGTGTCCATTTGTCCTCTACATCTGTGTCTCTATTTCGACCTTGCAAACTGGTTCATCTGTACCATTTTTCTAGATTCCACATACATTAATGCATTAATGCATTAATATAGATATTTGTTTTTCTCTTTCTGACTTACTTCACTCTGTATGACAGTCTCTAGGTCCATCCATGTCTCTACAAATGACCCAGTTTTGTTCCTTTTTATGGCTGAGTAATATTCCATTGTATATATGTACCACATCTTCTTTATCCATTCGTCTGTCGATGAACACTTAGGTTGCTTCCATAACCTGGCCATTGTAAATAGTGCTGCAGTGAACATTGGGGTGCATGTGTCTTTTTGAATTATGATTTTCTCACGGTATATGCCCAGTAGTGGGATTGCTGGATCATATGGTAATTCTATTTTTAGCTTGTTAAGGAATCTCCATACTGTTCTCCATACTGATTGTATAAGTTTACATTCTCACCAACAGTGTAAGAGGGTTCCCTTTTCTCCACACCCTCTCCAGCATTTGTTGTTTGTAGATTTTCTGATGATGCCCATTCTAACTGGTGTGAGGTGACACCTCATTGCAGTTTTGATTTGCATTTCTCTAATAATTAGTGATGTTGAGCAGCTTTTCATGTGCCTCTTGGCCATCTATGTGTCTTCTTTGGTGAAATGTCTATTTAGGTCTTCTGCCCATATTTCGATTGGGTTGTTTGTTTTTTTAATATTGAGCTGCATGAGCTGTTTATATATTTTGGAGATTAATCCTTTCTCCCTTGACTTGTTCGCAAATATTTTCTCCCATTCTGAGGGTTGTCTTTTCGTCCTATTTACAGTTTCCTTCGCTGTGCAAAAGCTTTTAAGTTTCATTAGGTCCCATTTGTTTATTTTTGTTTTTATTTCCGTTTCTCTAGGAGGCAGATCAAAAAAGAACTTGCTGTGATTTATGTCAGAGTTTTCTGCCTATGTTTTCCTCTAAGAGTTTTATAGTGTCTGGCCTTACATTTAGGTCTTTAATCCATTTTGAGTTTATTTTGTGTATGGTGTTAGGGGGCGTTCTAATTTTATTCTTTTACATGTAGCTGGCCAGTTTTCCCAGCACCACTTATTGAAGAGACTGTCTTTTCTCTATTGTATGTTCTTGCCTTCTTTATCAAAGATAAGGTGACCATATGTGCATGGGATTATCTCTGGGCTTTCTATCCTGTTCCATTGATCTATATTTCTGTTTCTGTGCCAGTACCATACTGTCTTGATTACTGTAGCTTTGTAGTATAGTCTGAAGTCTGGGAGCCATTTCTTTCCCTCAAGTTTGCTTTGGCTATTCGGGGTCTTTTATGTCTCCATACGAATTTTAAGACTTTTTGTTCTAGTTCTGTAAAAAATGCCATTGGTAATTTGATAGGGATTGCATTGAATCTGTGGATTGCATTGAATCTGTAGATTGCATAGGGTATTATACTCATTTTCACAATGTTGATTCTTCCAATCCAAGAACATGGTATATCTCTCCATCTGTTTGTATCATCGTTAATTTCTTTCATCAGTCTCTTATAGTTTTCTGCATACAGGTCTTTTGTCTCCTTAGATAGGTTTATTCTTAGGTATTTTATTCTTTTTGTTGCAGTGGTGAATGGAATTGTCTCATTAATTTCTCCTTCTGATCTTTCGTTGTTAGTGTATAGGAATGCAAGAGATTTCTGTGCATTAATTTTGCATCCTACAACTTTACCAAATTAACTGATTAGCTCTAGCAGTTTTCTGGTGGCATCTTTAGGATTCTCTATATATAGTATCACGTCATCTGCAAACACTGACAGTTTTACTTCTTCTTTTTAATTTCTATTCCTTTTTCTTCTCTGATTGCTGTGGCTAGGACTTCCAAAACTATGTTGAATAATAGTGGCAAGAGTGGACATCTTGTTTCAGATTTTTAGAGGAAATGCTTTCAGTTTTTCACCATTGAGAATGATGTTTGCTGTGGGTTTGTCGTATATGGCCTTTATTATGTTGAGGTAGGTTCCCCCATGCCCACTTTCTGGAGAGTTTTTATCATAAATGGGTGTTGAATTTTGTCAAAAGCTTTTCCTGCACCTATTGACGTGATCATATGGGTTTTATTCTTCAATTTGTTAATATGGGGTATCACACTGATTGATTTCCATGTATTGAAGAATCCTTGCATCCCTGGGATAAATCCCACTTGATCATGTTATATGATCCTTTTAATGTGTTGTTGGATTCTGTTTGCTAGTATTTTGTTGAGGATTTTTGCATCTATATTCTTTAGTGATATTGGTCTGCAATTTTCTTTTTTTGTAGTATCTTTGTCTGGTTTTGGTATCAGGGTAATGGTGGCCTTGTAGAATGACTTTGGGAGTGTTCATCCCTCTGCTGTATTTTGGAAGAGTTTGAGAAGGGTGGGTGTTAGCTCTTCTCTAAATGCTTGATAGAATTCACCTGTGAAGCCGTCTGTCCTGGGCGTTCGTTTGTTGGAAGATTTTTAATCACAGTTTCAATTTCATTACTTGTGATTGGTCTGCTCATATTTTCTGTTTCTTCCTGGTTCAGTGTTGGAAATAGCTTTCTAAAAATTTGTCCATTTCTTGCAGGTTGTCCACTTTATTGGCATAGAGTTGCTTGTAGTGGTGTCTTATGATGCTTCGTATTTCTGCAGTGTCGTAACTTCTCCTTTTTCATTTCTTATTTTATTGATTTGAGTCCTCTCCCTCTTTTTCTTGATGAGCCTGGCTAAAGGTTTATCAGTTTTGTTTATCTTCTCAAAGAACACGCTTTTAGTTTTATTGATCTTTGCTATTGTTTTCTTTGTTTCTATTTAATTTATTTCTGCTCTGATCTTTATGATTTCTTTCCTTCTACTAACTTTGGGTTTTGGTTGTTTTTCTTTCTCTAGTTCCTTTAGGTGTGAGGTTAGATTCTTTATTTGAGATTTTTCTTGTTTCTTGACGTAGGATTGTATTGCTATAAACTTCCCTCTTAGAACTGCTTTTGCTACATCCCATAGGTTTTGGATCATCGTGTTTTTGTTGTCATTTGTCTGTAGGTATTTTTAAATTTCCTTTAATATTTCTTGAGTGATCTCTTGGTTATGTAGTAACGTATTGTTTAGCCTCCATGTGTTTCTGCTTTTTATGCTTTTTTCCCTATAAATTATTTCTAATCTCATAGTATTGTGGTCGGAAAAGATAGTTGATATGATTTCAATTTTAATTTACTGAGGCTTGATTTGTGACCCAAGATATGATTTATCCTGGAGAATGTTCCATGTGCACTTCAGAAGAAAGTGTAAAGTGCTGTTTTCGGATGGAATGTCCTATAAATAGCAATTAAATCTATCTGCTCTATTGTGTCATTTAAAGCTTTTGTTTCCTTATTAATTTTCTGTCTGGATGATCTGTCCATTGGTGTAAGTGAGGTGTTAAAGTCCCCCACTATTATTGTGTTACTGTCGATTTCCTCTTTTATAGCTGTTAGCATTTGCCTTATGTATTGAGGTGCTCCTATGTTGGGTGCATAAATATTTACAATTGTTATATCTTCTTCGTGGATTGACCCCTTGATCATTATGTAGTGTCCTTCCTTGTCTCTTGTAACATTCTTTATTTTAAGGTCTATTTTATCTGATATGATAACATTGTAACATTCTTTATTTTAACATTCTTTATTTTAACATTCTTGTAACATTCTTTATTTTACATTCTTTATTGTAACATTCTTTATTTTAAGGTCTATTTTATCTGATATGAGTGTTGCTACTCCAGCTTTCTTTTGATTTCCATTTGCATGGAATATCTTTTTCCATCCCCTCACTTTCAGTGTGTATGTGTCCCTAGGTCTGAAGTGTGTCTCTTGTAGACAGCATATATACGGGTCCTGTTTTTTTATCCATTCAGCCAGTCTATGTCTTTTGGTTGGAGCATTTAATCCATTCACATTTAAGGTAATTATCTATATGTATGTTCCTGTTACCATTTTCTTAATTGTTTTGGATTTGTTTTTTTAGGTCTTTTTCTTCTCTTGTGTTTCCCACTTCGAGAAGTTCCATTAGCATTTGTTGTAGAACTGGTTTGGTGATGCTGAATTCTCTTAGCTTTTGCTTGTCTGTAAAGCTTCTGATTTCTCCTTTGAATCTGAATGAGATCCTTGCCGGATAGAGTAATCTTGGTTGTAGGTTTTTCCCTTTTATCACTTTAAATATATCATGCTACTCCCTTCTGGCTTGTAGAGTTTCTGCTGAAAAATCAGCTGTTAACCTTATGGGAGTTCGCTTGTATGTTGTCGTTTTTCCCTTGTTGCTTTTAATAATTTTTCTTTGTCTTTAATTTTTGTCAGTTAGATTACTATGTGTCTCGGCATGTTTCTCCTTGGGTTTATCCTGCCTGGGACTCGCTGCACTTCCTGGACTTGGATGGCTATTTTCTTTCCCATGTTAGGGAAGTTTTTGACTATAACCTCTTCAAATATTTTCTTGGGTCCTTTCTCTCTCTCTCTTCTCCTTCTGGGACCCCTATAATGCGAATGTTGATGTGTTTAATGCTGTTCCAGAGGTCTCTTAGGCTGTCTTCATTTATTTTCACCCTTTTTTTCTTTATTTTGTTCCGTGGCAGTGAATTCCACCCTTCTGTCTTCCGGGTCACTTATCCGTTCTTCTGCCTCGGTTATTCTGCTATTGATTCCTTCTAGTGTAGTTTTCATTTCAGTTATTGTATTGTTCCTCTCTGTTTGTGCTTTAATTCTTCTAGGTCTTTGTTAAACATTTCTTGCATCTTCTCGATCTTTGCCTCCATTGTTTTTCCAAGATCCTGGATCATCTTCACTATCATTATTCTGAATTCTTTTTCTGTAAGGTTGCCTATCTCCACTTCATTTAATTGTTTTTCTGGGGGTTTATCTTGTTCCTTCATCTGGTACATAGCCCTCTGCCTTTTCATCTTGTCTATCTTTCTGTGAATGTGGTTTTCATTCCACAGGCTGCAGGACTGTAGTTCTTCTTGCTTCTGCTGTCTGCCCTCTGGTGGATGAGGCTATCTAAGAGGCTTGGGCAAGCTTCCTGATGGGAGACACTGGTGATGGTGGGTAGAGCTGGGTATTGCTCTGGTGGGCAGAGCTCAGTAAAACTTTAATCTGCTTATCTGCCGGTGGGTGGGGCTGCGTTCCCTCCCTGATGGTTGTTTGGCTTGAGGTGACCCAACACTGGAGCCTAACTGGCTCTTTGGTGGGGCTAATGGTGGACTCTAGGAGGGCTCACGCTGAGGAGTACTTCCCAGAACTTCTGCTGCCAGTGTCCTTGTCCCCATGGTGAGCCACAGCCTCCACCCCCGCCTCTGCAGGAGACCCTCCAACACTAGCAGGTAGGTCTGGTTCAGTCTCCTATGGGGTCACTGCTCCTTCCCCTGGGTACCGATGCGTACACTGCTTTGTGTGTGCCCTCCAAGAGTGGAGTCTCTGTTTCCCCCAGTCCTGTCAAAGTCCTGCAGTCAATTCCCACTAGCCTTCAAAGTCTGATTCTCTAGGAATTCCTCCTCCCGTTGCTGGACCCCCAGGTTGGGAAGCCTGACATGGGGCTCAGGACCTTCACTCCAGTGGGTGGACTTCTGTGGTGTAAGTGTTCTCCAGTTTGGGAGTCACCCACCCAGAAGTTATAGGATTTGACTTTATTGTGATTGCGCCCCTCCTACTGTCTCACTGTGGTTTCTCCTTTGTCCTTGGATATGGGGTATCTTTTTGTGGTGAGTTCCAGTGTCTTCCTGTCGACGATTGTTCAGCAGTTAGTTGTGATTCTGGTGTTCTCACAAGAGGGCGTGAGCACATGTGCTTCTACTCCGCCATCTCGAACCAATCTCTCGAGCTTCACTGACTTCTAGCGGTCTGATTTTTCTGGAACAGGTCATGGATGTTCCTACTAAGACGCAGATTTCACACAGTTCTGCAAGCCGGAAGTCCTAGATCAAGATTTTGGCAGGGTTGGTTTCTTCTGAGGCGTCTCTTTTGGTTTGCCTCGTGCCATTTCTTGATGACCTGTCCTAGTATTTCTCCTATTTGTTTTCATGCTAGTGGAAGCTTTCCTGAATATCACTTTCACAATTCAAAAACCATGTATGGGAGGAGGTAAGGTAAAAATTCTGGATGCTTATATTTTAAAAAAAAGTATTTATTTTGCCTTCATCCTTGAACGTTCGGCTTCTTACAAAATTTCTGGGTTAAAAATATTTTTTCCCCCTCTCCACCTGATTGAAGACTTTGATTCCTAGCTTCATAGCTTCTAGCTAGTCTTCTAGGTACCAGTGTTGCTGAGGAGAAGTATGATGTCAACGTGATTTTCATAAATTCTTAGATCTTTTCTTTCTAGAAGTTTTTACAACTTTTAATCCAGGGAGTGGCACTTTTGTTTTCCTGTGACTGAACATTTCTTGGAACACTTATTTTTATATTTCAAACATTTCTATAATTCTGGGGGAAATTATTTTATCTATATGTACATAATATGCTTTTATAGACATGTTTCTATGTTTATATACATATATATTAGACTTATTGTATATGTCCTAGGCTACTAACACATACACACACACACACACACCCCTCACCCTCCTACTGTTGATAAGAACATTTTCTTGTTTTCTATCTGGACAGTTCTCTCTCTCTCTGAGGAGGGGGAAAGGGAGTTATGTCTTCTTAATCTTATACCTTTTCCTATAAGTGCATGTGTGAGTCTAATTTTATTTTATAAGTGTCAGACAGCAAGTTGCAAACATAATCTTCATTTATTCCTAAATACTTCTGTATGTATTTTAAAAAATATGGACATTCTCTTATATATCATCAGTACAGTGATCAAAATCAGGACATTAACAGTGCTTCAAGACTATTATGTAACCTACAGACCTTATACAAATTTTGCCAACTGCCCCACTAATAGTTCCCCTTTGGGAAGAACAAAAACAAAAGATCATATATTTTCTCCTGCAGGATTACAATCCAGGGTCCCACTTCATTTTTAGTTGTCATGAGTCTTTTATCTCCTTTGATCTAGCATGATTGCTGAGTTTTATCTCTTGTGATGCTAGTTGATGTATTTATTTTGAGAATGCCCCTTGGTTTGGATTTGCTGGGTGGTTTTTAGTTTTTTCTTCTCAATGTAAAGAAACATCTTTAAATATTGGCATATTCAGTCCTGAATGTATGATGTGTGTTGTAAATATTTTCTCTATTTTTCTCAATTGCCTTTGACTTGAAGTGTTTTTCTGCCATTGAAGAAAATGTTTTTAATGTAGTCAGCCTTTTAAAAAATATGTGTAATGCATCTGGACTTTGAATCAGAATTGTGAAAAGGAATTCATGCAAGCTATTTCTTAGTACTAGTATTTTTATTTAACATGCAGTTTTCCCATTTGGAGTTTATTCTTCCCTTGGATGTGAAGTACATATCTGATGTGATTTTTTTTTTTTTTTTGCAAGTGTCTAGCAGTTACCCCGACACTATTTAGTAAGAAGTAAACCTGTATCCAGTAATTTGAGATGACATCTTTTTTTTTTCACACACACACACTGTATTTTATTTTTACAAGAGATAAATAAACTGACACCAAGCATTGGAAACGGATGGCCACAACAAAAGCAACAATGACTGCAGTTACCAAACATGAAACACACTCACACTATGTCATAATATTGACATTCAGTCCAGCAGTCCTTCACTGTAACAGCTCCTTTACTTTGCAGTGTAAATTGATTTGTATATTTTTTGCCTCTGAGTCCTTGTGGGATTTTTTTTTTATTCAAACAGAAAGTCACAAAAATTATAATCATCCTCATCAGTTCACTCAGTCCCACGTAATTAATTTTTTTTTCATCTTGATCTTTTGTTAGCACTTTTATGAATTTGTCAGTTTTCCATTAGAGTTCTGAAAATGCTTATTCATTCAGTTCAGCAGTATGGTCAGTTACTGGAAACCTGAACTTGTCACAGTCTTTTCCATGAATTCCTTGAAATGAAACCCTTTTATAGGAACACTTTTGCAAAAGCATCAGAGTACACCCAGAACTGTCTGTAAATGACAAAGACTTAAAAATGACCACGGTTAAAGATTTGAGGAAAGTTCATAATAATGCAATTGACAAGGAAATTTAGTTATTTCTGAGATATACATTTTAAAGTAATAACTAGAATTATGACTTATAACATTATACCAGAACACATAAGATTTTAAGAAATTTCATGTAATGTCTGAAACATTTATATTAACATATTTCCATACAAATAAGCCAAAGAAAGTTTCGTATTAGTTGACTTTGTTTGTTTGTTTGTTTCTTTTATACTGCAGGCTCTTATTAGTCATCAATTTTATACACATCAGTGTATACATGTCAATCCCAGTCGCCCAATACAGCACACCACCATCCCCACCCCACCGTGGTTTTCCCCCCTTGGTGTCCACACGTTTGTTCTCTACATCTGTGTCTCAACTTCTGCCCTGCAAACCGGTTCATCTGTATCATTTTTCTAGGTTCCACATACATGTGTTAACATACGATATTTGTTTTTCTCTTTCTGACTTACTTCACTCTGTATGACAGTCTCTAGATCCATCCACGTCTCAACAAATGACTCAATTTCGTTCCTTTTTATGGCTGAGTAATATTCCATTCTATATATATACCACAACTTCTTTATCCATTCGTCTGTCAGTGGACGCTTAGGTTGCTTCCATGACCTGGCTATTGTAAATAGTGCTGCAATGAACATTGGGGTGCATGTGTCTGGGTATATGCCCAGTAGTGGGATTGCTGGATCATATGGTAATTCTATTTTTAGTTTTTTAAGGAACCTCCATACTGTTTTCCATAGGGGCTCTATCAATTTACATTCCCACCAACAGGAGGGTTCGCTTTTCTCCGCACCCTCTCCAGCATTTGTTGTTTGTAGATTTTCTGATGATGCCCATTCTAACTGTTGTGAGGTGATACCTCATTGTAGTTGTGATTTGCATCTCTCTAATAATTAGTGATGTTGCGCAGCTCTTCATGTGCTTCTTGACCATCTGTATGTCTTCTTTGAGAAATGTCTATTTAGGTCGTCTGCCCATTTTTGGATTGGGTTGTTTGTTTCTTTAATATTGAGCTGCATGAACTGTTTATATATTTTGGAGATTAATCCTTTGTCCATTGATTCATTTGCAAATATTTTCTCCCAATCTGAGGGTTGTCTTTTTGTCTTGTTTACGGTTTCCTTTGCTGTGCAAAAGCTTTGCAGTCTCATTAGGTCCCATTTGTTTATTTTTGTTTTTATTTCCATTTCTCTAGGAGGTGGGTCAAAAAAGAACTTGCTGTGATTTATGTCAAAGAGTGTTGTTCCTATGTTTTTCTCTAAGAGTTTTATAGTGTCTGGTCTTACATTTAGGTCTTTAATCCATTTTTGTGTATGGTGTTAGGGAGTGTTCTAATTTCATTCCTTTACATGTAGCTGTCCAGTTTTCCCAGCACCACTTATTGAAGAGACTGTCTTTTCTCCATTGTATATCCTTGCCTCCTTGTCATAGATTAGGTGAGCACAGGTGCTTGTGTTTATTTCTGGGCTTTCTATCTTGTTCCATTGATCTATATTTCTGTTTTTGTGCCAGTACCATATTGTCTTCATTACTGTAGCTTTGTAGTATAGTCTGAAGTCAGAGAACCTGATTCCTCCAGCTCCGTTTTTCATTCTCTAGATTGCTTTGGCTATTCGGGGTCTTTTGTGTCTCCATACAAATTTTAAGGTGATTTGTTCTAGTTCAGTGAAAGATGCCGTTGGTAATTTGATAGGGATTGCATTGGATCTGTAGATGGCTTTGGGTAGTATAGTCATGTTCACAGTATTGATTCTTCCAATCCAAAACATGGTATATCTCTCCATCTGTTGGTATCATGTTTAATTTCTTTCATCAGTGTCTTATAGTTTTCTGCATACAGGTCTTTTGTCTCCCTAGGTAGGTTTATTCCTAGATATTTTATTCTTTTTGTTGCAGTGGTAAATGGGAGTGTTTCCTTAATTTCTCTTTCAGATTTTTCATCATTAGTGTATAGGAACACAAGAGATTTCTGTGCATTAATTTTGTATCTTACAACTTTACCAAATTCATGGATTAGCTCTAGTAGTTTCCTGGTGGCATTTTTAGGATTCTCTATGTATAGTATCAGAGATGACATCTTTTTAATGTACATCCCCATATGGATTTGGGTCTAATTGTGAAGTTTCTCTTGTACTCTACTTATTTATCTATTAGAAACAAAGCCACATCACTTTTATGTATTTATTTCTTTTTGGCTACACCGTGCTGCTTGCAGGATCTTGTTTGCCTGACCAGTGATCGAAACCCTGCCCCCTGCAGTGGAACCTTGGAGTCCTAACCATTGGACCATCAGGGAAGTCCCAAAACATACGTATCTCTTTTTTTTTAACCACTTTTAACAATAGAGACACTGTATTAATTTTTAAATGTCTGATAAGGTTATTCCTCTCTCAAAGCTGATTTTTTTCAGTGTATTTCTAGTTATTTTTACCCATTTTTCCATATACATGTTAATATCATCTTCCCAAGGTCCATAAATGTAGTTTGTAGATAGATAGATAGATAGATAGATACATATTTTTTTAGGTCGCGCCATGCAACATGTGGGATCTTTGTTCCGCAAGCAGCGATCGAACCCATGCACTCTGCATTGGGAGCATGGAGTCTTAACCACGGGACCACCAGGGAAGTCTCTGTAGTTTGTATATATTTTTATAGGTTTGCATTGCATGTATGTATGACTGTAGGCAGAATCGACATCTGGAGATGGTTCCTGTTCCTCTTGCATCCCGTATCTCACTTTTAAAGAACTGGCCCCTTGGCCTTTGGTGAGCATTCTATTCGGATGTGTTAGGTGCTGGTTTCTTTCTGTATCCCACAGTGAATCTTGGTTAGAAATCACCAGTAATGTTGCAGAAAGAGTAATTCCTCCATGATTGTAAGAACAGTCATGATTACCAGCTTACACAACCTGAACATCACTGTCTAAAATACTCTTTATACAAATATCGTATGATATCACTTATACATGGAATCTAAAATATCATGCAAGTGAAATTATCCAGGAGACAGAAACAGACTCAGGACATAGAACAGACTTGTGGTTGCCAAGGGGGAGGGGGGGAAATGGGGGAGGGAAGGATTGGGAGTTTGTGATTAGCAGATGTAAGCTATTATATATAGAAAGGATAAACAACAAGGTCTTACTGTAGAGCACGGGGAACTCCATTCAGCATCCTGTGATAAACCATCATGGAAAAGAATATGAAAAAGAACGTATATATATGGATAACTGAATCACTTTGCTGTGCACCAGAAACTAACACAACATTGTAAATCAAGTATATTTCAGTAACATAAATCTTTAAAACTAATATTTTAAAAAATAGTCTTTATACTGGTCAACTCAGAGGAACGTAAGAGATGTCAAGTTTATTCTTTTCTCCATATATCATATTCCACATATTTTCCCTCTGCTATTATCCTCCTTATTTTCTTTTGCCAGAAAAAGTTAATAGTTTTAGAACTCATTCCAGAGAAGCCTTTACTTAATCATCCACGTTAGCTGGACTAATTAGGCCTTTTCCCACTAGGAGCTCCCAGACCCCTTAGCAGGATTACCTTCAAGAGTTCCTTGTGATGTGGCATTAGCATCCCACAGCTGTCGTGTAATTCTGCTGAACTCCCGAGACTTTGTAGCCACCGTGCCTTTTATCTGACCTCCACTTTCTTTCAATAAAGAAACAGAAGTAGTGTTTTCTTTGAGACGTCTAAACCTATCCAAGTTGAGAACATCTGAATGACACAGTTGTGAGATTAATAAAAACCCAGGGCTGTGTTATCCAAAAGCTGCCAGACATATTTATCTTCAGAGACCGTTATTCTACACAAAACTCCAGCAGTGACTCTCATAGCTTCTAAGCATGTGGGCTGGGTTCATTACTATGCTAAATTCTTAACATCATCCATAGATGTTCTTCTGATCGGAAGGTAAGAGGCATTATTAAATAGCACAGAAAGAGCCTTTCTTTTCCAAGGAGTCATTAAGCCAGCAGGTCTTTCTCTAATTTTTCTGTAGCATCCATTTTGTATATTAATGAAAACCATTATCTTAAAATATTTAACAGGTCACGAAGAGAATGATCAAAGAATTGAGATCATTTAGCCTGAAGAAAGAAAGCCTGAGGACTGATTGAACTTTTAAAAGATCATGCAGAGAACAGCCACTTCCAAATTCTTTAAAGATGCTGAAATTGGAAACCAGGTAAGATTTGTGGTGAAAGTTCTACATTTTAGAAATATTTTAATAGAGTGTGCTGTGTTTCTTTTTTAAGGTGTGCTTGCGTGGTGGTCATTGTATCTTCCCGTTAGATGGCTCTAAAGCCTTCATCTCTTCAGTATTTTGTTCATTCTCACAGTCAGTCCAAAAACATTTTAAGCAGTGCCTTTTGTCACACTGCCAGTTTTAGCAAATAACAGTGCTATAAGGATCCCAGTTAAATTTGCTTTTCAGATACACAGTGCATTTTTCTTTTAACAGTAAGTATCAAGTTTTTATTTCATAAAAAGATACAGATTCAGGTTATTTGCAATTTGGGTTTCCCACAAACCGTGACGTGTTTTGATGTAAATTTTTTTGTTGTTTTTGTACTGTGTGAGAAAAATCATAGAAAAAAGAGCAAAAGTGTGTTTCTTTCCCAAATTAGAACATTTAAAAGTTTCTTATGTCAAGTATAGAAGAGCATACTTTTTTTTTTCCAGTAAATACAGTGGATAAACATTTTAACTTCACATCATAAAGTATGAAGGAAGAGAACCAGAGGGATAGAAAAAGAATTGGGGAGGTGGATTCAAATTTAAGAAATGTTGCTTATATCGATGGAGCATATGTTTAATATGAGTGTCCACACAGACGTAGAGAACAGACATGTGGTTGCCAAGGGGGAGGGGCTTGGGGAGGGAGGGATTGAGAGTTTGGGGTTAGCAGATGCAAACTATTAATATTATATATAGAATGGATAAACAACAAGGTCCTACTGTAGAGCACAGGGAACTATGTCCACTCTCCTGGGATAAACCCTAATGGAAAAGAATATTTCCATTTATTTTTCCATTTTCTTTATTTAAGAAATAAAGAAAATTTCCATTTTCTTTATTTAAGAAAAGAAAGTCTTTATGTGTAAAACTGAGTCATTTTGCTGTACAGCGGAGATTGGCACAATATTGTAAATCAACTGTACTTCAATAAAAAATAGCAATAATAAAAGAAAGAGTGTCCATGCAACATGGGGGAATTTTTTTTTCCCCTAAAAAAACATATTATCTAAGATTCAAATTTAACTGGGCATCCTGTGTTGTATCTGGCAACTCTTGGTTTATGTCTGCAGAATGCCATATCGCTGAACCATAATCCCCTGTTCGGTAATGTTCTGGTCTGCAAGAGTGGGTGCAGACACATTCTCACCAATGCAACCATGTTTTCAAGCAAATGATATGCAAAACCTGAGTGTGTTGAATAGACCGACATCCAGCATTGGTTTGCCGTATTGGACAGAGAAGTGTTTATCATGGTGCTGGACTCACCACCATTGAAGCTGCCTTCTCTCTCCTCCCAATATGGAAGGGTCTGAAGCCCCTCCTTACCAACCCTTGGGAACTTGTGTTTCTGTGTCTAGTGGTAGCAGGCATTGCCATTTTAAAAGACACTCATAAAAAAAGAAAAGGCTCTTTGGGGATGGTTGGGCTAACTCAAAATACATTAAGAAAAGTTAACTCTAAATGCAAAACCCCCAGACGCTGTTCTTCTGTAGGGTATGATTGTGAAGGTTGCCAGAAACATGGAGATAGAAAAGAAAGAATATATATTTTCTGTGTGCGTTAAATACCTTCTTGGATAAGGGAGCGTGAGATCTGCAGGGGAAAGAAATTCGATGCAACATTTATGAAGGGCCTGCAGCTGAATTATGCAAGAGGCTGTCACGGATAAAATGATGAATAAAAGTAGTCGCTGTTCCCTAGAATTCATTATCAGGTAGGGAGAACGACACGAGCATAAACAGCTCTATTATAAGGCATATTGAGATAAATGGTGTTCATTTTGCAGGCTTCAAAGACAACAGGTAGAACACATCTTGCGTAACTGCCGCTTGCAATTAAAAAGAAAAAAACCCAAATCATCTTCATTAGACATGAATAATCCTCTCAACATGGGTGATAAGGGAGCATTTCCTAATTCTTTCTATGTATAGAGTCCTTCAGACAGAGTAGGATAGTGAAGGAAACAAGGAAAGCGTGACTTCTCTCCTGGGAAGGAGGAAAAGAAACGATACAGTTCATGAAATAACAGCATTTCAGCTTTGCTTTGAAGACACCGAGAATGCTGATGACCGAAGATGAGGAAAGATGTTCCAAGAAGGGGGAACATCATTGGCAATTATTTGCTGTTCATTGAGTTTGAAAATTAGGTAATCAGGAAGCTTAGCAGATGTGGTTTCTACGCCTTTACCGCGTGAAATACAGATTATGTCGGGAGTAAACAGCCACAAAGGGGAGCGAAATTGACCAGTACAAGGTGAAGCCAGTGGCTGAGAGACAATGATGATGACTATTATTGTTATTATCATATTTGGGGGGCAAACATCAAGGACCTCCACTCTTATCACAATAAAGGCAGAATGTTCTGCCTCATTTTTAATATATCTGATTTATGGTGCATATTTAATCTGAGATCCCAGGGATATGATGACAGGTGCCTACAGTATCTGAACAATATCTTTCTTTTTTTAAATTGGAATGTCGTTGCTTTACAGTGTTGTGTTAGTTTCTGCTGTACCAAGAAGTGAATGAGCTATACGTATACATATATCCCCTCTAATCTTTGAAACTAGGTGTCTTACAGGCTATGTTCACCTGGTATGGAGAGCCGACCATAAATTGTTATCAAGCTTCAGAAACATTCACACCCCTCTTTCATTTGAACACGCCCGCCTGGAAAAAAAAAAAGTGGTTTTTAACTGATTTTTGAAATTATTTTTCATATTTAATGAAAGGTGGATGTTAACCTTTCCACTCGTGTTTAGACAGGTAGAATGTGAGGGTTGGAATGTTGCCAACCAAAGGCCATACAGTTATTGGTATATATTGGAATATTAGTATATGCTTTTTGATTTCAGACACGTGCATACACATTATAGACAGGGACAGATAACATATATCTGTGTGTATGTCTGTATATATAGATAGAGAAACATGCATGCATACTATATGTCTTTGAGAAGTAAACATATATACATACATATACTCATAGATGTATATTTGTGTCTATATATACTTGCTGTATATTTGAATAAATGGAAGAATTATATAAAATACCTATTTTTTGTGGAAGTAAGAATAATACAGGGGGTGCTTCCCTAGTAGCGCAGCGGTTGAGAGTCCGCCTGCCGATGCAGGGGACGTGGGTTCGTGCCCCGGTCCGGGAAGATCCCACATGCCGCGGAGCGGCTGGGCCCGTGAGCCATGGCCGCTGAGCCAGCGTGTCCGGAGCCTGTGCTCCGCAACGGAAGAGGCCACAACAGCGAGAGGCCCGCGTACCGCAAAAAAAAAAAAAAAAAGAACAATACAGGGAATTTATCTGCTTTCCCCGTAGAAAAACAAGGAAATAACTAGCTGCAAAAGGGCATCTCTAGCGGCAAGGAACTCTGCTCGGTATTCTATAATAACCTAAATGGGAAAAGAATTTGAAAAAGAATAGATACATGTCTACGTATAACTGAATCACAGTGCTGTGCACCTGAAACTAACACAACACTGTTAACTCTGTTCCAATATAAAATTTTTAAAAAATTGTTTAAAAAAGCATCTCATGTCCTTGTAAAGATATGCAAGTAAATTCTTTAATTTTTTAAAAAATATTTTGCCTAAGACAGTGTTCAACGTTAGCCAAACAAAAGGAAGACAAAGCTGCATAGCCTGCAAAGACTGGGGAGGATAACTGAGACGAATTCATGTATTTTTAGTGAAACTACACCATGCCCCGTTCCCCTAAGTGCTAGTCATAATGCGTGTCACATTTTACAAGCCCGAAAACCTCACTTACGTTTTGGAGACACAATTACTTTTGGACAAAGAGCGTTGCTGAATACAGAATGTTCTTTTCTTTCTGCCGAGCAGAATATAAAGTGATCGCACGCTCTCCAGCCCTGCTGCGTCCGATGTAGTCCATTAACAAAGGACCCCTTTGCGATGCATCATATCCTCCTGATTCTTAAGCGTTCCTGCCAGAAAGATTTGGGCTGAGATAGCCAGGCTCTAGTTTGCACCTGACAACTTCACATTTCACATGGGTTTTTATGGAATTTGAGGGAATTAATCAATCCTTAAAAACTCAGCCGAAAGCATTCCATCAGAAAAATTGCTAATATCACTCCCCCTTCCCGTTCACGCATCTTACTTTAAAGCACGTTTAAAGAGCACTAGTTGAAACATAAGGGAAAGACATAATGGGAAATGTCATGAGATAGCCCTAGAAAGTACCTCCAGACCAAGATGCACATTATGAATGACAGGATAGTAAACATAAACTACCAAGGATGAAAACAGCAAAAATTTTAGAATCAGTCGTCACTGCTAAAATTCACTGAATGTGGAATATGTGACAGAGGGATTGACGAACAGCTTAAGGTGACTTTTACGTGGGTTTCCTGATTAGTAGGCAAAACAGTATTTATCAAAGTATAATTTTGAAAGTCGATTAAATGGAGTATGTTCCTAACGGTTAGGCAGTGAATTTCTGCTGGGACTGTGTGTTATTGCTTTCATGAGTAGGCACCATAACTGTGGAATTACTCCAGACTCAAGGTCTTGAAAGCACGCCAGGGAGCATTAAAGAAACATAGAGTTAAAAATCTTTAGGCCAAAGATTTATTCAAACATTCTGAATATTGATTTTCTTGGTCACTTTCAATGGCTCTTTTTTTTTTTTTGCGGTACGAGGGCCTCTCACTGTTGTGGCCTCTCCCGTGGCGGAGCGCAGGCTCAGCGGCCATGGCTCATGGGCCCAGCCGCTCCACGGCATGTGGGATCTTCCCGGACCGGGGCACGAACCCGTGTCCCCTGCATCGGCAGGCGGACTCTCAGCCACTGCGCCACCAGGGAAGCCCAGTGGCACTTTTTTTTAACATGATAAATGCATGTATTATATGTGTGTATTAAATATATTATAAATACATAGATACGTGCATACATCCATACAGTGTTATATGAACTCAGTAGTCTTAATTTAATTCAACAGTTATACACACACAGGCACACACAGGGTGAGATATATATCAATATATAGGAAATACATATCTAATCAGATGCCCTCCATCGTTCTGCAGATCTAAATAATTAAATCTTGACTACTACAGATTTGATACGGCAAATCTGAAACACTCTCCTGCATTTTCCAGTATCTTTTCAAGTTGTGTCCTTGGTGTTCTTGATAAAACTTTGCCCATAGTGTTAATTATCATAGAAACCCCTGAAGCTGTGTGGGTCTCAGGCCAGGTTCTAGGGCCTTGTGTTTGTTTCTGTTTTTGTTTGTTTTGCTTTGAGGCATTCTCAACCCTCCTTTGAGGCATCTGTGAGGTCGACCAGATACTTCCCTGAGCTCTAGGCATCACTCCTACCCTGTCGTTCTGAGGCTGTACAGCTGGCAGAGGAATGGTCCCACGTGGCCAGTCCAGTATTTCTTTCAAGGGATGGCTTGACATTGGGTTCCTCTGTTTGAGAAAAACGGTGAAGCTAGAAAATTGTTCATCCTTTAAATCTTTGTACATAAAGTATGTTCAGCGTATTCCATGGTCAATGAAGAACCCTCACCAATAGGTTCTTTTTTTTTTTTTTTAACATCTTTTTTGGGGTATAATTGCTTTACAATGGTGTGTTAGTTTCTGCTTTATAACAAAGTGAATCAGTCATACATAAACATATGTTCCCATATGTCTTCCCTCTTGCAAACCAATAGGTTCTTGAAATGGTTGCAGATAACAGGCTATGAAGGTTAAGGGAATTTGGGGTGGCTTATTTATTATTTTTTTAATTTAGTTTTTTTTTGTCGAGGTACAGTTGATTTCCAGTGCTGTGTCAGTCTCTGCTGTACAGCAAAGTGACTCAGTTACACGCATATAGACATTCTTTTTTTATATATTCTTTTCCACGATGGTTTATCACAGGATACTGAATGTAGTTCCCTGTGCTCTACAGTAGGACCTTGTTGTCTATCCATCCTATATATAATAGTTTGCATCTGCTCACCCCAGCCTCCCACTCCTTCCCTCCCCCATCCCCCTTGGCAACCACAGTTTTGTTCTGTCTGTGAGTCTGTTTGTGTTTTACAGATCAGTTCATTTGTGTCATATTTTAGATTCCACATGTAAGTGGGGTCATATGGTATTTGTCTCTCTTGGGAGGTTTACTTTTATTTGAACTGATACTTGGATGCTGTGTTGATAGTCCCTTAAATTATTCATCGCAGTACAGTATTTAGAGGAGACAGTGATTGGCAGTCCATACGACAGCTACAAGAAACCACTTTAATAGGCTCAAGGAATACCGGGGTTGAGCAATGTGGTGCTTGTTTCTTACTGTGCCATTGAAACAGTGAACTGTTTTATTTATAACAGAAATAAATAATATATAAATATTAATAAATAAATAAATTGATTTATTAATAAACACAATAAATTTATTAATAAATTCGAATTATTGTTTAAAATAAATTATTAATAAATTTATTATTAATAATAAAATAAATTTATTAATAAATAAATAAATATAATAACAGAAACTGTGCCATTGAAAGAAAGCAAGTCATTTGGGGTCTGCTGACTGAGAAAGAGAGTTGGCTACAGGGTTGGCATAGGCGGTTGGTAAAATAACCTCCTCACTTACTTCCCTGGGGATGTGAATGTGAGGTTGTGACTTAACCAGAGAAGGAACGGAAAAAATCCAGAGATGTTTCCAGTGACTCATGAGATTTTTTTTTTAAAATATTGCAGTGGAAAACTGTTTCGGCCCATTCTTTGTGGCCATTCCTTTTTTTTTTTTTTTTTAGTATTTATTTATTTATTTGTATTTTTAAATTTTCGGCTGCGTCTTAATTGCGGCACACGGGATCTTCGTTGTGGTGCGCGGGCTTTTCTCTAGTTGTGGCGTGTGGGTTTTCTCTCTCTAGTTGCGGCCCTCGGGGTCCAGAGCGCGTGGGCTCTGTAGTTTGTGGCACGCGGGCTTCTCTCTAGTTGACGTGCGCGGGCTTAGTTGCCCCGCGGCATGTGGGATCTGAGTTCCCCGACCAGGGTTCAAACCGCGCGTCCCCTGCATTGGAAGGTGGATTCTTTACCACTGCACCACCAGGGAAGTCCTGACTCATGAGATTTCGATCATTCTCAAGTGGCAGGGATGCTTGTGGGTTTGGCTGTTGCTGTTTGGGGTTCATCTGTGGAAAAAGTACGTAAGGAAGTGAGAAGCCCAAGGAAGGTTCCAAGGAAGATGCTGCCAACTGGTTTATTCGTCAGTGAACCCAAGCCCTTCCTAGATAACTTTCTTCTTCTATAGAGTCAGGACATCCTGAATCCCCCGAGGATAAGTTTCTCCATGTGTCCCTTATGCCAACCAGCAGAAGCACATACATGGGATTTGGAAGGTGAACTTGAGCAAAGAAGAGATGCAAGAGGGTTAAGGGACCTTTAGACCTTGGGTTGAGGTGTTTGTTCCTTCTTGAGACCTGAGGCAACAGTCCTTCCTTGTATTCAAAAGTACGTTAATGAGAGTGACCCTAAGGGATGGTTACGCACTTCCTCTGGCTTAATCCTTTTGATGTAAACTTATTACTTGGTTCCTCTACCTTCTTAGATATTCAGAAAGATACTTATTACCATGGGAGAATCATTTTCTTTTTAAGTTAATCACGGGATAGAGCAGAACATGGATCTATCCATTTCCAGCAGCTTCTCCAATACGTTGTATTGGAGTGTAACTCTGATGTTATTGGATCTGTAAAGATGTATCAACAGGTCTGTTGCAGGAAGGGGGATCCCTTCCAGGGCCCGAGAGCAGGCTCTTGTCTAACACTAGGAAATGAATCATCCGAGGAGAGGCACACGTGCTGGCAAAGCAAGAGACTCTATTGGGACGGGGCTCCTGGCTGGAGATCAGGAGGGTGAGGGGACCCAGGAGAACTGCTCTGCCACGTGGCTCGCAGTCTCCGGTTTTATGGTGATGGAGTTAGTTTCCGGGTTGTCTCTGGCCAATCGTTCTGACTCAGGGTCCTTCCTGATGGTGCGCGCGTCAGTTAGCCAAGGTGGATTCCCCGAGAAGGATTCCGGGAGGTTGGTAGGACCTGTGGACTCCTCTCTCCTTTTGCCCTTTCCCGAATTCTTCCGGTTGGTGGTAGCTTGTCAATTCCGTGTTCCGTACCAGGACCTCCTGTTCTAAGAGAACTCATGCCAGTCGTTGCTATGGTGCCTGGCCAGGGTGGGCAGTTTTCACTCAGTGCTGGAAACAGGGGGACCATGGTGAATAAAACTACAAGGAAAGTGCACAGGGAGAAAACTGCTGGAAGCCGAAGTGTTTCCGCTGAGACTCACTGCTTAGTATGAAAGCCTGCATTGAAAAGCGAAGCATCAAAAGTGTGCAAATACATCGCAGTCCAAGGCAGTATTGAAAGATAAAAGGTTAGCCTCAGACACCCAGCCTGTGTGCAGTAGAAAAGATAAACAAAACAAGCTTCCACACAAAAAGCAAAGTGCCCTGCGGCTTTTTGTAAGGAAGAGAGATAAGCCCTTCTTCCCTCCTATATAGATAGCAAATGCCAGGAGTTTGTTTATAAGGACGGGAACAGGCAAGTCAAATAAACAATCCCTTGAACTTATTTACAAAACAGAAAGAGACAGACTTAGAGAACCAACTTCTGGTTACCTGGGGTTGGAGGGGGGGAGGGCGCAGGGATAGATTAGGAGTTTGAGAGTGACGTGTACACACTGCTCTATTAAACATGGAGAACCAACAAGGACCTCCTGTAGAGCACAGGGAACTCTGCTCACTATTCTGTAATAACCTAAACGGGAAAGCATTTGAAAAAGAATAGACACATGTCTGTGTGTAGCCACATGTATCCCTTTGCTGTACACCTGAAACTAACACAGCATGGTTCATCAGCGATACTCCAATTTAAAATAAAAAAATCCCTTTTAGAAAAATGTGCAGAATGGAAATGGGAGGAGGAGAGATAGTGGGAGAAGGAAAAAGAGAGCTACGGCCCCTGATGGACTCACCCCTTCACAGAGAAGGGAAGCCTTTTCTAAAGGAGCTAGTCAACTAGAACGTACTTAGAGAGATGTGAACACGTTGTAAGTGTCCCGGCTCAGTGAATCCTGCTGAAATCCAGGGCTAATCTCTCCAGGAAGAGCCGCCCACCGGGCATGCTTGGGGGCTTGTGGTGAACTGGAGGACGTGGCCCCCCCACCCCCACCCCAGGAGAGGACCCACTGATGAGACGGGATTTCCTCAGCCTATAGCCAGGCGCTAGGCCCGCTGCGGTTCCCCGGGGGCCCAAGCCCCAGCGTGTGCGGTAGAATCGCAGCACCGAGGTGAGCCTGCGGTTCAGGAAGCTGGTGCCCGTTGAATACCTACAGCCCAGGCAGTGCGTCTGTGACGTAACGTTCATAGTTTATGGCCAGGCGAGAAACATTTAAACATGAAACCAATCTTTCTGCCCTTTGGTCTCCTCCCGCGTCTACTCCACATTGTATCTCTGCATTAGGCATGGCCCCAATCTGCCCTGTCAGCAGGAACATCTGCTCAACCATAAAGAACAACATTCTCCCAGCAGCAGCGAGACGACTCCTGAAAAGATAAGGCTCCTTCTTGATCTCGTAAGGGGCCACGATGATGCTCAGATCTGGACGGTGAAAACTGTCAGTAATATGTCATTGAACGTACATCCCTGTTTCTCAAAACACTTCTATAACTCTGGACTTCTAATGGGCAGAACCGTTCTCAGAGCTTTCTGAGATTCTCTTCCCAGATTATCGTCTTCAAATTTGACTCAAGTAAACATTTCCACTTCTTTCCTAGATGGACGGTTGATTAATTTTTGTTGACCTGTCCAAACCTAGTCCTGGTACCAACTTCAAGCCCACACTCGTAGTCACCGACGAGTGTGCAGATTAGACGTGGGTCTTCCCTTCTTGGCTGTTTGCAAGATGTTCCTGGCACTGGTGATTGACACTCAAGGGAGCCAGGGAGAGAATAACCAAGGGTGGATGCTGTGAGATAAACTGTTTACATGATAACCCTCAGAGATAACCAGGGATGGCAGGGCAAACATTAGTATCACCCTTAAACTGAGGCTAGAAGGGCGTCTGTCCTGAGCCCAGGTTTCGAGGACACAGCTCTGATCCGTCTCCAGCCACGTGCCTCCGTGCAAGGAGTCCAAGAGATAAAGAACCTGCACCCACTGTAGACCCCACACCGGGTGTCTAGGACCCTCGAAATCTCTGCCCAAGTAGCTTTGCCTGCATCCACTTGCAGGGTCTTTGTGTCTTGTTCCCTGAGCTATAGCCTCAAGGACAGTGCCAGACCTGTGGGTGGTCACGTGATCCGTCACTGGGTGGAGTATGGATGGATGTGTGTGTGTTTTTTTTAATTAATTTTATTTTTGGCTGTGTAGTATCTTTGTTGCTGCACACCGGCTTTTCTCTAGTTGCGGCGAGCGGGGGCTACTCTTCGTTGTGGCACTCGGGCTCAGTAGTTGTGGCGCATGGGCTCTAGGGTGCGTGGGCTTCAGGAGTTGTGGCTCATGGGTTCTAGAGCACAGGCTCAGTAGTTTTGGCGCACAGGCTTAGTTGAGACTGTGATTAAAAATCTTCCAACAAACAAAAGCCCAGGACCAGATGGCTTCACAGGCGAATTCTATCAAACATTTAGAGAACAGCTAACACCTATCCTTCTCAAGCTCTTCCAAAATATAACAGAGGGAGGAACACTCCCAAACTCATTCTACGAGGCCACCATCATCCTGATACCAAAACCAGACAAAGATGCCACATAAAAACTATAGTCCCAAATCACTGATGAACACAGATGCAAAAATCCTCTTCAAAATACTAGCAAACAGAATCCAACAGCACATGAAATGGATCAAGTGGGGTTTATCCCAGGGATGCAAGGATTCTTCAATATACGCAAATCAATCAATGTGATACACCATATTAACAAATTGAAGGAGAAAAACCATATGATCATCTCAATAGATGCAGAAAAGGCTTTCAACACCCATTTATGATAAAAAACTTTCCAGGGCTTCCCTGGTGGCGCAGTATATCCCTGAGAAAGCCATAATTCAGAGAGTCATGTACCACAATGTTCATTGCAGCTCTATTTACAATAGCCAGGATATGGAAGCAACCTAAATGTCCATCGACAGATGAATGGATAAAGAAGATGTGGCACATGTATACAATGGAATATTACTCAGCCATAAAAAGAAACAAAACTGAGTTATTTGTAGTGAGGTGGATGGACCTAGAGTCTGTCATACAGAGTGAAGTAAGTCAGAAAGAAAAACAAATACCATATGCTAACACATATGTATGGAATCTTAAAAAAAAAAAAGGTTCTGAAGAACCTAGGGGCAAGACGGGAATAAAGACGCAGATGTAGAGAATGGACTTGAGGACACAGGGAGGGGCAAGGGTAAGCTGGGACGAAGTGAGAGAGTGGCATGGACATATATACACTACCAAACGTAAAATAGATAGCTAGTGGGAAGCAGCTGCATAGCACAGGGAGATCAGCTCAGTGCTTTGTGACCACCTAGAGGGGTGGGATAGGGAGGGTGGGAGGGAGACGCAAGAGGGAGGAGATATGGGGATATATGTATATGTATAGCTGATACTAACACACCATTGTAAAGCAATTATACTCCAATAAAGATGTTAACAGAAAAAAAAAAAGAAAGAAAGAAACCAGACTCTCAAGGTTACCTACTCTCTAAACCTATGGATGTGACATCCTGAGAAGGTCAGAGTAGAGGTAGGATGCTCAGATCAGTGGTTTCCAGGACTGTGGGTGAGGGGCAGGTCTGACTACGAAGGGTAGAGGTGGAAATTTCTGGGGGTGGGGGTGGGGTATGAAAGTATTCTCTATGTTGGTTGTGGAGGTGATTCCTTGAGTCTATGCATTTGTCAATTGTCACAGAACTGTGCACACAAAAGGATATATTTTACAGTACGGGCAGTGTATTTGTTTTAAAAAATCTGAAAAATATTTTCTGTGAAAAGTTTTCCTTTTGATGAATGAAACAGAAGATTAGTGAAGAAGTGACCCGTCAGGGAAATCTAATTTTGAACATGTCACACCTGGAAGTTTGTAGATTTTTGTAGAAGTGTTCCACCAGCATGGCGCGCCCAGAGCTGCTGATGGGAAACCTTAAAGGGCCTCAGCAGTGCTTTTTGGTGTGTGTGGGGGGTGAAGGTGGAGGGAATGGCTCAGGGGAAATTTAGCCTGACTTCACGGAGGCGAGTCAGGAGAGCCTTCTAATATTTCCAGGAAAAACGTGGAATCCAAGTCTAATGGAAGAGACATTTTCTCTGAGTTTCTGTCAACACACTATTAAATGCTAACGTTTTATACTGTAGAAGCCACAGAATTAAACGGGGTGTCTTATGCAGAAAATTATGGGTGAAATGTTCTATTTGCAAGGAGATAGACTTGAAGTGTGCTTGCTGAGGTGGAAATTTCTGAATTGAAATGTCAGTATACCTGGGTGTTTCTATCAAAAATCTTCCTGGTTTTTAACCTCTGATAAACATGTATAAATTAAAAATGGGATGGAGGGCTTCCCTGGTGGCGCAGTGGTTGAGAGTCCGCCTGCCGATGCAGGGGACGCGGGTTCGTGCCCCGGTCCGGGAGGATCCCACATGCCGCGGAGCGGCTGGGCCCGTGAGCCATGGCCGCTGGGCCTGCGCTTCCGGAGCCTGTGCTCCGCAACAGGAGGGGCCACAACAGTGAGAGGCCCGCGTACGGCAAAAAAAAAAAAAAAAAGCAGACTTCTGGTGTAAACTGATAATCGACACAGCAAAAGGGGAAGAGGGCAATTCACGGTTCAGAAGTCCTGGGGAATCCGTGTGTATGACTAAGCTATGGGTGCATAGGGAGTTATCCCCAAAACAAGAAGGAATGAAGTCTTATTATTATCCTCTTGCCTTCAAGTGGTTAAACGTGATCATGGAAAATACTGCATTGTCCTCTTTACCTTTTCCGTCTTGAAGGAAAAGTAGAGAGAGCCAGGCATTCAACAGGCTCTCATAATTTGTTCTTTGTCTGCATCTTAGCCACGCATCATGCCAAGAAAAAGACCTTAACATATTCATAATCACCTTCCAAAAAAAATTAAGTAAATGTCACCAATTATCATGCAACACAGTTAAATATTTTCAACAGGGGGAAAAAAATAGAAGCCCAAACCTCCTCTGCTTGGGAAATGGATAGCACGCTTCTAAATCGTTTTCCGGTTAACAATTAAAACTGTAGTTGTAATTCCAGTCGATGAGATGTAAGCCATAAAGACAGTGCATATCAAAACCTCTATGATGTAGTAAATGTAGGATTCCAGGAGCTAGCCACAGCTTAAACCATTCATTAGGAATCAAGAAGGAATGAAATCCAGGGGATTATGCCTTGCACTTGGGGAAGTAGGAACAAGTAAGACAGACTAAGTCAAATAAAAGAGCGGGAGGGATTCTTGCAAATAATAGAAGAACGTGAACACAAGGCTCTTCATATCTTTGGCCAAAGGATTTAATTTCTCCCCCAAACCGAGACTAATTCCTCAAAAGTCGAGACGCTGATAGAATTGTACTTTCATTCTGCCACAGTCACTTAGACACATGAGTGAGGGTGACAGTTTTCCTGTTGATATAGACGGAAATCAGGAGCAAGTTGAATCCGGGCTAAAGGCTTCAGGTCTGGAGTAGGTTTTCTGTGTTTGCATCCCAGCTGCTTCTCTAGTCATCCCTGTGGACACTCTTTGACCTTTGTATTCTCATAACAAATGAGCATACTAATTGTACCAACTCACAAGCTTATAATTAACGGAGGCATGTCTAGACTACGTAGAGTGGCTGATGCATAGCAAGTCAACCAAGGTGAAATTCTATTAAATCGTGATTTAAAAAAATCGTATTATTTAATGCTGGTACTCTTTTACCATTTGGAAAGACGTCCTCGGGGTATTAGGTGTCCAGAGGAAGATGATTTCCATTCAAGGCTGAAAATCCTCACAGCTGACTGGCACGGGATGAGTCAAATATAGTGGAGGGCAGAAATGGAAAATATACAGCCTGGAGAAGAGAGCTGAGCGTGATTTAAAGAGAAGTAAAGAGGCATTGGTGAATGCGGTCCTATATTTTTACTGCGGGAATGAATAGAAGGAAACAGATTTAACATACCATCTGCCAAGGGCTATATAACCTCCCATTCAGGTGTCAAGAGGAAGTGCATTTTCCTTCCCCCGTTGTGTCTGACAATGCTGCAAATACACATCTCCAGCCTGAATTTTGCTTTAAGGTATAAATGAAATGACCTATTTTTGAATTTTGTTTCCAATGGAATCACATGGACATAGTATTTCAGGAAATAAGTTCCATAAATAAGCCATGTAAAGTTTCATAGTCAACAAAACTTTGCAGTCAATATTTGACCATTGTGCCGATCTACTTCCAAAAAGGATTTGCAGTCACCAAAATAAAAAAAAAAAGAAAAAGAAAAATGGATCAAGATCATTACACGTGCATGGCAGAATGAAATAATATCTAATAGTTAAATAACTGTAAGTAATATGTATTTTGGTCATTTTGGCTCATTTCTGTTTTTTTACAGAAAAGATATTGAGGGATAAATTGGGAGATTGGGATTGACATATACACACTACTATATATAAAACAGATAACTAATAAGCACCTACTGTATAGCACAGGGAACTCTACTCAATACGCTGTAATGACCTATATAGGGATAGAATCTAAAAAAGAGTGGATATAGGTATATGTATGACTGATTCACTTTGCTGTACACCTGAAACTAACACAACATTGTAAGTCAACTATATCCAATAAAAATTATTACTCCGGGCTTCCCTGGTGTCACAGTGGTTGAGAGTCCACCTGCTGATGCAGGGGACATGGGTTCACACCCCTGTCCGGGAAGATCCCACATGCCGCAGAGTGGCTGGGCCCGTAAGCCATGGCCGCTGAGCCTGCGTGTCTAGAGCCTGTGCTCCGCAGCGGGAGAGGCCACGGCAGTGAGTAGCCCGCGAACTGCAAAAAAAAAAAATTATTACTCCAATTAAAAAAGAGTTGCATTTTGTTGAAAATAAATTGTACAAAATCAGCCTATGTTGACCATTGATTATGGCAATTGGAAAATCCTCCCCAGGCTTTTCATGGGGTCCTATGAAAGGGCACGATGTCTCAAGACAGGTGACAGAAATGTGAGCCATGGCCCTTGGGAAATAGTCTCGGAAGAGCTGTTCTCATGTTTGCATAACTGGTAAGACCTCTCGGATGTGTGTTACTGCCCTGCTTTCGGGTCCTGGAGCCGTGGGCTGGCCGCTCTCCTGTGCAGGCCAAGCCCCACCCTGTCTTCTGCTCTCTGATCCTCTGATTTCTTCTCCTTCTCCTGATTCACAGTGTCCCTGCCCTGGTGCTCCCAGCTGTCCACAAGTTCCAACACTTCCTCAATTTTCTAGGCAACCAGAAGCAGCAACATTTTTTCATTTTTTTTATAGAAGCAAAAGCAGCAATAATTTTTTGTTGTTTATAAACTTTAATTTCTAATAAAGTGAAGTATGTAAGGACATGGAAGGGAAATGCACTATATACAGAGCAGTGTACGTCCTATATACAAACCTAGTGTCAAGTAAAGCAGATAGAAGAATCCTTATTTCCACCCTTCTCACTGCTGGTGTGATGTAAGTTGGTGAAGCCGCTATGGAGAACAGTATGGAGGCTCCTTAAAAAAAAAAACTAAAAATACAGTAACCATATTACCCAGCACTCCCCCTCCTGGTCATATATCTGGAAAAGAGGAAAACTCTAATTTGCAAAGATATATGCACCCTAATGTTCACTGCAGCACTATTTACAGTAGCCAGGACACGGAAACAACCTAAATGTCCATCAACAGATGAATGGATAAAGAAGATGTGATACACACACACACACACACACACACACACACACACACACACACACACATATACACAAAATGGAATATTACTGAGCCATAAAAAAGAATGAAATTTTGCCATTTGCAACATCATGGATGGACTTGGAGGGCATTATGCTAAGTGAAATAAGTCAGACAGAGAAAGACAAATACCATATGATATCACTTATATGTGGAATCTAAAAGAAAGTACAAATGAACTTATTTACAAAACAGAAACAGATTCACAGACATAGAAATCAAACTTTTGGTTACGAAAGGGGAAAGAGGGGAGGGGACAAATTAGGAGTTTGGGATTAACGTACACACACTACTATATATAGAAATAGATAAACAACAAGGTCCTACTGTATAACATGGGGAACTATATTCAATATCCTGTAATAACCTCTAATGGAAAAGAATCTGAAAAATATATATATACATATATAACTGAATCACTTTGCTGTACACCTGAAACTAACACAATAATGTAAATCAACTATAGTTCAAGTTAAAAAAAAAAGAATCCTTGTTTCCTGATTGGCCAGAAGATACAGTCAATTTAAATCACCTTTGATACTACAAGTTTGGGTTCTTCAAAAATCAGCATTTAAGCTTTGTCTTTTCTTTGTATGTTGATGAACTAGTTAACCAGCATAGGGGAAGTTGAGAGTTTAACCATAAAGTGTTTTTCCTATGGGAGCATTTACTCTTTACTTGTAAAGGAAACAATGAAAACATCGTAAACATGGGAGAACAACAACAAAAAAGAGACAACTGGTCATAGTTCTTCAACTCTACTGTCTGATGAATCAGCTAACTGCCAGGCTTTGTGAAGGATAATCTTTCTGTCTGAATCACTTTAGCATTTGCTTCTTGTCACACCCTCTTAGATTATACAAGGACCTGTGTTTCTTATTCTAAATTTTTTTGGGTAATCTTCTGGAAAAGAATGGCCTTTCCTAAATCTAGAAACAGCATATCGTTTGAGGCTATTTGTTTATTGCAATTAAAAAAATAAAACCCAAGAAAAACGTCAAGATGGTAAATTTGGTATAGTTAGATAAAACAGATTTTACCTTGACTATGTTATAAATCATTAAATGGAAAAATATTTCAATTAAAATATAACCACACCCACTAGGATGGCTATAATCAGTAAGATGGAAAGTTACAAATGTTTCCAGGTGTGGAGAAATTGGAACTCTTGGACAGCGTTGGTGGAGATGTAAAAGGATTCAGCTTCTGTGAAGAACAGTTTATTCCTCAAAATTTACATGTAACATGAACATATAACCCAGCAATTCCACTCCTATATATATGCCAAAGAAAACTGAATACACGTGCTCCAACGAAACAGGTACTCCACCATATAACGTGCACAAAAGCATTATTTACAACAGCCAAAAGGCAGAAACAACCCAAATGTCCTTCCATGGATGAATCAATTAACAAAATGTTGTCCTTGCATAGAATGTATCACTTAGTCACGAGAAGAAATGAAGCACTGATACAGGCTACAACATGGATGGACCTTCAAATGATTATAAGTGAAAGAAGCCAGACAGAAAAGGGAAACATGATATGATTCCATCTGTATGAAATGTCCAGAATGGCAAATCAGTACAGACAGAAAGTTAATGAGTGGTTGCCAGCAGTGAGGGGGACAGGAGAATGGGGAGTGATGGTAATGAGGAAGGGGTTTCCTTTTGGGGTGAAGAGATTCTAAAACCAGAGAGATGGTGGTTGCACGACACTGTGAATGTACTAAAAAAAAAAAAACATGTTTTGGAGTAATTATTTTCTTTTTTAAATTGAGGTATAGTTGTACAATATTATATAATTTTCGGGTGTACAACATAATGATTCAGCTTCTTTAAAGATTCTACTCCATGTATAGTTATTACAGAACAGTGGCTCTGTTCCCTGGGCTGCACAGTATATCCTTGTAGCTTATTTATTTGATACCTACTAGTTTGTAGCTCTAACTCTCCTCCTCCTATCTTGCCCCTCCCCCTTCCCTCTCCCCACTGGCAACCACTAGTTTGTTTTCTGTATCTGTGAGTCTGATTCTTTTTTGTTATATTCACTTGTTTGTTGTACTTTTTAGATTCCACATAAAAGTGATGTCATATATTTGTCTTTTACTATCTGGCTTACTTCACTTACTATGATAATCACTAGGTCCATCCACGTTGCTCCAAATGGCATGATTTCATTCTTTTTTATGGCTGAGTAGTATTCCAGTGTATATATGTGCCAGAGCTTCTTTATCCATTCTTTTTTTTTTTAATTAATTAATTTATTTTTGGTCAGGTTGGGTTTTTGTTGCTGCGCGCGGGCTTTCTCTAGTTGCGGTACACAGGCTTCTCATTGCGGTGGCTTCTCTTGCTGCAGAGCATGGCCTCTAGGCACATGGGCTTCAGTGGTTGTGGCGCACGGGCTCAGTAGTTGTGGCTCGCAGGCTCTGGAGCGCAGGCTCAGTAGCTGTGGCGCACGGGCTTAGTTGCTCCGTGGCATGTGGGATCTTCCCAGACCAGGGCTCGAACCCGTGTCCCTTGCATTGGCAGGTGGATTCTTAACCACTGCACCACCAGGGAAGTCCCTATCCATTCTTTGTTGATGGACACTTAGGTTGCTTCCGTGTCTTGGCTATTGTAAACAGTGCTGCTGTGAACAGTGGGGTCCATGTGACTTTTCAAATTAATGTTTTCATTTTCTTTGGATATAAAACATGTTTGACAGTTTGTAACATTAAAACATTTTAAAAACATGTAATAAAAAATGCCGTTGAGTATTTTAGTCCTCTCTCATTGAGCAGACAGTGTAAGTTGCAGTTGAGTGAACTGAGGTAATATTGAAATGTCTGCAAATAGCAGAAAAAAAAATAACAAAAGGGGAAACACAGCAGAGAAGTCTTGTGAGCAATAAAGTTGCTAATTTTAAGTGAATGGAATCACTGTAGTAGAAGTCAGAAAAAATAATATTTGGTGGATAAATTCAGTCTAAGCTCAGAAGGAAGAGTTTGGTCCTCGTCCCAAGAAGATTTCGGCTTTCCGGTCAGCTTTGAATCAGAATCCTGAAACCGTGGATGAATAGCCCATGATGGCAGGATAAATGACAAGCAAATACCTGTGGACACAGGTGCGTCCACAGAGACCTGGCACCGCTATTAGAATTCAACCCATGATTCTCATCTTCCTGCTTTCTGAGAGTCAACGGGGAGGACTCCTATAGGAAACCACTGATTTTTGCCACGCCAGCGAGACACCCACTGTGGTGTGTTATGGATGTGACCATCACCATGGCTCTGATGTGAATTCCAATAAAATTCATGATGGAAGATAATTCAGTGCTGGGGATTTGCCCTCCCGCGATAGTAAACCAATAGCAACACAGCCCTGCCTGTCAATGCAGGGAAGCGCTGACAGATGACGACTGTGCTGATCCTTGCCTGCTCCCAAAGTTCTCGTACAAATAGCAGATGGAAATGCTTAGCGCATTCACACGGGATGTATTTTGCCTCGGTGCAGCTGACTGTGTCTGAAATCTTTACACAGAGGGATGTGGCCCTGAAAATCGGTGATCCAGTCCTAAACCAGAAAAGAAAATGAAGATGCAGGAGCCCTAAATGTTACAAACACAGTTCAAAGAGATGGATCTCCTCTTAGAAAACGATGGATTTCGGTACCTTGCATTAATGTTCAATTCAACCCAATTCATTGGAACAACAACAAAAAAAACTTGCTAAATGTATTTTCTGACCGTTTCAACACTCATTCCCTCTGTCACGAATGAAATATCATGGTGGACTAGTTTACTATTTATATATTAAAGCTGTTCCTGAGAATTTAAAGTGCTGTTTATTATCTTGAAATGTATTTAAGATATCTATTTTGTGCTGCCAGAGATGTTACACTAATTTTGTTTTTCACCTGGGAATCAGAGTAATTTGCACTTTCATTCTGCCATCATATTTTCTGTTTTCTGAAGTGCAACAGACATTAAAAGTTGCTGTTGCTGTTTGGTTTTGTCTGGTCATCATCTCTACAGAGAGATCCGACAATCTGCAGTTATCCTCCCAGAGGTCAAGATTACCTGGGAAAAAGGTAAAGCCAAGAGGCAGAGAGCCAGACCACCTGTGACTCTGACTGTGTAAAGAACTTAACAGAAAAAACAAACAGAGAAAACCATTCTTACAAGTGAAGTTGGTGTTTCTGGTTCAGAGTTTTCCACCCCCCGGAAGGTTTGGTGTGAAGTGCTGTTAAAACATCATGAACTGAACAGGATTTGGAAGAAAACTTTGCTATAAACATGCTGTCAGTGGACAGTTTCATGAGTCACAAACTGGATTCGGATATGGAAGTCATTTAAAAAGCCAGTTTTCCTTATAAAGGCTGAATTTTCCATATAAGTTGATCTAGGTTAAATTTCACTAAAGTCGTAAATAAATATAAAAGTTAAGGTAGACATTTAGAAAACAGTGCTTTGTGGGGATGCAAGGCATCATAGGGCACTGAATCCCGGACTTTGGTTCCACAGGAATAGCCCAAAGTTTTTGCAGAGAATTTCTCCTAAATTTAATGAATGTAATGGGTCTGTAACATATATGCTTGCCATTAGAAAAGCAAAACCTTGCACTCAGATTCTTATAAATAACTTTCCTTGTGTCTTTACCCTGCCACGCATGATTCTCTAGGGAAAATACATTGTCACAACGATTTCATAATTTGTCATTTACCATGGAATCTACTTTCTTTTATTATTACGGGTTTGTCGTTTAAAACGACTAGATTTTAGATATTAATTGTAAAAATGCTAAGATGAATTCGTTCTTTTTTGTACTTTAAAACCTTTTATTTGCTTAATCATAAGGATAAATCCGTTCATTTTCTAAAACATAATTGTGCCTTTACATCACTTTCCAAGAGCTTCACACAGCCAAGCAGTTTGGATTATTCAGCAATTTCTTGACAATTAATGACGACACCTCGAACCTGGTTATTGCCCTGTTCGGTAATGTGTTGGTATGCACATTCCTAATGAACTAATTTCATAGGCAGTTGCATTTGGAAGCAGAAATAGAAACAAAATAACCAACTCAATATTTCAGTAACTAAAGTATGTTTCTCAGAGATAATACACAATTATTGTACATATTAAAATATATTAAATAGAGCCTTGAAAGAGAGAAGGAATTTATGAACTTTAAAAGGTGGTTGATTTTCCGTTTGTGCCCCAGCAAAACATGTGTAACTTGCATTTTTCTATGGGTACTTGAGATCTTCAACTGCTGGTTTATACCCAGATCTGTGTATTGCCCAAAGATTCCATTTCTAGAAGGAGCGTGCGTGTGTGTGTGTGTGTGATTTAGATTCCATGGACCATATTTTCTCCCAGGCATCTTACATTTTGATCAGCTAAACTTCCCCACCACTTATTTTCATAATAAGATGTGATTGGAAAAAGGGAGGAAGGGCTGGGTTTATCAGTTTGTATCGTTATGTACAGGAAGACCAATGGGTTTATGTTTTCAAAGGAGCAAATGAATATCAAGGGCAAATGGAAATGTTCTTTGGCTTAATCATGTGTTGTTTGTTTCTCTACATAAATACATCTCTGTCCTTTCATGTAGGGAATAGGATGAGAGGCCATTTCTTTCTTTCAGTTATAAGTAAAATGATAGAGAATGGTAACCTCTGCTTTTTCATTACGCCATACAGATGGTCCGATATTCCCTCTGTCCCCTAGAACCTGTGATGGGCTTTGTTCCCTGGTCAGAGGAATTCTGGGAAATTGGAACCTTACCCTGTGTGCACGTCACTGTTGTCGCCCCCTCTAATTTATGCATCCAGTGCATTCACTGTGTTTTTCATCGTTTATTGGAGTTGGATAAGCTTTTAATATCCCATGCCAATATACACTGTCAGGTCACTGTAATAACATCAATACAGTATTGACAAAAGGGCAGACAGAGCGATCGATAAAAGTGAAACAAAGAAAGGCAATAAGAAATAGATTCTAAAATATTTCAGAATGGAACTCAGGATACTGCTTGCAGTTCAGTAAGGTGACATAAAACTGGATTACTTAATACATGGGGTTTGTAGCACAGACTCTACGGCAAGAAGCTTAAATTGGATCTCCATTTCAGGCATACACAGAATTAATTTGCAGGTGACATGAGAGGCTTCAATTTAAAACACGAAGGCTATTGAAGAAAGAATGATAGTTAGACACAGGGAAATTGAGAGTTGAAACATTGTTATTTCTATTTAGTTCTAAAAGGGGAGATCGGCGAGCTTAGTATACCAACTGTGCAGCAAAAGATCCCATAAGAATCATCAGTAGATTTGCGGGGAAATAATTTGCTGAGAGCTGTGAATATCGCAGATGTACACAGAGGTTTTCCTCAGTAAACAAACAGGGATGAGAAACCCCAAAAGATAAGGAGCCCAAGTAGGAAATTCATAGGAATTCAACTCCACATGGCGAGGAAATCGGTGAAAAGGAAATCAGACAGGAATGTTGGTTGTGCTGTGGCGTGGAAGTGTAACATAGTTTATGAGGTCATGGTTGAATGATTGATGGTCTAGCTCCCTATTGGGATTAGGATGCCGCATCAGTCAGGGTAGTAGCATTATGCCAGGGGACACCAAAGGATTCCATCTGTTTTGGGGTAAAATGTAAGGAATAGGCAGGAAAAATACCCCAAACGCTGCACTGATCCTGATTTTGTAAAGCAATAACAATCCCTATACATGCATATTGTTATAACCTTATATATGGAGAACGCACATGCATGTAAATATATATGTGTGTATATCAGTATGTGTCTGAGTACATATTTGAGTGTCTATATGTATATATACTGTATAACAGTTGTATATATACTGTATAACTGTATAACAGTTGAAATTGTATTAAGTAATACCTGGCTATTGCATTCATTACCTTTTTAGTTGGTAAGGTTTCTTTCGTTTGCTCCACATGTCTAGACAGTGGTGGCCAGTCCTTAGGTTGGACTCTCCTGGCTCCTAATTAAGGAGAAGGGCCAAAGACCCACTTCTGTGAGTCACCCATGACCATGGGTCACCAACGGCCAAGGGCAATGAACAGGGTCTGATTAAGTGTGAGGTCACCTGACTCCCAGATTATACTTGAGATGATTGAAAGGGAGGAAGTTTGCACTTTCCTTTTTGGGGGCACCAGGAGCTGGGGTTTGATTTACCCTCCAACAGAAATAGTTAGGGAGGTCAAGTCTGCATCATGTCTTAGGATCAAGAGAAAGGTGGCAGGATATTGGAGAACATTCCATGCTTGCCTTGCGTCCCCAAGTTGTAACTTTTTTTTTTTTTTAATGTGGACCATTTTTAAACTCTTTATTGAATTTTTACAACATTGTTTCTGTTTTATGTTTTGGTCCCTTGGCCGCGAGGCATGTGGGATCTTGGCTGTCCGATCAGAGATCAAACCCTCACCCCCTGCATTGGAAGGCGAATTCTCAACCACTGGACCGCCACGGAAGTCCCCCCAGGTTGTAACTTATTAATATTATCTTTGGGGAACAAAAGAGCGTTTCGAGACATTCCTTCACAGATAAACAAAAGATCACCCATGGTGAGGGGCCAGAAACCCGATTAGTAGGTGAGAATTCCCAAGTGTCTCTTGACAAATCTGGTAAGTTTTGTTCAAGCAAAATGCAGGGGGTGTGGCAAACAATGAAATAGTTCATTCTGAAAATGACATTCCACTAAGAAAACCAGCATTTTCCAGGAAAAGAGCTTCCTTTAGTGCTCGGGTTTTCATTAAGAGAGAACTGTAAATGTATTTCTTGTTCTTATATTGGAGACTGTTTTATGTGTCTCATCTTGCTTCAGTTTACATGAAGAAGTAATGAAAAGGTTTAAATTTTGAACATAGTGAATTAAAAGACATCTGAACTGTGTGGCTGCTGACTTTTGGCCTTTAAATTCTGATTCCCAGCAATTCAACCTTCATTATTTGACCCTGTTCTAATGGATTAAAAAATTAAATATAATTGTATAAAAAGTTTATAACATTAAAATACTTAGAAAATATCAGATTATTAAGAAACGTTTCATATTTTCAGAAAGCTGGTTTTCTCCTAAAATGTACAAATTTATTAAAAGTAGAAGATACAATACAAATTCTAGTTAACAAATTTTAAAAATGAGCTTTACAACTTGACATTTACATTGTGGCTAAAATAAGGAATGATAATCAAAATTCCAATGTAAGTTATAGAACTACATCTATATGTAGATATGGTATATTAAATATATGCATTATCTATATATACTATACATGTAACATATGTTATATATTATATACTATATATACTATAATTAACGTATACCATATATTAAACATATACTATACATAGTAGACAATAAAAATAGTATAGTATATATATATAGTATACACTATAAAAATACAGTTTTACACATGCTATATATAAGATATATATTTAGGGCTAAATATTTATCATTTAAAAAAATATTCAAGTCCTATTTTATATACCTAGTTTTATACATACTATGTATAAGCTCTGTATGTACATGTGTAAGGTATCCATATATGTAACTACATATATATGTATATACAGTATATTTTATGCATTATACAGTTATGTATATTATACATATGTAACATATAATATACATTTTATATTGTGCCCGTATACAATATATACATTAAATATATACTGTTTAAAGTATATTAAAATAGTTTAAAAAAATCAGATATATATAGTTTCATATATACTATATATAAGATATACATACATGAGATATATATATATAATCATAGAACTGTATATATAAAATATGACTTTAAAATATTGTTCAATGTCGTCACATGCTTCTCAGGGGCTGTGTGTGGCTTTGGTAAGTACCATGCTAATTTATGAGGATTCCTGGAACCACAGGTGGGAAAATGAAGGGAGTTAGTGCGTGCTGGGCTGTGCTGGGAAATGATACTTTTTATTCAATCATCTTGTGCATTAGGGGTTGGCAACCTTTTTCTGTAAAGAGCTTGATAGTAAATATTTTAGGCTTCCCAGGGTAGGAGGTGAAATTTGGATGGATATTCTGTAGGTGCTTATATAACCATTTACAGTGTTGCCATGGACACACGGAAAAGCCATTTCTAGTAAGAGCTCAGGGACCCTTGTTCTGCATTCCATCCAAGAGTAAGCGATTGAGAAATGAGCGTGTTGTTTTCCACTCATCTAAGCACTTCTGTAGCTCAAATCCTCCCACACCTCAGAGCAGTGTCCTTCCTACAGACAGCAAGGCTATAACCCACAGATCGCTGGGGTATTTGATTTCCGGAACATAACGTCAGTACTTTTGGGGGGCACGAAAGGTATTGGTGGGGGGGTACAGATTTCCGGGTTGCAGTTACACTCACTCCGCCAGAGGCGAGCCCTGGAACCCACAGGACATGCGTGCCCTGGCTTGTGCTGTGATACAGGAAACCCTAGAAGGCATGGACCCCACGTTAGGGAGCTGTCCATCCAGCTGTGTGGACTGAATTGCATACAAGGATTTAGAAGCATAAACCTGATTTTGAAATATTCTTGTGTCTCTGTCCATGGCTCTGGGATTGTGTCTAATTTTTTCACTCATGTTTCAAAACATAATATGTAAAGTGAGATAGGATTCTCTCCCAGGACTTCTGAGCGGCAAATGAACTCATGAGGGAGCAGATTTTTCTCAGTCCCTGAGGGAAGAAAGGAGGCTTCACAGAGGAGATGTGACTCAATGTACATTTTGGACATTGAGACTGTCGAGGGGTTTTGGGCAAGGGAAGCAGCGCAAATGCAGTAATGGATTTGCAGGGAAAGTAGGGCTTTTTATTCTCAAGTGAGATTCACGGAGCTGTCCCTCCGGAGATGGGAGAGAAATGAATCACAGGGTCGGGGGCAGGGTCTCGTGTGGCACTCCCGGCAGCTAGCAAGTGCTCAGTAAATGCTTTCCGGATCAACCAACCACTCAGTCAGTCAGTCAATCACCAATCTGTCCATCAAAGCAAGAATCGGTAAGACACTAGAACCTGATCCCCCAAGGAAACATAGAATGGCGTGAGCGATTCGGGCAGGGAAAGACATACTTATGTGTATTTTGGGAGCATCATGTTGGTGGCGCGAACAGGCATCTGAGAGATTGTGTAGTAGCCGTTGGGGAGAAGTACACAGCTCTGAATTCTGACACCGCTTGGGACACGGGAAGGAGCTGATTGAAAAGGGCTCTAGGAGTGTGTTAACTTTGTACGGCTGCCGTAACAAAGTACCACCACCGGGGTGTCTTAGCACAGCAGGAATCTATTATCTCATAGTTCTGGAGGCCCGACGTCCAAAATCAGGGTGCCGGCAGGATCACGCTTGCTTTGAAGCCCGGAGGGGAAGGATTCTTCCTTCCCTTTCCCCAGGTGTCTCTCAGTGGCGGCGGCATCATGCCAAGTCTCTGCCTGCATCTTCACCCAGCAGTTTCTTCCCTCTGTGTGTGTGTCCCGATCCCCTCTTCTTATAAGGACACCAGTCCTATTGGATCAGGACCCACCCTACTCCAGTAAGACCTCATCTTAATTATATATATGTATAGATATATTTGGTAGGGAGTCAGAGTTCCACGCCTAACACAGTAGAGGCACAATCCACACTTCTCGGTAACTAATGCAGCGTGAAAAGTGAGCAGATCTCAGAACATCGTGCATGGTGCCAAAGTCTCTATGTTGGGTGTGGATGACCTTGACCTAACCTGATGTGAAGGACGTCGCCAGCACCTTAGCTGTTGAACCCACTCCGTTTATAGTGCCTGAGAATTATTTAGGAAGGACTTGGCACCAGAGGGGTGGACTTAGGAGAACTCACAGCCCGTGGAGATCCAGGCCAGATCACGGTCGTGTCTCTTCCATCAAGTAACCACTTACTGCAGGAAGAGAGTGTAACGCTGCTTGTGTGCTGATGTGGAAACCTCATGTGTGTGACAAAAGCAACGTGCAGGAAGGAGGCTGTGTCAAGTCTACTAACAAACGTGTAAAACAAACACACACGAAATTACAATGTCGACCCTCTCATCTGTTTCCACGATGTCCAGGGAGAGAAGTACGAGAGCCTAGAAACTCTGAGTGGAGTTTGGGAGGAGTACTGAGTACCATTTTGAACCTTGGGATTTGAGACCATTTTAGGGTGTTAATTATTTTTAAATTAACAGTTGGTTTGAATACGGGTACTGACACACACTGTCTGCGTCTTTGTGGATACCCCATCGAACCCTCGCTCTGAGTCTTTGTTGGGTATCATTTCCCGGTGTTTTGTAGAAAGAAGCTGATACAGAATCCTTCAGACGCAAGGTTGGCGGAGAGCGGTTTCCTTATCCTGACATAAACGACTTCCATTCTTGAGGCTCAGTGTCTAACCCTTCGGCACCCTGAGGTCTCAGAGTCTAACCCTACAGCACCGTGAGGTCCCTTATGGAAACACAGGAGACTGTGTTCTCAGGACCAGCAGCCAGCCATGCAGGAATTGCCAGTAGAGGGGAGAGTAAAGAGTAAGGTCACGAAAGCGTGAACGTGAAGCAAGTACATGGGGAAATAATATTGCTTGTTCGAGGGGCACCTTTCGAGCTGCAAGTGGTTCTTTCTCTTCTGCCTTTGCTTTTGAACGATCGATCCAAGATGCTCTCTATTTGCAAGAGAGAAGGAGACAATTACCATGCCCGTTGGGAAGCCGGATCTCTAGCCGTCCAGTTTCACAGCACGTTGGTTTTCAGCCTGGACGGTCTGTGTAATACTGCGCATTAAAGGAGTCATTTAGGGACTTCCTTTGTGGTCCAGCGGTTGAGACTCCGAGCTCCCAATGCAGGGGGCACGGGTTCAATCCCTGGTCGGGGAACTAAGATCCCGCCTGCTGCATGACACGGGGAGGTGCATTCCAAGAGCTGCTCATGTTGGAGTGGTGGTGTAGGTTGAACTGTCTCCCACACCTAAAAGAGAGACGCTGACATCCTAACCCCTAGTACTTGCGAATGCAACTTTATTTGGCAATAGGGTCTTTGCAGATGTAATCAGGTTAAGCTGACGTTGTTAAAGTTGACAATTCAATATGATTTATAAAAAAGGGGAATTTTAGACATAATGACACATTTGAGACAAAAATGTCATTAGAGCTTAGGTAAATTTTAAGAGTAAATTTTTATGTACCCTTTAACCGGTAGAGCTTTTAGAATGTGCCAAAAGCAAGTGAAATCTTTAAAAAAAAAAAAAAATGGGAAAAGATGCTGATGAATTGGTAATTAAGACTCGGAGTCACATTCCTAAGCAGTTCTCTGTCTCTGTCAGTTTTCATTACAATTAAGTTTTAAAACACATACAAGCCTCCCTTTAATCAGAACGGAGAGAGGGGTGCTCCCTTGATCGGTCACGTGAAGAAAAAAGTTGGCATCATCCCCCGGAAAGGTGGCAAAAGGTGTGAAATCTAAGAGACTGTCTACAGTGCAGTTATTTTCACATTCCCTGCCATTGCATAATTCAGACCCTCTCCATGCTCAATTGGCTATTTTCATCTTTAAAGCAAAGAGGAAAAATATAACCTTTTAAAAGCAAATCTTCAGGTGGGAATGTTGGCGTATTTGCCTGAAAACGCATTCATTTTTGCTCCAGAAGACAATTTGCAGCGGGAAATCATTTCCATCTCAGCCAGGAGGTTGGAAAATAAAACTAGAATTGAAAGTTTTTCACCCGGCGTCCTGGAGGTGGGATGTGGCCGTGGCGGGGAATGTGCTAATATTTTCGCAGCTTTTGTAATCGCGCCCTCATTTGCATGGGATGTGTTTGGGTTTTCTGCCAGGTTGCTCTCTGGCTCGAATCTGAATCAAGGTGGATCTTTGTGCAAATTTAAATTTTGATTTGTGAATCGAGGGCAAACATTTTCCCTAATGGTTTCCAAATTGCTCAAAAGGCTTCAAATATAAATGGTAATCAGTTGATTTCAATCTGAAAGGAGTTTGTGCTCTCCCGAGAGCATTCAGACTTTAACTGACAGGTTACCAGAATCCAACCATTAGGTCTGTTTGTGTTGACTGTAGGAAGGGAAATTCAATTCGGTGGTTCCTTTCTTAAAGGTATCCATTAGCATACGTGTAAATGGCATGTACCTACTGCCTCCGAGTGGGGAAGGATAATTTGCTGTGAAAAAGATTCATCTAACTTCCTGTAGAAATCCCTTCCCTCTGTTTTCTTACAATATCCAACTTACTAATGACTGGCTTGAAGTATGTTGAGAAACATACGCCGTAGTCAAGATTTATGTAAGAATAAAGGAGCTAGTCTTGGTATCTAAAGGAGATATAGCTTTGGGAGTTTTAACTAGCCATGTTCTTTGAACTCAGGTACATTTACCTAGAGGGAAAATAAAATTTACGTCCATTGCTCAGCTTGCAATGAAGATGCAGTTTAGGGAAGAAGGACGGACCTTATTCTGAACCTCTAGGCTCTTTGCCCTTGGCAAACTGTGTCACGTCTCTAAGGTTCAGCTTACTTGGTTGTAAAAAGCAGATAAAGTATAGGTATGTGCTTTAGACACTTGCACAGCTGCAGTAATGTTACTGGTTTTGGTTGGTCTTCCAAAATCATTGAGGAATTAGACGGTCGGGATTAGTAAAGGTGTCTTGTGAGAAACGTTCTGTAAACTCACAGCCCAGGAAGATTGCAGTTCAAGTTCAGCTGTGGCTGGGCGGTAAGGCAGGAGAAACCTCCCTCTTAAGTCCTAATTCCAGGAATACATCATCTTGACGTCAGGCACACAGGAGAAGCAGTCTCTCTTTTTTTAAATTGAGACACAGTAGACATATAAACTATGTAAGTTTGAGGTGTACCACCTGTTGGTTTGGTACCTTTTGTATGTTGCAATATGAGTGCCACTGTAGCGTTAGCTAATACCTCTATCGTCACAGAATCACTTCTTTTTTGTGTGGAGAACGATTAAGATCTAATTTCAAGTTTATAATACAGTATTGTTGACTATAACCTCTATGTTATGCATTAGATTTCCAGAACATTGTTCGCTACTAACTGTTCTTTTGACACTGATGAATTTGCCAGTGCGTTTTGGTGCTACCAAATATAGCTTGCAATGCTGGTAGTGCACAGGATTATGGATTCTGTAGACTGAACATGGCTTAGGAAAACTGGGATGGCTAGATAGTGATCACAGGTCACCTGATAAGTTTGGAAAGGTTTGTGCCAAAGGCTGGAAGCCAGCTAGCCACGGGCTAATGTGCACCTGCTTCATGTCTTTTCATGGCTTGAAAGCTCATTTCTTTTTAGCACTGAATAATATCCTATTGTCTGGAAGCACCCTAGTTCATTGATCTATCCACCTACTGAAGGACATCTTGGTTGCTTCCAAATTTTGGCAGTGATGCATAAATCTGCTATCAGTATCCCTGTGCAGAACATATACTGTGTTTTTGACATATTATATCCAGCTTAAACACTGTGTTGATGTCATTTCTTATCCTGTCTTGTACTAAATCCCTACAGGGAATTTTTCTCCTCACATTTCTAATTAAAAAGCAAAAAGAAGGAAATTCCCTGGTGGTCCAGTGGTCAAGACTCCATGCATCAGTGCAGGGGGCATGGGTGCAACCCCTGGTCAGGGAACTAAGATCCCACATGCTGCATGGCATGGCCAAAAAAAAAAAAAGGAAAAGGATTAAAAAAATGGAGGCAATCAAAGACAGGACCAGAAAAAGCTTTGAGGGCAGACAGTGAAAAATGTTTTCATATCCACAGTGCCTAGCACAACGTATGGCGTATTTTTTTTTAATATTTATTTATTCCTTATTTATTTTGGCTCCACCAGATCTTAGTTTGCGGCATGCGTGATCTTTAGTTGCGGCATGAAGGCTTCTTAGTTGTGGCATGCAAACTCTTAGTTGCGGCATGCGGGATCTTTTAGTTGCGACATGCAAACTCTTAGTTGTGGCATGCGAACTCTTAGTTGCGGCATGCGAACTCTTAGTTGCGGCATGCATGCGGGATCTAGTTCCCCGACCAGGAATTGAACTCGGGCCCCCTGTGCTGGGAGCACGGAGTATTACCCTCTGGACCACCAGGGAAGTCCCTGTATGGTGTATTTTAGATGTTTAATATATAGATGTTAAAATATTATATGGCTACATGATATGTGAACCCCAAAATATTAAAAAATTCCACACATTTATAAAGAAGTGGGTAATATCAGAGAATCTATCCAACTTTTGCTTTAAATAGAAAGCTTGCTCATTATGAGGTGAAAAACGAAATATTCAGGAACAGGTCATTCAAGTACGTTAGGATATACCCTTCTGCCATCGACTGCCCATCTTGGGTTTCTAATTCACTGGATTCTTTGCTCCTGGTCATTACAGATACTATAATTTTTCATTAGCCCTTTCATAGAGGTGTATGCATAAATACAGAATTTGGTTTAACTCACGAGAACCCTACAATGAATGACTCAATGCTTTCGGCTTCACAGCTATTCTTGTGTCTTTTGAAACCACGTAACAACCCTGATTGTTGCCTTAGTGCCAAAGACCCATCTGGGTTTTCAATCGAAGTTATGACAAAAGTAACAAGGGCTTCTGATTGTCTAGCACATTTTGTCTAGACCCAACTCATAAAACATTCAACGTGATACAAAAGAGCCGTCCAGTCCTTTTAAACAGATGGCTTTGAGGAAGTTTCCTCAAATACATTGTTTTGTATTCAAAACAATGTATTTGCTGCAATCATCCCCGGGCACATTGACCAAAGCGGGAAGATAGCGTATCTGAATTGACAGGCCAGCCAGGTTTCCCATCACCGCCTTGAGACTGCTTTTGGAAATTGTGTCGTAGTCACGTTGATCATCTCTCTAGAGAGAGGCCTGATGGAACAGAGGGACCTCACACTGAACCCTAAAATAGCAGAGACCTGTCAGTCTAGGGCTTTCCGCCATCAACAACATTATGCAAAAGATGCCTGGGGTGGTAGCAGCACATCCAAAATTAAACGACTAAATGCCAGTGAAAAATGGCTCTCGCACCTCTACCAACCTCAGTGCGTGTCAAAGAAGGAGCCGCTGATCGCTCAGAGCTTCGAAAGCAAAGGGCTCCGTCAAGCCAAGCCACTCTTGGAACGGCAGTTGGGGAGGAAGCCACAGCTGTGCACGCACACACTTCGTAACGAGTCCCACCCCGCCCATCTGCATGTCTCTTCTTCAAGAACGGCCAGGGTGTACTGTGGGTAGAGGGTCTGGAAGGCTGAGCTCTGCAAAGTGGAGGAACCCCCAAGCACAACAGCCAACGTGGAACAGCAAACCTTTCTTTCTGTTCCTGCAGGTGGCACGCACACACACAACTCAAAAGTCTGTGCCCACCGAGAGGATAAAAATGGACGCATAGAGGGGCTTCCCTGGTGGCGCAGTGGTTGAGAGTCCGCCTGCTGATGCAGGGGACACGGGTTCGTGCCGCGGTCTGGGAAGATCCCACATGCCACAGAGCGGCTGGGCCCGTGAGCCATGGCCGCTGAGCCTGCGCGTCCGGAGCCTTGTGCTCCGCAACGGGAGAGGCCACAGCAGTGAGAGGCCCACGTACCGCAAAAAAAAAAAAAAAAAAAAAAAAGGACGCATAGACACGTGTGTCAGACCGCTGCCCCATCTGCCCTGTACATTCCTGCACGGGGAGTTTGTTGGAAATTCCCACCGTCTACCACTTCTCTCCCCTACGAGCACATACCCGTCCTTCAAGACTTGCTAAATTTGTAACCTTCCCAGGGAAGTCTTTTGTAACATTCTCTCCCTCAGAAATGGTTCAATGGCTATCCCAAATCATGGTCCCGCCACTTGGTGTGTCACTTGCATTGGGGACTTTCTGACTGCATTGCTCTGTGACATAGCTCTCCACGCGATGCTGAGGTTGACACATCCCGGGGTCCCCCGTCAGCTCTGATTTCCTCCGTCTTCCGATGGACTGGAGAAGCATCCCTTTTCTCTTGCATCAATCATGGATCAATCCGAACTTCAGATGTGTCCTGGAATGGACTCTGTAAATGGAGAGCTCCCATAGATGCAGGACGTGAGCATTATTATCCTAGAGTCAGGAGCTTTGTGTCTGCCCCTCACAGAACTGGCTGCCTCAGGACCTCTGACATGAGGGCACAATTTTTAAAAATTGTAGTAAAATTCACGTGACATAACATTAACCGTTTGAAGTGCAATTCCGTGGCAGGTGGTCCATTCACACGACGGTGTATAACCATCATCACTATGGAACTCCATAGTATTTTCATCAGCTCAAACGGAAACCCTTTACCCATTAGGCAACCACCCATCTGCTCTCTTTCTCGATGGATTTGTCCATTCTGGACATTTCCTCTAAAGGGAACACTGCGTCTGTTTTAACGTGATAATTCTGCAAAGGGTCGAGGGTGGAAGCTACGCTGCCTACCAGTATAGTCCAGGTGAAACAGATGCATGACAGCTTCCGACCACTGTCGACGGAAATAGAGAAACAACGTAGTGGGATAATTGATCCTAACTCAGCTCTCCGTTTGTATTTCCATCATTTCTGAAGAGTCTGACGATTATTAGATATCTGAATCCCGGGTTGAAGAAATGACACAACCGAATCTTCCTGCTCTAACTTTTCAATTCTCACCTCAGGAGATGCTTGTGTCTTTTTTTTCTTTTTCTTTCTTTCTTTCTTTTTTTCTTCTGTACAACTATCACTGTCATGGATTGATGTCTGCTTCCTTGGGTTTATTTTAAATCATAAGGACTGAGAAAAGACGGACTCTCTAAAGAAGGTCATGGATTTGAAGGAAGGTTGGACTGCCTGTTGTCGCACCGGGTGATTCCGTTGTGCAGTCGTCTCTCGGGTTCTGTTTGGACTTGTCACGTTTGCGCCGAGGGAATGAACCAGTCGGTGGTGTTTCGTATACAAGCACAGAGGACAGAGAAGATTCTTTCTCTTGACGGCAGCAAGGATGGCATGATTTCGCCGATATAATCCTTTGTTTAGGAAGGGATCATCATCTGAAACGTTGAAGTTTCGATGTGGAGAAAACAGTAATGTCGAGAGTCACGAGAGTGTTTCCTTTTTATTTTCATTGAACCAAAACCACCAAGTGTTTGGAGAGGCAGGAAGAAAAGTAATTTAAACAAACAAAAAAAATCAAATCAAGCTTTTAATAAACACTAACCTATGCAGCCCAAAAAACAAACAAAACCAAGCTCAGTTCTTTATTTTCATTACACCAAGTTGTTCTATCCTATAAATGGTCCCATTAATACTCAGTGTAACCTTTTTGTGGTTTTCTTGCTTTAAGGCATGCAAGGGAAAGCAAAGCTCAGGGAAGAAAGAAAAAGGTTTTAAATTTTAACATAAAACAATTAGCGGGTAGAGTTTGACATTGGCGTGGATGGGACAAGATGCAGGTTGCGTTTTAGAGGAAACCACAGTTAGGTTTACAACAGGACCAATTATTTCTTAGCGATGTAAAGACGGTTTCAAACAACGGTCCTCCTATGTCTTTCATAAATGGCTTCCATTGCTTTCCTCTATGTCACTGAGAGGCTAGATGTCTTTCACTTGTTTTAAAACCATGAATAACCTGAGTCTGCACGTGACAGCCGTTTACCAGAAGTCTTGAGGTGTGAATCTGGGTCTGACCGTTGGGTTTGCCAGGCGAGGCTACCTGTTGTAGGAACAGTGTCTGAATCACAGGGGCTTCGTCCAGCAGGAGTTCATGGCTTGCTGACATCACAATCCATCATGGGCGGTGGTGTCCCTTCCAGAGGTCCCTTCAAAGACTGGGCCGGAAAAGGCTTTGCCTGATCAAGCAGGTGGAGGTCACCTGGGCCACTGTATGTTTCCATACAATGGAAAAGGCAGAGGGTGGAGGAGACTAGTGCACACAGCGTGCGGTGGTATGCGTCACTCTTGCCTAAATCCCACGGATGGGAACTAACCTCCTGGAAGCTGGGCTAGGAATTCCAGCGGGGGAGAGGAAGAGGGATGCAGCCAACCTCTGTCACAAGCACACCGTGTGACGGCTCCACATCACACAACACAGTGACCTGCCACATTTTAGGGACATCACCCTAACACAGTGAGATAGGAAAGGAGGCAACTTCATCATATGCCTTGCAGTACACCTTGCTTTATGTCCAGAACTCATTCTCAGTGGCCCCAACTCGAGCCCCGTTCTCCCCATTCTATCAAATATCTCTGCTGAATTGCTCTCTCCCCATATGTAGCACGGCACCCATGGAAGCCTAAATATTAGTATTTCTTGAAGACATAAATACACATCAGTCAGGTCTTACAATTGGATCCTTCTATTATTAAATTCCATGAGTAATTTAAAACAAAATCCAACCCAATCAAAAAATGGGCAGAAGACCTAAGCAGACATTTCTCCAAAGAAGACATACAGATGGCCAACAGGTAGATGAAAAGATGCTCAACATAGCTAATTATTAGAGGAATGCAAATCAGAACTACAAAGAGGTGTCACCTCACACCATTCAGAATGACCATCATCAAAAAGTCTACAAATAATAAATGCTGCAGAGGATGTGGAGAAAAGGGAATTCCCACTATTGCTGGGAATCTAAACTGGTGCAGCCACTATGGAGAACAGTATGGAGGTTCCTTAAAAAACTAAAAATAGAGCTATCATACGATCCAGCAGTTCCACTCCTGGGCATATATCCAGAAAAGATAAAAACTCTAATTCAAAGCGATACATGCACCCCAATGTTCATAGCAGCACTGTTCACAATAGCCAAGACATGGAAGCAACCTCAATGTCCGTCGACAGATGAATGGATAAAGAAGATGTGGTACATATATAAGTGCAATATTACTCAGCCGTAAAAGAACAAAATAATGCCATTTGCAGCAAACATGGATGGACCTCGAGATGATCATACTAAGTGAAGTAAGTCAGAGAAAGACAAATATTGTATGAGATCACTTCTTCTTCTAGGGAATTGAGCGATGACTTATAAACTTTACATGTGTAGCTAATATGAAAAGTCCTAGACGTTTGATATGTGTCTTCCAAAAATAAATGTACTCTTCTCAGAGTTAACAATGTCACAATATAGTTTCCCTCTGACATACTTTGGAATTTTACCTCTGAACAACTGACAGTTATCAGGGGATCCCTTCAGAAGATCCAAATTTAAATGTAATAAAATTTTAACAATAATTTGATCTTTACTGTGACAGTAGCATTCGTTGAATGACACCACCGTCCTCATGGAATATTCCTGATTTTTCTGCCCTCAAATATTATGACAGTCCTTTCAAATCATTATCTTGAACTATCCTTTCAATAACTCTGTCAGATTACATAATACAGGGGAGGGAGGTCTGTACGTAATGTAGCCAATCTGCTCTAGAATTTACACATGAGTTAAAAGGTGGTCCAAGTTAGTAGTTAACATAGATGGGACTATTTGAGGTGAAACATAAGGACAAACTTCTGTTGAGGAGAAAAGATAGTACATTTGGCATGTGTTATAAAAGTATGGGGCGGTTACCCTTTAATCAATGACATAAACTATTTGACAGGTTGTAGTAGCATTTATAGCTGTAGAGACGATGACGCATGTCTTGAAAGCCAAAAGGAAAAGATGTTCAAAACAAAACAGTGATACAAGCCAACGTTCCAAGTGCAAGATTCCAAGGCAATGGTGTACACACATGTGCTAAGTCAGCCACTTTAATTTCCACAAATTGCTGGAGCAGGAAATTGAAATCATTTAATGGTATTTCTGGCAAGTTGAAAATTCCCACTCTGCTTGTGGAGTTTTATATAGACTGGCAGAGAATGAAGCCTTTATCCTTTATAGAGTTCAGAGACAACGGGTTTTACGAAAGAGGGCAACATGAACAGGAGACCTCTAGCAATGCTGGCGCATCTCCAAGTGCAGGATGGAAGTTGGAAACAGGAACTGCTATCATCACAATCCAGGGCAAATCTATCAGCAATGCAAACCAGAGACGTTCCCAAAGGTCTCGAAGTCAGAGGTGGTAGACGTGAAGAAGAAAGCACACATCCCCATTACCAGAAACCTGGAAAGTAATTCCTGCCATTTGGACACTCCAAATCCTCAGGCCAAACAGAATCTCCTTAGTGACCAGCATTAAGGCTCATAAGAGAGCTGTGCACTGAATCAATTCTTGCACAAAAAAGAATGTGGAAAGAGCAGAGAAGCCCACCAACACCTTAGGAGTTCAAAGAAAGAAGTTTCCTCTTCTCTGCCTGCCGTTGATTCAGTATGGCAAAAGGCTTTGTTGCAGTCGATTCCTTAAGGGGGCAGCAAGAATTGTGGGTTGACCAGAAGGAGAGCATATGGGCAACCATTCCTTGAGGCACAAAGAGTAAACCAAGAAATAAAGCAAGAACAAGGAATAAACCAAGAAAGGACCAGAACAAGGCTTGAGGAATCGTCCTTGTGTAACTGACAAAAACAGTGCACAAAATACCCTGGGTGAAAGAGTTTTTAGACAGTGAAAACTTCTGAGAAGAAGCCCGCCAACATCTTAGGAGCTCAAAGAAAAAAGTTCTGAGATTAAATGCTTCTCCCATCCGTGTCTTGTTTTCCCATACGAGCCGCACTAAAGGGGGGATTTCATAGAATTTACTAGACTATTTATCAAATGCCTTGTCTTTCCACTGTGGTTTCTGACTTAACATATTTGAAAATGAGTCAGTTGAATGAAGCCAGGTTTTGGTCTTGTAGCGTTTTCTTCAGAGGTTCTACTTGGGCTGGGATTTGAAACAGTTGAGCATATTTTGTTTTATAATTTCCTTCTTCCAAAAATTGTCTAACTGACTTTCTTGAGCCATAATGTTTTTTTCTTTTCTTTTTTAACCACCAAACGCTCCTTATTGATATTGATAATAATCAATGCCTTATCATGTGGAAAACCTTTGGGAGCATAGCATACATTTCCTAGTATGATGACTGTGGTCATTTCATAATTCCTAATGCAAACTTAAGTCTTTAGTCGACCTAGAATCTGAATACTAGATTTCTGTGTTTTCTCAGCTACAAAATAAATCTCCTCAGTTCTTTTCCATGGCTTTTATTTTTGTGAAAATGATAAAAGAATAAAGTTTTATTGGTTTAAGCTAAAGTGGACATTATTTTCTATGTTAGTATTTGCACAATGTCAATGAAACTGCTTCATCCAACACCCAATTTTACATTTTTAAAATCATTGTACAATAGGGATTACGCATTCCAGAGAAATTTGAAAATTGAGTTCATGGAAATGAAGACCATATTCTGTGTTCTTTTTAACTTTAAGGTATTCCTGAGTATTAAGATAATGATTAGAACATTCGAGATTTTCACATATTATATGATATTCAGTATAAACAACCACATATTCTTTTTATTGGAGTATAGTTGATTTACAATGTCATGTTAGTTTCTGGTGTACAGCATAGTGATTCAATTATACATATATGTACACATATTCTTTTTTCGTATTTTCCATTATGGTTTATTACAAGGTGTTGAATATAGTTCCCTGTGCTCTACAGTAGGACCTAGTTGTTTATCTATTTTATATATAGAAGTGTGTATCTGTTAATCCCAAACTCCTAATTTATCCCTCCCCCCTTCCCCTTTGGTAACCAAAAGTTTCTTTTCTATGTCTGTGAGTCTATTTCTGTATTGTAAATAAGTTCATTTGTATCATTTTTTTTAGATTCCACATTTAAGTGATATCATGTATGTCTTTGTCTGACGTAAATCCCTCAGTATGCCAATCTCTAGGTCCTTCCATGTAGCTGCAAATGGCATTATTTCATTCTTTTTTATGGCTAATACTCCACTGCATATACGTACCACGTCTCCTTTATCCATTCCTCTGTCGATGGACATTTAGGTTGCTTCCATGTCTTGGCTTGAATTCTGACCTTTCTGAAAGTTTCAGCTGAATAGGTTTAGCCTTATTTTCACTCTGTAACGGGAGTCTCACTTTTACTCCATAAAGGACTAACAATGATTATTTTATCCGATTTCCTGCTCCTGCTGTCAAATACATGAAATCAGAAATAAAGTCCGAAGCATCTCATCCCCCCTTACCTCCATCATTTCTGCAAAGCCAAAGCCAACGTGGAGGTACACTGTCATTGTTCCCAAATACAGACTGTGCCTGCCACTGTTCTCTTTGGGTCCTGTTGTCTCTGTGTCTGCCTGGTACCATGCCTTACGGACACTCTCACCTAGAATAAACGTGTTACCTTGAACCTCATTTAATAAGGCTTGATTATATTCTAGAGATCTAACTGGTCTTCTGTTTTCAAACGCGAATGGATTCATGAAAACGCCTACTGTAAATCTCTTCCTCAATTTTTACCCCCAAGTTCGTATTTTTTGTTGTTGTTTCTACTTCTGATGTATTACATTCAGATTCTTCTTTGATGTACTAATCACCTGAATATTTCTCTTTTATTTCAGAAAGCTTTATTGAGAAATAATTTATGTCACAGAATGCAGATTTTCACTGTAAAAATCAGTATTACCCTGTGTGTACAGTGTTACACACAACCCATCAAGATATGAGGGACCAGAAAGGTCCATCATTCCCCTCACCAGAAGAAATCATTGATCAGATTCTATAGTTTTGCCTACTTCATAAAACTGGAATCCACAGTATCTACTCCTTTGTCTCATTTGTCTTAATTTTAGAATTTTTCATATTGCTGTTTATCAGTGGTTCTTTTTTTTTTTTTTTTTTTTGTGGTACGCGGGCCTCTCACTGTTGTGGCCTCTCTTGTTGCGGAGCACAGGCGCTGGACGCGCAGGCTCAGCGGCCATGGCTCACGGGCCCAGCCGCTCCGCAGCATGTGGGATCTTCCCGGACCAGGGCACGAACCCGTGTCCCCTGCCTCGGCAGGCGGACTCTCAACCACTGCGCGACCAGGGAAGCCCTATCAGTGGTTCTTTCTTATCATTGAATCTGACTGTGTTTTTTTGTTGTTGCTGTTTTGTTTTGTTTTGTTTACTCACCTGTACATAGTTACCTGGCATATTTCTACTTTCCACCTATCATGAATAAATCTATCAATATTCTTGTGTAACACGTTTTGAAGACATGCATCTTTATCTTTCTTGGTTCCATACATATCCACGGGAATTGCTGGTTTATGGAAGTTGTATTTATGTAACTTTTTAAGACACAGGCTGACAGTTTTCCACAGTGTTTGCACCATTTTAAACACATCCTCACCAACATTTGGTGTGGTGATCTCCTTTAAATCTTAGCTATTCTAACGTGCACTAATGACATCTAATTTTGGTTTTATATTGTAGTAGTTCCCTAATCCTAATGACATTGAGGGCATTTTAATATGCTTATCGTTCACTTGTTTAGCTCTTTCTGAGAAGAATATTTAATTTTGCAAAAACGTAATTTGATCATCTTCCTCGTGGTCAGTGCTTACATTTTAAATCATTTTGAGTTGAATTGTATGCATCCTCAGAGGTGGGGGTTGAAGTTCATTTTTATCCGTATGGATATCGACGGATTTCAGCAACACTCGTTGAAAATATTTTCCTTTCCCACTGCATTTCTTCATCACTTTTGTTTACGAAAAGTCTACACATATGTAAGTCAAATTCTAGACTGTTTTATCCCTTCAATCTGTCTCTCTCTTCTTTGGCTACTATCACATTCCCCCCCCCCAATTTTTTAATTGTGGTAAAATACACGTAACATAGAATGTACCGTATATTCATAATATTGTACAACCACCACCAAGCATCCATCTCCTGAACCCTTTTCCTGCTGTAAAACTGCCCATCTGGGCTTCCCTGGTGGCGCAGTGGTTGAGAGTCCGCCTGCCGAGGCAGGGGACGCGGGTTCGTGCCCCGGTCTGGGAGGATCCCACATGCCGCGGAGCGGCCGGGCCCGTGAGCCATGGCCGCTGAGCCTGCGCGTCCGGAGCCTGTGCTCCGCAACGGGAGAGGCCACAGCAGTGAGAGGCCCGCGTACCGCAAAACAAAAACAAAAACTGCCCATCTCTTCCTCCAAACCCTGACAACCAATATTTTACTTTCTGAGTCTATGATTTTGACATTTTAAAGTCCTCATGAGTGGAATCACAGCTTGATATCAGTAGATGCAGAGAAATTCTTGGTCGAGTGCGAATTCTCCACTTTTTCTTCTTTTATTCCAGGCATTATAATACAGAAATTATATCCTTATATATAATATACCTAATAGTAGTAGATAAATAATATTGTTTATTCATGATATAATTAATACTAATATTACTTTAATATTTATAATTGGTATCAATATGATTATGTCTGATGTATATAAATTATTTAATTTCGGTAATATAATGCCTGGAATAGACAAAAGAAAAAAATATGTATTTTTCAGGTACAGGTATCCCATGTTTGTCACCCTTATCCTGAATTAATTCGTCTCTTGATACTGTTGTGAGTGACATTTTACTCCAGTCCACTGATGAGATCTGTAGTCTGTTTCTCCAGTCCAGGGAAACTCATGAAATCTCTGCTCAGCAATTTGGCTTTCCTGAGACCGTTCTGTATTACGGTCCTTTGAGGCTCACACTGAATCGATGCAATGAGCAGTCAGGCCAAGATTGTTAAGGGAATTTGTACTGACTTTTGAGCACAGCCTTCTGTGACCCTCCTTTGTTGCAGATGGGCACCCCTGATTTACAGGGTCATGGGCTTTCTTGAAGGTCAGCCTCTGACTTGCCAACCTGGAGAACGGGTGATCTTCCCCCCCGGTTACTTGTACTGTCACACAGGGAGTGCCCTCAGGTGACCAGTCAGATACGTGCCCACATCTCATCTATTTTTCTCTCTCTTTACATGAGGATGTTGACACCTTGCATTCTTCTGTTTGGTTGCCCTGCTTCAGAAATACAAATTTTTTAATATTTTGATTCATTGTTATTGGCAGAAAGATGAGTCCAATACAAGCCATTTTCCTATCACCATAAACAGAATTCCTTGCCAATAATACTTTAGTTTTAGAAAGTTTACACTTAAAGTCATTATACTGAATTTGGAGGAGAGACAAGAGCTAGATCTGAAAATGCATAAAATTAATCATCCTCATTGAAAAGTTACCGTTAAACTAATTTGGAAAACATCACATTATCTAACTTGACTGTGGCTGTAGCCCCCATTTTGGATATCTAAGTTCTCGGCATTTGAAATGTTTAATAAATTCATTTTGACTTCCTCTTCTTAAGTCTTAATAGTAGGTTAAATAAAAATCGGACACACATACACTTTGAGGTAAATAGCACAGGGGGTGGTTACAGAATGTTTGAATTTCTCCACCTATTTCCGTCTCCCTTTTCAGTCACTACTCCCACCCACCCAGTAGCAGGCAAACAAACGCTGATGCAATTTTTCAAAATATTTTTAAAATGTATTTATTTACTTACTTGGCTGCTCTGGGTCTTCGCTGCGGCATGCGGGATCTTCGTTGCTGTGTGCAGGATCTCTAGTTGCGGCATGCAGACTCTTAGTTGCGGCATGCATGTGGGATCTAGTTCCCCGACCAGGGATAGAACCCGGGCCCCCTGCATTGGGAGCACGCAGTCTTAACCGTTGGACCACCGGAGAAGTCCCCCGATCTAATTTTATCACTCTAGATCAGATTTATGTTTTTCTCGAATTTCATATAAATGGACCACACAACATGTACTCTTGTTTCTGGCTTACTTTGCGCAGCAGAATGTTTTAGAGAGTCTTGAATGAACTTTTGTGGTTCAAGAGTTGTCCTATGATTCTTTAAAGCAAATGAATTTTTTTTTTTTTTTTAGAGGAATTTTAGGCTTACAGAAAAGTTCAGCGGAAAGTATATAGTCCCTGTACACACGCTGTTCTCCGGACATTTTAACAGCATCTCACATTGGTGGTGTGTGTTTGATACAGTTGATGAACCCACACTGATACACTCATGAAAATACGCAGTTTACATGAGGATTCACACTTCATATTGTACAGTGTTTGGGGTGTCGAAAAACGCTTAATGTCAGGCATCCAGCATTAAAACATCAAACAGAATACCTTTACTGCCTGTAAAAATCCCCTGTGCCTCCCCCCACGCCACCGCCAACCTATTCCTTCCTCCCTAACCCTGTACCTCTCGCAAGCAATGATTTTTTTGTGTTTTTACTCTTTGCTTTTTCCAGCATGGCACAGAGTTGAAATCATATGGTGTGTAGCCTCTTCAGATGGGCTGCTTTCACTTACTAACATGCATTTAAGTTTCCTCCCCGTCTTTTCATGGCTCGATAGCTTATTTCTCTCTCTCTCTCTTTTTTAAATACGTCTTTATTGGAGTATAATTGCTTTACAATGGTGTGTTACTTTCTGCTGTATAACAAAGTGAATCAGTTATACATATACATATATCCCCATATCTCCTCCCTCTTGCATCTCCCTCCCACCCTCCCTATCCCACCCCTCTAGGTGGTCACAAAGCACGAGCTGATCTCCCTGTGCTATGCAGCTGCCTTCCCACTAGCTATCTATTTTACGTTTGGTAGTGTATATATGTCCATGCCACTCTCTCACTTTGTCCCAGCTTCCCCTTCCCCCTCCCCATGTCCTCAAGTCAATTCTGTCTATGTCTTTATTCTTGCCTTGTCACTAGGTTCATCAGTATCATTTTTTTTTAGATTCCCTACATATGCGTTAGCATACGGTATTTGTTTTTCTCTTTCTCACTTACTTCACTCTGTGTGACAGACTTTAGGTCCATCCCCCTCACTACAAATAATTTTGTTTCTTTTTATGGCTGAGTAATATTCCATTGTATTCCATTATTAGAGAAATGCAAATCAAAACTACAGTGAGGTATCACCTCACACCGGTCAGAATGGCCATCATCAAAAAATCTAGAAACAATAAATGCTGGAGAGGGTGTGGAGAAAAGGGAACCCTCCTGCACTATTGGTGGGAATGTAAATTGATACAGCCACTGTGGAGAACAGTATGGATGTTCCTTAAAAAACTAAAAACAGAACTACCGTACGACCCAGCAATCTCACTGCTGGGCATATACCCTGAGAAAACCATAATTGAAAAAGACACATGCACTCCAATATTCATTGCAGCACTATTTACAATAGCCAGGTCATGGAAGCAACCTTAGTGTCCATCGACAGACGAATGGATAAAGAAGATGTGGCTTATTTCTTTGTATCACTCAGTGTTCCATTGGCTGGATGGACCACAGAGCACTTGTCCATCACCTGTTGAAGGGCATCCTGGTTGCCAATTCCATTTTAAGGCAGGTAAAGCTTTTACTGCATCTCCTCCCTGCTGCTCTGTCTACTTTATTACTTCTTCCTTGGCTGCCTAGAAACATTTCAGGCCCCCAATTTTTCTGTCCTTTCCTAACATATTCATATGTTATAAACATAAGAATCTAAGTTGTAGGACAGGATTAAAAATAATAACGATCTTCCCAATAATAGCTAAAAATCACCTTCCCCAACTGCCCATCCTTCTCTAGGTGGTTGAAAGAGGAGAAATCTTCACTGTTAGAAAGTAATAGAAATATGAGATACTTCTCTCCACCTCAGCTCTAGCTAATGGTTTTAAAAGGGGTTGTTTTGGGAATACTACTCAGCCATAAAAAAGAATGAAATCATGCCATTTGCAGCAACATGGAAGGACCTAGAGGTTATCATACTAAGTGAAATAAGTCAAAGAGAAAGACAAATACCATATGATATCGCTTATATGTGGAATCTAAAATAATGATAGAAATGAACTTACAAAACAGAAATAATAATATCAATGAACTTATTTACAAGACAAAAATATACTCACAGACATAGAAAACAAATTTATGGTTACCAAAGGGGAAAGGTAAATTAAGCATTTGGGATTAGCTGATACACACCACTATATATAAAATAGACATACAACAAGGACCTACTGTAGAACACACAGAACCTTATTAAATATCTTGTCATAACCTATAATGGAAATAATATGAAAAAGTGTGTGTTTGTATGTGTATATATAACTGAATCACTTTGCTGTATACCGGAAACTAACACAACATTGTAAATCAAATATACTTCAGTTTTTCTTTTTAAAAAAGCTTGCTTTTAGTTATCCTAAAAATGAGTGTTTTATTATTGTGAGTCCACTGAGATTCTGGTCCTGAGTACTTTCTGGGTTCATATCAAGAGCCTGCTGCTGGAGCATACTGGAATCTCACTCTAAGAGTGACAATTATCCTTGTCTTTTAAAAAGAAGATATGTTTTGGTGTCCATGTCATTTAACGTGTTAGGGATCATAATCGAGGCCCTGATGGTTCTGCGTGTGCGTCTTCAGTACACTGGTAAAGAGGAAAAAAAAAAGGATGAGAAACAATTGAAGTCACGGTGATTAATTCCGCATGTGTACGGCAATTTTAGAAACGCCTGCTGGGGAAGCAAAGGGAAGCGCTTAGCTCCTGTACTGGGGAAGCGGCTTTCTGAACTGCCCATCTTTGGGGATGGGGGAAGTCTGCAGGCTGGCAATGGAAATGCTTCTGTATTCTCATAAAGTCATACATGAGCTGTCATCATTAGAGCCAGGAAAGGGTTGGCCCATCAAACAGCATCAGTAAGAAAAGAGCATGAGAGCCTGTCCGGACTAATGAAGCTGACAGATGAAAGATGCTCCATCATGGCACTTTACTAGTACACCTGGATTCTCTTCATTAAAAAGGCATTTATCTAATGATCCATTGCAAGCTATTACCAGAAACGGAGAACGGTGTTATTGATGGAAAGAGGATTGAAAGGCATTGAAGGAGGAGTATTTCCTCACTGTAATAAAGCTTGGTAAAGTATTGGCCTTTAAAGCAAAACTGTTGGTTTTGCAGTTTGCACCGGGCTGTGAAGATTAGTTACGGAGGGACTCATTTAGCCAAATTCCCCGCACTCTGCGTGAATGAAGTCAAGACTTTTATTTCTTTTATCAAGTAATTTTTATACTTGATAAAAATTCCGTGATTGGGATAGTAGTTCCATGATTGGGATAATGCTGAAAGAAAAGTCCTTGTTATCAGACAAGGCGATAGGATTACTGTGAGAAAATCCATCCCCCATTTGGTACCTTATTCTAGAATATGTCAGTGTGTCTGATTAAAATGACCGGTTGCAGTTGTGAAAATTATCTCACTCTTTTCAACCACCACTGGGAGGGCGGGACAGACTCTGTGCACCAAACTAATTCATAATATTCCTAGTTGTTGGATGATTAAACAGTTCTGGGGAAAATAATTACCAAATGCCCTTGTGGTAACGAGTACACTTAGAAAAATGTACAGAGAAGTTAGAAAATAGGACAAAGGGACAGAATTAGACATCTAAAATTAGGTTACAAACTTTACAATGTATTTTTGTCTGACTATCTGTTGCTTCACTCCTATATACAGGCTACAACATAACATTCTTCCAAGGTATTTAAAACCACACAAGCTTGCTACAGTGTACATGAACATCTAGCAACTGTTAGGTTTGAGTGAGTGTGTTCACTGTATCAGGTCAACATAAGGAATATCTATTTGCATTATGTATACATTGTCTGGAAATTGTATATACGTTTTAGTTTAGCAGTGACAATTCTTCTAGCACCTCTACTGTGATTGTTCATAATATGTATTTAAAACAGAAAGCACTGTGCTCAGTGAAAGAAGCCCGTCATAAAAGACACAATGTGTGTGATTCCGTTTATGTGAAATGCCTTGTAAACATGTGAAAATCTATAGAGACAGAAAGCAGATTGGTGGTTATAATCTGGGACGGAGGGTGGGGAGGGATTGCTAATGGGTAAAAGATGTGCTTCTAGGGTGATGAAAATGTTCTGGGATAGACGGTGGGGATGTTTGCACAACTCTGAATATACTAAAAAATCACTGCACTGTACACTTTAAAGAGTGTATTTTTGGGGGCTTCCCTGGTGGCGCAGTGGTTGAGAGTCCGCCTGCCGATGCAGGGGACGCGGGTTCGTGCCCCGGTCCGGGAAGATCCCACGTGCCGCGGAGCGGCTGGGCCCGTGAGCCATGGCCGCTGAGCCTGCGCATCCGGAGCCTGCGCTCCGCAATGGGAGAGGCCACAGCAGTGAGAGGCCCGCGTACCACAAAAAAAAAAAAAAAGTGTATTTTTAAAAAATTTTATTTTACTGAGCTACAGTTGATTTACAATGTTGTGTTAATTTCTGCTGTACAGCAAATTGTTATACATAAATATATGCATTTTTTGTATTCTTTTCAACTATGGTTTATCACAGGGTATTGAATAAGAGTTCCCAGCGGTCTACAGTAGCACCTTGTTGTTTATCCATTCTCTTTATAATAGTTTGCATCTGCGAATCCCAAACTCCCACTCTATCCCTCCCCCGACCCCTTCCCCCTTGGAAACCACAAGTCTGTTTTCTATATCTGTGAGTCTGTTTCTGTTTTATAGATAAGTACATTTTTGTCATATTTTAGATTCCACATAGAAGTGATAACACGGTATTTCTCTTTCTGTCTGACTTACTTCGCTCAGTATGATCATCTCTAGGTCCATCCATGTTGCTGTACATGGCAGTATTTCATCCTTTTTTATGGCTGAGTAATATTCCATTGTATATATGTACCACATCTTCTTTATCCATTCCTCTGTTGTTGGACATTTGGGTAGCTTCCATGGCTTGGCTATTGTGAATAGTAAGAGTGCATTTCATGATATGTGAATTACATCTCTAAAAAGCTGTTAAAAACGTGACAGGATTTGTAGCTAGTACCAACCCTGGGTACAGTGCCTGCGTGTTTACACAGCTCCATCTCGTCAGGCGGAAACCAACACTAGTGCCTGTATGTTACCGCAAAGCTGTCAAAACCCAACATTCTTGGTTTTGGGTCTGCAAAGTGTGGTCTTTAAAATAAGCAGCATCAGCATTTTGTGCTGGGGGGCAGGGGGGAGGGTCATTGCAGAATCTCAGGTCCTGAATCAGAATCTGCAGTTTAGCAAAATTTCAGAGGGATGGTCTGCACGTTCACACGGATGTGGAGAGAAAGCACTGAGAGGTACCCTGTGTCATCCAGGAATGTTTGGTTGGATTATCTGCTTCTGATCAGAACACACGTCTTTTAGGTTAATGTTTGAGCTAAATGAATGTCCTTGATGGAAACAGAACTGCTTTGTCTTGGGACCCCAGGCCCAGAATTGTTCTGTCAGTCGTATGTCGGAGCTGTACTCACGTTGCAGGCAGGGTAGGTGGGTGACACAGTGACCGGATGAGTGACAAAATAAGTCTTAGGAAGCCAACAGTGCCCCTTTGCTATCAAAATGCCATGTGATCCATAGAATGGCGTGTGTAACCACAGGGTCGCTGTTAGAAATATGCATCTTAAAAGACACAATTTCGAGCAAAATATTAAAAGGAGCTACTCCCAATGAATTCCAGTATATGCCTGAAGACACATTATCCAATTTAGAGACTGTAAAAGTACAACCATGAACTTAAGAGTACAATAAGCTTAGGACACGTTAGTGGTTTCTGTCTTCAGTGTGTGTGAATTTGACAAATTTCAGTATTTATGAATCTCCATCTTCACCCTCCTTCATTCAAAAAGAGTTTTGATCAAAGAAATGGGGTAGGTAAAAATGTTCCGTAAGTCCGACACTACTTCATACTGAACTGATGGTCTCTCCGTGGAAAACACTTCAGTGATATTGTGATCAGTTTGAAAATGTTTCTGCTTCTACTCCTAAATCCAAGCTCAGGCAGTCTTGTTTCTGTATGTGTGATACTTTGCATTAGGAAGTATTGTCTTAAAATTTATTTTTCCTAAGGTTGATTGCCTCATCTTTCATGGTGCTGTCGTGCTGTCTGGCATTTGGCTTTCTTAGCCAGCTGGTGGTTTGGCTTTGCCAAAGAGAAAAACCGGTTAAATGAAACCGTAAAATTTCAGAGCTGCTTTATTTATTCAATAGTTATTAAATCTTAGTGTTGCAAAGATTTAAGAAAGGGTGTCACCACCCCTTTTTAAAGCTGGAACAAGTTGCTCAGTGACCTTTGTCACAGCATGAGCTCCAATTCCTTCATTCTGATGTCTTCTTCTGCCACGATGTCATGCGTTTTATACTTACTGTTTGAAGTTGCCAATTGGCTTTATGGGAGAGTTCTTGCATGTATTACCTCTATAAACGCCTTATTATAACTTATCTTTAATTGAAGTATAGTCGATGTACAATATTATATAAGTTTCAGGTAAACAAAACAGTGATTCCCGATTTTTAAAGGTTATACTCCATTCGTAGTTAGCGTAAAATATTGGCTGTATTCCCCGTGCTGTGCATTATACCTGCGTAAGTTATTTTATACATAGTCATTTGTATCTCTTAGTCCCCTAAACTTTTTTTTAACAGCACCATTTTACTTATTCCTGAATATAATAAGCCCATATTCATGATGCATCCAAGTACTGAGAAAGCACAAATGCTCTGAACGCTAGATGTGGTTTTTTATAACATGAAGTAACATGTGCGATGGTTTCATTCATTCACTCTGCCAGAAATAGTTATCGAGAACACAGCAGGCACTGGAGTTTATGTTCCATGCTGAGAATTGACAGGGAAATATAAAGGACAAAAATCTCTTCCGTTTTAAACATGAATCCAGATAAAAACATCAAGGGATCTTCTTGGAAAAATATATAAGATTAACATATTTGTTTTAAAAAATCTAAATATTACAGATATATGCCCCAGAGTGGAATTACTGGGTCATATGATAGTTGTATTTTTAGTTTTTTGAGAAACCTCCATACTGTTCTCCCTAGTGGTTATAGCAATTTACATTCCCACCAGCAGGGTACGAGGGTTCCCTTTCCTCTGCATCCTCGCCAACATGTGTTCTTTCTCATGCTAGCCTTTCTGACAGGTGCGAGGTGATATCTCATTGTGGTTCTCATTTGCATTTCCCTGATGATTAGCGATGGTGAGCATCTTTCCACGTGCCTGTTGGCCATCTGCATTTCCTCTTTGGAAAACTGTATATTCAGTTCTTCTGCCCATTTTTCAATTGGGTTGTCTGGTTTTTTTTTTGATGTGGAGTTGTAGCAATATGAGCTGTTTATATGTGTTGGATATTAATTCCTTACAGGTCATATCATTTGCAAATATTTCCTCCCATTTTGTAGGTTGTCTTTTCATTTTGTTGATGGTTTCCTTTGCTGCGCAAAAGCTTTTAAAACACCAATATGAGGGCTTCCCTGGTGGCACAGTGGTTGAGAATCTGCCTGCCAATGCAGGCGACACGGGTTCGAGCCCTGGTCTGGGAAGATCCCACATGCCGCGGAGCAACTAGGCCCGTGAGCCACAACTACTGAGCCTGCGTGTCTGCAGCCTGTGCTCTGCAACAAAAAAGGCTGCGACAGTGAGAGGCCCGCGCACAGCGATGAAGAGTCGCCCCCGCTTGCCACAACTAGAGAAAGCCCTCGCACAGAAATGAAGACCCAGCACAGCAAAAATAACTTAATTAATAAACTCCTACCCCCAACATCTTCTTTAAAAAAACAAACAAAAAAAACCTTTTAAAATAAAAACAAAAAAACCACCAATTTGAAAAGATAAATGTACCTCAATGCTCATAGCAGCATTATTTACAAAAGCAGCATTAATTGCAAGACATGGAAGCAACCTAAGTGTCCATCAACAGATGACTGATATAGAGGATGTGGTATATATACATATACAATGAAATAACAGTCATAAAGAGAAACGAAATTTTGACATTTGCAGCAATTTGGATGGACTTGGAGGGTACTATGTAAAATGAAATAAGTCAGACAAAGAAATACTATATGATAATCAGTTATAACAGAGAAGGAAACTCACAGATATAGAGAACTAGTGGTTCCCAGTGGGGAAGGGGGCGGAGCAAGATAGGGCTGCAGCAGTGGGAGGTGTACACTATTGGGTGTAAGACAGGCTCAGGATGTATTTTACAATACGGGGAAATAAAGGCAATATCTGGTAATAACTGCAAATGGACAGAAACCTTTAAAAAACTATTAAAATTTTAAATGAAAAAACTAAAACATTAAAAAAATTAATATGCAGAAAATAAATACAGAAAATGGAACATCTTCCAATGCTCTCCCTACACATGTAAAGCTTTTTTTTTTTTTTAATTTACATGAGTTTGGCTGCGCTGGGTCTTCGTTGCTGCACGCGGGCTTTCTCTAGTTGCGGCGGGTGGGGGCTACTCTTCATTGCGGCGTGCGGGCTTCTCATTGCGGTGGCTTCTCTTGTTGCAGAGCGTGGGCTCTAGGCGCGTGGGCTCATTAGTTGTGGCTCACGAGCTCTAGAGCGCAGGCTCAGTAGTTGTGGTGCATGGGCTTAGCTGCTCCGTGGCATGTGGGATCTTCTTGGACCAGGGCTTGAGCCTGTGTCCCCTGCCTTGGCAGGTGGATTCTTAACCACTGCGCCACCAGGCAAGGCCCACGTGTACAGCTTTTTGCAACAAAACACCATTCTACTCTGTCTCTATGAATAGGACTGCCCTAGGTTCTATATAAGTGCAGTCATATAGTATTTGTCTTTTTGCTTTTCTGGGATTGCCAGTTTTCACTGAGCATGAAATCCGCAAGGGTGACCCATGTTGTAGCATGGCGGGATGTCCTGCCCTTTTAAGGCTGAATTGTAGGTATGTACCACATTCCCTCGTGTAGATGGACCACGTTTTGTTTATCCATTCATCCACTGATAGACGCATGGGTGTACAAGTGTTTGTTAGAGCCCTGCCTTCGGTTCTTTGGGGGTATTAACCAAGGACTGAAATTTCTGGGACTTAGGAAATTCTGTTTAACTTTTTTAGGGAACTGCAATACTGTTTGAAATTTAAGGTTTTAAGAAAGTTGAAGGCAGGAAAGTTATGCACTGGAAAAAAAAAAGAAAAAGAAAAAAAGCACAACCTAAAAGTTGACGATTATGTTTTACTTGGTGGACATTCTGAGGACTTCAAGCCCAGGACACAGCACCTCAGATAACGCTAAGAAAGTGTTCTGAAGAGGTGAGGGAGGATCCAGGATATATCGGCGGTTTTGCAACAAAGATCAGGTAGTCAAAATCAAAAAGATTACTGTGAATGAGAGAAAACCAGTTATCTCAAGTTAAGCAATTTACATAGCTTCTCTAGGTATGGGGAGATGCGAAGTCTGGGCTCACTGAAATCGTTCCTTCGATCTGCACCTCAGCTATCTGGGGCCAGCATCCTGTGTTTTCTGCATCCCGAGTCTGCTCTGTGCACTTGTTGGAGTTGGCTGCAGTGGTGGGCGTTTCCAACCTGAGTTCCCTCAGGGCTGATCGTCGGGGTGGCTGTGATGTAGTGGCTTGACGGCTACAACATCCTTTGTTTACTGATACTGTAACCAAAAGTGCAGTCCAGCTGCTCGCCGGTCCAAAGCCAATAAAGAAGCAAGGCTGGTGGAAAGGAAAGTTTGCTTTATTTTGGGTGCTGGCAACCAGGGGGAACTCCGCCCCCCGCCCGACAATCAGGGGGCAAGAGCTCTTATAGACAGAGGGAGGGAGCTACGTGCAGAAACAGCGATGTCAGCTCAGACCGTTATCTTGAAATTGGTCCTTGGTGGTCTGACCAGCGTCATCTTGATTGTTTTAGGTACAGTTAGCCTTCAGTTCCAGGGTTGGTTGTTCCCATTTCCTTGAGGCCAATCTCAGAATTGGGGCAGCCTGTGTCATGGCTACAGCCTGGTCATCATGTAGTTCACGTCTTCCGCCTGGTGTGGTTTCAGTATCTATAAGACAGCTCACAGGACGTGGCTCAGAATATTATCGATAGCCCTTGAGGAGGAACTAAAGGTCTTTGACTTTGCGTAATGACTAAGCTATTATTATTTAGCGTTGTTGGACTGTTTTCCTTTGTTTCTGTATTTTCTCACTTCTCTGATCAAACTTATTCTTTGGCCAGAGTTTTTCTACAGACAAAAAGGCAGGGGGAAGACGTGGGGGGCAAGGACCACAGGGTCCTGCTCCATTTCAATATGGCAGGCAGTGTTGCTGCTCTGATAATCATTAAAAAAATTTTTTTATTGAAGTCTAGTTGATTTACAATGTTGTGTTAGTTTCAGGTGTACAGCAAAGTGACTCAGTTATACATATATCCACTCTTTTTTAAGATTATTTTCCTATATAGGCCATTACAGAGTATTGAGTAGAGTTCCCTCTGCTATACAGTAGGTCTTTATTAGTTATCTATTTTATGTATAGTAGTGTGTATATGTCAATCCCAATCTCCCAATCTCCCAATTCACCTTTCTCCCCCGGTAACCATAAGTTTGTTTTCTAAATCTGTGACTTTCCTTTTGTTTTGTAAATAAGTTCATTTGTACCCTTTTTCCTTACTTTCCACATATAATAAGTGATATCATATGACATTTGTCTTTCTCTGTCTGACTTACTTCACTCAGTATGATCATCTCTAGGTCCATCCATGTTGCTGCAAATGGCATTATTTCATTCTCTTTTATGGCTGAGTAATGTTCCATTGTGTATCTATGGACCACATCTTCTTTATCCATCCATCTATGGACATTTAGGTTGTTTCCATGTCTATTGTAAATAGTGCTGCAGTGAACATTGGGGTGCATGACTCTTTTTGAATTATGGTTTTCTCTGGGTACATGGCCGGGAGTGCGATTGCTGGGTCATACGGTAGCTCTATTGTTAGTGTTTTTTGAGGAACCTTCATACTGTTCTCCATAGTGGCTGCACCAGTTTACATTCAGTTGTGCTTCTTTACAAGAGTGAATCTTCACAAGATTCTGGTATCACTCATGGCTGTTCCCTTGCTCTGTGCTCTTACTGGCTGGACGATGTATTTCATAAGAGGAATCATTGCCCGTCTGCGGCACTGCTTCCTCTCACACGACTCTGTACACCCCGTTGTGGCTGTTTAGCGGGCGGTGCGAGACCAGGGTGCCGCACATCTTCTGGAAGCAGGATTCCTGAGATGTGACATCTGATTCTTGATGCCTCCTACGTCCAGCCAGACATGAGTCTCCTGACATTCAGCAGATGTCTTGCAAAGCAAGTCACGGGATTCTTCTGTGTTTCTTAATGCGTCCTCCTTTGATGGAACGTTTAGGAATTCTATTTGAGATCTTGGTCTTGCTGATCACCACCCAGGGACACGTTTCGAATGAGTGCAGCACGTCCGACAGGGCCATGCGTGGAATAATCCTCAGTGTCAGCTCTAATTCTGAAATACGTTTCATATTCCTACTCTGCTTTTGGTCACTTTGTGTTAAACGTTACCAACTATATTGTGGTCATAGCTTTTACTTAAACACGTGGGTATATTGTTGAGGAAGTTTTCTCTTTTCCGTGTTTCCATGGCTCCTGGGGAGTAGCAGTCATGGAACCCCATCGAAATTCTATGAAGCCTTAGCCTTTTGCTATAGCCTGTGGACCTCTCAAGGGCAAAGATCCCTGACCACTTCTTTCCCTAATTCCATTTTCAGCAGAAAGCCTTAGAAGTGGAAGGTACTTAATCCACATTGAGTGCATGAAGGAAAGAAGGAAGAGATAGAAGGAGGAGAGAAGGAAGGGAAAAGAGAGGTGTTTCTTGAGCAGTGTCAGGCAAGTTACAAAGCACTCAGGAAGGTGAAGTGTTTCCCTTTTCCTAAGTCATATAATTAAGCTTGTTGGAAACAGTCCCACCGTGATTCAGCCCACTGAGCCTCAGAACATCTTCATGCCGTGTATCCCCTGAAAAGAGTGGCCAGATCTCACCTATCAATCTCTTCTTCCCCATGTCCCTAAACAGAGTCACTGATTTTTAGAAAGGGTGGATTTGACTGTCCAGTTGATGGGAGATTTCCAATCAGGAGCAGCTCTAGCCTTTCGGCTTATGGACTCCAGAATTCATCTCAAAGGTGTGGGATTGGTGATCTGTGTGACTGATGTGAGCTCAAGTTAATGACTGACCCAGGAGACATAGATGACCCCCCCCTTGCTACCCTACACCTGGCCTCTTCTTGGATTTTTCTGCTTCCAGTTCATGGGGAGACTAAAGTACACCAGGGAACTCTATGCTACACCTGGTGTGTCCACAGGTAAATGATGACCTGTGATATCCCAAATCCCACCTCTCAGCAAGGACCCCTTCACTTGTCAACCCCTGCTGGGCCCACCAAGTCAGCCAGATAAATCTCTGTACCTTCCTCTCAACTTTTCTATGAAACAAAAACTACTCATAGACTCTCTTCAGAAGAGAAGCGCAGGGCTTCCCTGGTGGCGCAATGGTTGAGAGTCCGCCTGCCGATGCAGGGGACACGGGTTCGTGCCCCAGTCTGGGAAGATCCCACATGCCGCAGAGCGGCTGGGCCCGTGAGCCATGGCCGCTGAGCCTGCGTGTCCGGAGCCTGTGCTCCGCAATGGGAGAGGCCACAACAGTGAGAGGCCTGTGTACCACAAAAAAAAAAAAAAAAAAGAAGAGAAGTACAACAAAATCAAATGCTTTACCAAAAAAATACAAAGGGTATAATTTTAGACATTGGAATGAATTTGTATGCCCAAAGCTTATCATTGTGACATTTTTTCCCTAAAATTACCTGTTATTCATAGTTCAGTGAGTAGTTTATATACTAGCATATTTATTATGAATAGTCTCTGGTCCCAGCCTGGAAAATTCCATTGATAGAATTGTCCTGTGGCAATAATATCATAAAGCAGTTCTGAAATTGTAATAACATTTTGGAAACTTAAGTTTTGACCAGAATTAATGGTTATGTTAAAATTTACAGTGAAATCACTGTTATGTTATGATATAGCATAAAAAAAATCAAAATAAAACCCTGTGTTTCATGTCAGGTTTGGTTTCATGATCAAAGCCTGAAACACCAAATTAAAGGTCATTCTACAATATTTGTGACACTGTCTCAAGCCAGAAGTATAAATTGAAGGCTTCTCAAGAAGGAGCAGAATCTGATTAGGAAAAAAAAAAGCCGTTAAAAGTTCAAGACAATCTCAAATGAAATTCCTGACAGAAGATTTCTTAGAAGTCAGTTGAATTTTACTGTCTATATTATCATCTTTATAGGAGTTGGAAAACCTCTAGAGAAGTGAATTAGAGTTGATTCTTTGGCTTGTAATAAAATAATTTACCTAAGGGGATGTCTTCAAAATGATTTTTAAAGTAAAAATCATAAAAGAAAAATAAACCCAGGGAGATTGTCTACATCATTTTTTTTTCTTTTTTTCCCAAGGAATTATGTAACTAATGCTGCTTCATAAACCTGGGATCTGTCACTTGCTAACTTGAGCCCTTCCCTGGAGAGATCAGTGGATTTGTTCTCTGCTGAAGATATGCCAGTTGCAGTCCACAGCGAGCGAGTGGTAAGTCTGCCTTCTCATATGGCAAAAACACCATTCGCCCATGTTCTTCCCTACACACGGTGGTCCAAACCCCATAACCTTTTCCCTGAATGGAGCTCACGTCACCCATTCACACAGTCATTATCTAAACAGCCCAAATCCCAGTGATTTATGGGTTCTGCTGCAGCAGGGCTAAAATGGAAATGTGGATGATAACTCATTGTCAGGTTCAGAGCTGGCACTGTGGGTCTAAACTGATTCTTGACTGTTCGTTGCCTTGCCAACAGGTAACGCTACACTTTGTCTCTCCCTGCAGCCACAGAAACTGAGGAGCAGATTTGTCTCTTGAATGCGTTAGGTCTCCCTTGATACCTTTTCCCAGAATATGACTGTGTTTTCCTCTGCAAGTCATGGTGAAAAAAAATCTTTTGTTTAACAGTTGGGCTATATGTAGTGGTATCCCTGGATTCACGGATACCCATACTGTGAGGGAATAAATATTAATTTATTGGGGAGTTTCTATGAAAACTCACAGAATCGTTTATATGACTAGTTCTCTTACAGTGATTTGTGAACTGTGCATTCCTGGCTTCTTGCATTTAAGGTTGAAAAGAGATGCCAACTGACCTTGAACATGCTTGGTGTCTACACCCGTATTTATAGTGAGGTGGGGGGGGGTTCAGCAAGGACCCTGACATGGAATACTTTCTCCCCAAGTTTCTCTCTCTCTGCATCCTATTAACTGCATGGTGTTGACAGTGAGCTCAAAGAGTCTCATTTCTGTGTTTCTTCTTGTTTATTCTCTGCCTCTGACCCAGAATATAAACACCATGAGTCCAGAGATTTGTGTATCTGCCTGTTCGACTATGTAACCCCTGGTAAGTAGTGGGTACACAATAAATATGTGTTGGTTGGATAAAAGAAAAACATATATATAGTTAGCCATATATAATACATTTTATAAAACATCTTTATTGGAGTATAATTTCTTTACAATGTGTTAGTGTCTGCTGTATAACGAAGTGAATCAGCTGTATGTATACTCATATCCCCATATCCCCTCCCTCTTGCGTCTCCCTCCTACCCTCTCTCATATTATATACTAATAAGTGATATATTTTATATGTAAATAGTAATGTATAATGCATAATCAATGTATTGTGTTTATAATTAAATTAATAACATTTATTATCATACATATATGACAAAAAAATAAGACAGTGTTAAAAGGGCATGGGGTTCAATGAATCAGAAACACACACAAGAGTAGTTTCAAAACAAATTACTTTAAGAATATTCTTAACCTAATGATATATAATAATATCTAGCTGTCTATCTAGTTATCTATTTATCTAGAGAGAGATTGGATGTTTTGATTCCCCCTGCCACCCAATGTGGTGGTATTAGGAGGTGGGGTCCTTGGAAGGTGATGAGGTCATGATGGTGGAGCCCCCATGAATGGGATTAGTGCCCTTATAGAAGATGCCACAGAGCTTCCTTGCACCTTCCTCCACGTGAAGACACAGCAAGAAGATGCCGTCTACAAACCAGGAAGAGGATCCTCACGAGACACTGAATCTGCCAGCTGTTGGATGTTGGACGCCCAGCCTCCAGAACTGTGAGAAATTAGCATCTGTGTTTTGTAACACCTGCACCCACCCCCCCGCCAGTCTGTGATTTTCTGTTACAGCAGCCTGTATGGACAAAGACATATATAAAGTAGGTGGGGGGTTTCCCTGGTGGTGCAGTGGTTAAGAATCCGCCTGCCAGTGCAGGGGCCATGGGTTCAAGCCCTGGTCCGGGAAGATCCCACATGCCGCAGAGCCACTAAGCCCGTGCACCACAACTACTGAGCCTGCGCTCTAGAGCCTGCGAGCCACAACTACTGAGCCCACGTGCCACAACTACTGAAGCCTGCATGCCTAGAGCCCGTGCTCTGCAACGAGAAGCTCCTGCAATGAGAAGCCCGCGCACCGCAACGAAGAGTAGCCCCTGCTCGCCGCAATTAGAGAAAGCCCGCACTCAGCAACGAAGACCCAACGCAGCCAAAAATAAATAAATAAATCTTTTAAAATAATAAATAAAGTAGGTGGTAGTGGTTAGCAATATATTGACAACTTTAATGATTTCACAGATAACAGAATAAAGTAGAACTACCTCAGAAAAACCAACTGTGAGGGGTTTCCCTGGTGGCGCAGTGGTTGAGAGTCTGCCTGCTGATGCAGGGGACGTGGGTTTGTGCCCCGGTCCGGGAGGATCCCACATGCTGCAGAGCGGCTGGGCCTGTGAGCCATGGCCGCTGAGCCTATGCATCTGGAGCCTGTGCTCCGCAACGGGAGAGGCCACAACAGTGAGAGGCCCGCGTACCACACACAAAAAAAACAGAAACAAAACAAAACCAACTGTGGCCATACAGACAGACATACAAGGGAATATTAATAACATCAAAGGATAGATCATAGAAAATGGACATATTAGAAAGCTTTCTTTTCATCTGCTAGACCTTACGTTCAAGAGAGAACATTTTAAACAGCTTGACACAAGACATTTTTCTATTTCCCTATGAACCAATTCAGCAAACTTTTAGTTTCCATTTTATTCTCATTAGTCTTTTTTATTGACGTATAGTTGATTTACAATGTTTCGTTAGTTTCTGGTGTACAGCAAAGTGACTCAGTTATACATATGTACATTCTTTTTCAGTTTTCCATGATGGCTTATTACAGGATATTGAATAGGTTCCCTGTGCTCTACAGTAGGACCTTGTTGTTTATCCATGCTATATGGAATTCTTTGCATCTGTTAATCCCAACCTCCCGATCAATGCCCCACCCCGCCTTGGCAACCACAGGTCTAGTCTCTTTCTGTTTCATAGATAAGTTCATTTGTGTTATATTTTAGATTCTACATATAGGTGATATCATATATTTGTCTTTCTCCATCTGACTTACATCACTTAGTATGATCATCTCTAGGTCCATCCATGTTGCTGCAAATGGCATTACTTCATTCTGTTTTATGGCTAATATTGCACTGTATATATGTACCACATCTTCTTTGTGCATTCATCTGTGGATGGATACTTAGGTTGCTTCCATGTCCTGCTATTGTGAATAGTGCTGCTATGAACATAGGGGTGTATGTTTCTTTTCAAATTACAGTTTTCTTTGGGTATATGCCCAGGAATGGGATTGCTGGATCATATGGTAGTTCTGTTTTTAGTTTTTTGAGGAAGCTCCATACTGTTCTCCATAGTGGCTGTATCAATTTCCATTCCCATCAACAGAGTAGGAGGGTTCCCTTTTCTCCACACCCTCTCCAGCATTTATTATTTGTAGATTTTTGATGGCCATACTAACCAGTGTGAGGTGGTACCTAATTATAGTTTTGATTTTCATTTCTCTAATAAGTATTGATGTTGAGCATCATTTTATGTGCCTGTTGGCCATCTATAAGTCTTCTTTGAAGAAATGTCTGTTTAGGTCTTCTGCCCATTTTTTGATTGGGTTTGTTTGTTATTTTGTTATTGAGTTGTATGAGCTGTTTATTTTGGAAATTAAGCCCTTGCCAGTCGCATCACCTGGAAATATTTTTCACCGAGTCCATAGGTTATCTTTTCAGTTTGTTTATGGTTTCCTTCACTGTGCAAATGCTTATACATTTGATTAGGTCCTATGTGTCTATTTTTGCTTTTATTTCTATTGCCTTGGGAGACTGAACTAAGAAAACATTGGTATGATTTGTGTCAGAGAATGTTTTGCCTATGTTCTCTTCTGGGAGCTTTATGGTGTTGTGTCTTATGTTTAAGTCTTTAAGCCATTTTGAGTTTATTTTATGCTGTGAGGGAGTGTTCTAACTTCAATTTGATTTACGTGCAGGTTTCCAATTTTCCAAACACCACTTGCTGAAGAGACTTTTTCCCATTGTATATTCTTGCCTCCATTGTTGAAGATTAATTGACCATAGGTGTGTGGGTTTATTTCTGGGCTCTCTATTCTGTTCCATTGATCCATATGTCTGTTACTGTGCCAATACCATGCTGTTTTGATTCCTGTAGCTTTGTAGTATAGTCTGGAGTGTGGGAGGGTTCTGCCTCCTGCTTTGTTCTTTTTCTTCAGAACTGCTTTGCCCATTCTGGGTCTTTTATGGTTCCGTATAAATGTTAGGATTATTTGTTCTAGTTCTGTGAAAAATTTGTTAGGGATCTCATTAAATCTGTAGATTGCTTTGGATAGTATTAACAACATTAATTCTGCCAATGAAGAGCATGGGATATTTTTCCATTTCTTTTTTTTTTTTTTTTTGCAGTATGCGGGCGTCTCACTGTTGTGGCCTCTCCCGTTGCGGAGCACAGGCTCAGTGGCCATGGCTCACGGGCCCAGCTGCTCCACGGCATGTGGGATCTTCCCGGACCGGGGCACGAACCCATGTCCCCTGCATCGGCCGGTGGACTCTCAACCACCGCGCCACCGGGGAAGCCCTCCATTTCTTTAAAATGTCTTCAATTTCCTTTATGGTTCTCAGTGTATAAGTCTTTCAGCTCCTTCGTCAGGTTTATTCTTAGGTATTTTATTTCATTTCTGGTGCTATTTTAATAGGTACAGTGTTGTTTACATTCCCTCTCTGATGTTTCATTGCTAGTGTAAAGAAATGCAACCAATTTTTGAATGTTAATCTTGGATCCTGCTACTTTGGTGAATTCATGTATTAGATCTAGTAGATGTGTGTGGAGTCTCTAGGGTTTTCTGTATATAGTATCCTGTCATCTGCATATGGTGACAATTTTACCTCTTCCCTTCCAATTTGGATACATTTTATTTCTTTTTATTGCCTCAGTGCTGTGGCTAGGACTTCCAGTATTATGTTGAACCTAAGTGGTGAGAATGGGCATCCTTGTCTTGTTCCAGATTTCAGTTGGAAGGCTTTCAGCTTTTCACTGTTGAGTATTATATTGGCTATGGGTTTGTCATAAACAGCTTTTGAGTATGTTCTCTCTGTACACACTTTGGTAAGACTTTTTATCATGAATGGATGGTGAGTTTTATCAAATGCTTCTTCTGCAACTATTGAGATGATCATATGGTTTTTGCCTCTTATTTGTGTGGTAAATTACATTGATCGATTTGCCTATGTTGAACCATCCTTGTGACCCTGGGGTGAATCCAACTTGATCATGATGTGTGATCCTTTTCATGTGTTGTTGGATTTGGTTTGCTACTATTTTGTTGAGAATTTTTGCATGTATATTCATCATAGATATTGGCCTATAATTTTCTTTTTGTTGTAGTGTCTTTGTCTGATTTTGGTATTAGGGTGATGGTGGCTTCCCTTTCAGTCTCTGTGTGTCCTTTGACCTACAGTGAGTCTCTTGTAGGCAGCATATTGTAGACTCTTGTCTTTTCATTGGAGCATTTAGTCTGTTGATGTTTAAGGGAATTATTGACAGATATGTATTTATTGCCATTTTAAACATTTTCCAGTTGAGTTTGTATTTCCTCTTTTTCCTATTGTGGCTTGATGATTTCCTTTTTGTATTATGCTTATGTTCTTTTCTGTTTGGTTTTCTGAATCTTTCGTATATTTTTGATTTCTGATTACTTGTTTTACATGGTTAGTCATACAGGCTCAAGCACATTCTTTTAAAAAAAGATCTACATTTTCTTACTCTCTCCCCCCACATTTTAGGATTTGGCTGTCCTTGTTTCCGTCTCCACGTTTATCCTTTTGCTGTTCATTGTGATTATCATCAGTCATAAATCTTTTTAAAATATCTGTATACTAGCTTATTTATTTAAGTGATTTACTTTCCAATTGTGATTTTTCTTTGCCATAGATTCTTGCTGCTTCTTTATTTAGAGAAGACCTTTCAATATTTCTTTTAGGATACGTTTGGTTTTGCCATATTCTTTTAGGTTTTGCTTATCTGAGAAATTCTTTCTCTCTTCTATTCTAAATGATAATCTTGCTCGGTAGAGTATACTAGGCTGCAGATTTTTCCCTTTTAGGAATTTGAATATATCTTGCCACTCCCTTCCAGCCTGCAACGTTTCTGTAGAGAAATCAGCTGACAGCCTTATGGGGGTCCTCTTGTAATTAACTCTTTGCTGGTCTCTGGCTGCCTTTAGAATCCTCTCTTTAACATTTGCCATTTTCATTATAATACACCTTGTTATACGTCTGTTTGGGCTCATCTTGTTTAGACCCTCTATTCTTCCTGTACTTGGATATCTGTTTCCTTCTTTAGGTTTGGGAAGGTTTCAGCCAGAACTTCTACAAATACATTTTGGATCCCCTTTTCTCTTTCTTTTCTTTCTGGAATCCCTATTACACATAGATTGGCATGCTTTATATTATGCCATAGATCTCTTAGATTGCTGTCATTTTTAAAATTTTGTCTTTCTCCTGTACTGATTGGTCAATTTCCATTATTCTATCTTTCAGATCACTTATATTCATCCTTGTGTATTATTCAGTCTACTAATCATTGCCTTTAGCTCAGCTTCTGTGTCAGCAAGTGAATTTTCTAATTTTCCTTGACCCGTGTTTATATTTTGTAGTTCCTTTTTACAGTAATCTGCATTCCTATTGATAGCCTTTATTTAATTTTTATGTTACATTATAGTGGATTTACACTGCTGTGTTTCGAGTGTACAGAAAGGTGATTCAGTTATAGATATACATTTATCCATTTTTTTCAGATTCTTTTACATGACAGATTATTGAGTAGAGTTCCAGTAGGTTCTTGTTGATAATCTATTTTATATATAGTGGTATGTATATGTTAATCCCAAACTCAACCTTCCCCCAACCTTTCCCCTTTGGGAATGATAAGTTTGTTTTCAAGGTCTCAGTCTGTTTCTCTTTTGTAGGTCAGTTCATTTGTATCATTTTTTAGATTGCACATATAAGTAATATATTTGTCTTTCTCTGACTTACTTCACTTAGTATGATAATTTCTAGGTCCATCCATGTTGCTGCAAATGGCATTATTTTGTTCTTTTTTATGGCTGAGTAGTATTCCATTGTATATATGTACCACATCTTCTTTATCCATTCATCTGTCAGTGGACATTTAGGTTGTTTTCATGTCTTGGCTATTGTAGATATTGCTGCTATGAACATTGGGGTGCATGTATAATACTTTTGAACCATGTTTTACTCCAGATATATTCGCAGGAGTGGGATTGCTGGATTATATGGTAGTTTTTCAGTTTTTTAAGGAAGCTCCACATTCTTCTCCCCAGTGGCTGCCCCAATTTACATTCCCATCAACAGTGTAGGAGGGTTCCCTTTTTCTCTGCACCCTCTTCAGCATTTGTTATTTGTAGACTTTTTTTCTTTTTTTTTTTTACTTCTTTATTGGAGTATAATTGCTTTACAACGGTGTGTTAGTTTCTGCTTTATAACAAAGTGAATCAGTTATACATATACATATGTTGCCATATCTCTTCTCTCTTGTGTCTCCCTCCCTCCCACCCTCCCTATCCCACCCCTCCAGGAGGTCACAAAGCACCAGGAAGATTTCCCTGTGCTATGCGGCTGCTTCCCACTAGCTATCTACCTTACGTTTGGTAGTGTATATATGTCCATGCCTCTCTCTCGCTTTGTCACAGCTCACCCTTCCCCCTCCCCATATCCTCAAGTCCATTCTCTAGTAGGTCTGTGTCTTTATTCCTGTCTTACCCCTAGGTTCTTCATGACTTACTTCACTGTGTATGACAGACTCTAGGTCTATCCACCTCATTACAAATAGCTCAGTTTCGTTTCTTTTTATGGCTGAGTAATATTCCATTGTATATATGTGCCACATCTTTATCCATTCATCCGATGATGGACACTTAGGTTGTTTCCATCTCCGGGCTATTGTAAGTAGAGCTGCAATGAACATTTTGGTACATGACTCTTTTTGAATTACGGTTTTCTCAGGGTATATGCCCAGTAGTGGGATTGCTGGGTCATATGGGAGTTCTATTTGTAGTTTTTTAAGGAACCTCCATACTGTTCTCCACAGTGGCTGTATCAATTTACATTCCCACCAACAGTGCAAGAGGGTTCCCTTTTATCCACACCCTCTCCAGCATTTATTGTTTCTAGATTTTTTGATGATGGCCATTCTGACCAGTGTGAGGTGATACCTCACTGTAGTTTGATTTGCATTTCTCTAATGATGTTGAGCATTCTTTCATGTGTTTGTTGGCAGTATGTATATCTTCTTTGGAGAAATGTCTATTCAGATCTTCTGCCCATTTTTGGATTGGGTTGTTTGTTTTTTTGTTATTGAGCTGCATGAGTTGCTTATAAATTTTGGAGATTAACCCTTTGTCAGTTGCTTCATTTGCAAGTATTTTCTCCCATCCTGCGGGTTGTCTTTTGGTCTTCTTTATGGTTTCCTTTGCTGTGCAAAAGCTTTGAAGTTTCATTAGGTCCCATTTGTTTATTTTTGTTTTTATTTCCATTACTCTAGGAGGTGGGTCAGAAAGGATCTTGCTGTGATTTATGTCATAGAGTGTTCTGCCTATGTTTTCCTCTAAGAGTTTGATAGTTTCTGGCCTTACATTTAGGTCTTTAATCCATTTTGAGCTTATTTTTGTGTGTGGTGTTAGGGAGTGTTCTAATCTCATACTTTTAAATGTACCTGTCCAGTTTACCCAGCACCACTTATTGAAGAGGCTGTCCTTTCTCCACTGTACATTCCTGCCTCCTTTATCAAAGATAAGGTGACCATATGTGCGTGGGTTTATCTCTGGGCTTTCTATCCTGTTCCATTGATCTATGTGTCTGTTTTTGTGCCAGTACCATACTGTCTTGATTACTGTAGCTTTGTAGTATAGTCTGAAGTCAGGGAGCCTGATTCCTCCAGCTCCGTTTTTCATTCTCAAGATTGCTTTGGCCATTCGGGGTCTTTTGTGTTTCCATACAAATTGTGAAATTTTTTGTTCTAGTTCTGTGAAAAATACCAGTGGTAGTTTGATAGGGATTGCATTCAATCTGTAGATTGCTTTGGGTAGTAGAGTCATTTTCACAATGTTGATTCTTCCAATCCAAGAACATGGTATATCTCTGCATCTATTTGTATCACCTTTAATTTCTTTCATCAGTGTCTTATAACTTTCTGCATACAGGTCTTTTGTCTCCTTAGGTAGGTTTAATCCTAGATATTTTATTCTTTTTGTTGCAGTGGTAAATGGGAGTGTTTTCTTCATTTCATTGTCAGATTTTTCATCATTAGTGTATAGGAATGCCAGAGATTTCCGTGCATCCATTTTGTATCCTGCTACTTTACCAAATTCATTGATTAGCTCTAGTAGTTTTCTGGTAGCATCTTTAGGATTCTCTATGTATATAGTATGTCATCTGCAAACAGTGACAGCTTTACTTCTTCTTTTCCGATTTGGATTCCTTTTATTTCCTTTTCTTCTCTGATTGCTGTGGCTAAAACTTCCAAAACTATGCTGAATAAGAGTGGTGAGAGTGAGCAACTTTGTCTTGTTCCTGATCTTAGTGGAAATGCTTTCAGTTTTTCACCACTGAGGACAATGTTGGCTGTGGGTTTCTCATATATGGCCTTTATTATGTTGAGGGAAGTTCCCTCTATGCCTACTTTCTGCAGGGTTTTTATCATAAATTGGTGTTGAATTTTGTCAAAAGCTTTCTCTGCATCTATTGAGATGATCATATGGTGTTTCTCCTTCAGTTTGTTAATATGGTGTATCACATTGATTGATTTGCGTACATTAAAGAATACTTGCATTCCTGGAATAAACCCCACTTGATCATGGTGTATGACCCATTTCATGTGCTGTTGGATTCTGTTTGCTAGTATTTTGTTGATTTTTACATGTGTGTTCATCAGTGATATTGGCCTGTAGTTTTCTTTGTGACATTCTTGTCTGGTTTTGGTATCAAGGTGATGGTGGCCTCGTAGAAGGAGTTTGGGAGTGTTCCTCCCTCTGCTATATTTTGGAAGAGTTTGAGAAGGCTAGGTGTTAGCTCTTCTCTAAATGTTTGATAGAATTCGCCTGTGAAGCCATCTTGTCCTGGGCTTTTGTTTGTTGGAAGATTTTTAATCAGAGTTTCAATTTCAGTGCTTGTGATTGGTCTGTTCATATTTTCTATTTCTTCCTGATTCAGTCTTGGCAGGTTGTGCATTTCTAAGAATTTGTCCATTTCTTCCAGGTTGTCCATTTTATTGGCATAGAGTTGCTTGTAGTAATCTCTCATGATCTTTTGTATTTCTGCAGTGTCAGTTGTTACTTCTCCTTTTTCATTTCTAATTCTATTGATTTGAGTCTTCTCCCTTTTTTCTTGATGAGTGGCTAATTGTTTATCAATTTTGTTTATCTTCTCAAAGAACCAGCTTTTAGTTTTATTGATCTTTGCTATCATTTCCTTCATTTCTTTTTCATTTATTTCTGATCTGATTTTTATGATTTCTTTCCTTCTGCTAACTTTGGGGTTTTTTTTGTTATTCTTTCTCTAATTGCTTTAGGTGCAAGGTTAGGTTGTTTGAGATGTTTCTTAAGGTAGGATTGTATTGCTACAAACTTCCCTCTTAGAAGTGCTTTTGCTGCATCCCATAGATTTTGGGTCGTCGTGTCTCCATTGTCATTTGTTTCCAGGTATTTTTTGATTTCCTCTTTGATTTCTTCTGTGATCACTATTATGAAGTAGTGTATTGTTTAGCCTCCATGTGTTTGTATTTTTTACAGATCATTTCCTGTAACTGATGTCTAATCTCATAGCGTTGATGTCTAATCTCATAGCGTTGTGGTCGGAAAAGATACTCGATACAATTTCAATTTTCTTAAATTTACCAAGGCTTGATTTGTGACCCAAGATATGATCTATCCTGGAGAATGTTCCATGAGCACTTGAGAAAAATGTGTATTCTGTTGTTTTTGGATGGAGTGTTCTATAAATATCAATTAAGTCCATCTTGTTTAATGTATCATTTAAAGCTTGTGTTTTCCTTATTTATTTTCATTTTGGATGATCTGTCCATTGGTGAAAGTGTGGTGTTAATGTCCCCTGCTATGAATGTGTTACTGTTGATTTCCCCTTTCATGGCTGTTAGTATTTGCCTTATGTATTGAGGTGCTCCTATGTTGGGTGCATAAATACTTACAATTGTTATATCTTCTTCTTGGATCGATCCCTTGATCATTATGTAGTGTCCTTCTTTGTCTCTTCTAATAGTCTTTCTTTTAAAGTCTATTTTGTCTGATATGAGAATTGCTACTCCAGCTTTCTTTTGGTTTCCATTTGCATGAAATATCATTTTCCATCCCCTTACTTTCAGTCTGTATGTGTCTCTAGGTCTGAAATGGGTCTCTTGTAGACAGCAAATATATGGGTCTTGTTTTTGTATCCAGTCAGCCAATCTGTGTCTTTTGGTGGGAGCATTTAGTCCATTTACATTTAAGGTAATTATCGATATGTATAGTTCCTATTCCCATTTTCTTAATTGTTTTGGGTTCGTTATTGTAGGTCTTTTCCTTCTCTTGTGTTTCTTGCCTAGAGAAGTTCCTTTAGCAGTTGGTGTAAAGCTGGTTTGGTGGTGCTGAACTCTCTCAGCTTTTGCTTGTCTGTAAAGGTTTTAATTTCTCCATCAAATCTGAATGAGATCCTTGCTGGGTAATCTTGGTTGTAGGTTTTTCTCCTTCATCACTTTAAATATGTCCTGGCTGTCCCTTCTGGCTTGCAGAGTTTCTGCTGAAAGATCAGCTGTTAACCTTATGGGGATTCCCTTGTGTGTTATTTGTTGTTTTTCCCTTGCTGCTTTTAATATGTTTTCTTTGTATTTAGTTTTTGACAGTTTGATTAACATGTTTCTTGGTGTATTTCTCCTTGGATTTATCCTGTATCGGACTCGCTGTGCTTCCTGGACTTGATTGACTATTTCCTTTCCCATATTAGGGAAGTTTTCAACTATAATCTCTTCAAATATTTTCTCAGTCCCTTTCTTTTTCTCTTCTTCTTCTGGAACCCCTATAATTCATATGTTGGTGTGTTTAATGTTGTCCCAGAGGTCTCTGAGACTGTCCTCATTTCTTTTCATTCTTTTTTCTTTATTCTGCTCTGCAGTAGTTATTTCCACTATTTTATCTTCCAGGTCACTTATCTGTTCTTCTGCCTCAGTTATTCTGCTATTGATCCCCTCTAGAGTATTTTCAATTTCATTTATTGTGTTGTTCATCATTGTTTGTTTCATCTTTAGTTCTGCTAGGTCCTTGTTAAATGTTTCTTGCATTTTGTCTACTTTATTTCCAAGATTTTATTTCCAAGATTTTGGATCATCTTTACTATCATTTTTCTGAATTCTTTTTCAGGTAGACTGCCTATTTCCTCTTCATTTGTGAGGTCTGCTGGGTTTTTTCCTTGCTCCTTCATCTGCTGTGTGTTTTTCTGTCTTCTCATTTTGCTTATCTTACTGTGTTTGAGGTCTCCTTTTCGCAGGCTGCAGGTTCGTAGTTCCCATTGTTTTTGGTGTCTGTCCCCAGTGGCCAAGGTTGGTTCAGTGGGCTGTGGAGGGTACTAGTGCCTGTGTTCTGGTGGATGAGGCTGGATCTTGTGTTTCTGGTGGGCAGGTCCACGTTGGTGGTGTGTTTTGGGGTGTCTGTGGACTTATTATGATTTTAGGCAGCCTCTCTGCTAATGGGTGGGGTTGTATTCCTGTCTTTCAAGTTGTTTGGCATACAGTGTCCAGCACTGTAGCTTGCTGGTCGTTGAGTGAAGCTGGGTGTTGGTGTTAAGATGGAGGTCTCTGGGAGATTTTCGCCATTTGATATTGTATGGAGCTGGGAGGTCTCTTGTGGACCAGTGTCCTGAAGTTGGCTCTCCCTTGTCAGAGGCACAGCACTGACTCCTGGCTGCAGCACCAAGAGCCTTTCATCCACACGGCAAAAGAGGAAAAGGGGAAAAATTCGTAAATCTTGCTCTCAAAGTCCACTTCCTTAATTTGGGATGATTCATTGTCTATTCATGTATTCCACAGATGCAGGTACATCAAGTTGATTGTGGAGATTTAATCCGCTGCTCCTGAGGCTGCTGGGAGGGATTTCCCTTTCTCTTTTTTGTTCTCACAGCTCCCAGGGGCTCTGCTTTGGATTTGGCCCCGCCTCTGCGTGTAGGTCGCCAGAGGGCGTCTATTCTTTGCTCAGACAGGACGGGGTTAAAGGAGCCGCTGATTCGGGGACTCTGGCTCACTCAGGCCGGGGGGAGGGAGGGATGCGGATGCGGGGCGAGCATGTGGCGGCAGAGGCCGGCGTGACGTTGCACCAGCCTGAGGCGCGCCGTGCGTTCTCCCGGGGGAGTTGTCCCTGGATCCCGGGACCCTGGCAGTGGCGGGCTGCACAGGCTGCCCGGAAGAGGGGTGTGGATAGTGACCTGTGCTCGCACACAGGCTTCTTGGCGGCAGCAGCAGCAGCCTTAGCGTCTCATGCCCGTCTCTGTGGTCCGCGCTGTTAGCCATGGCTCGCGCCGTCTCTGGAGCTCCTTTAAGCGGCGCTCTGAATCCCCTCTCCTCGCGCACCAGGAAACAAAGAGGAAAGAAAAAGTCTCTTGCCTCTTTGGCAGGTCCAGACCTTTTTCCTGGACTCCCTCCTGGCCAGCCGTAGTGCACTAACCCCCTGCAGGCTGTGTTCACGCCGCCAACCCCAGTCCTCTCCCTGTGCTCTGACCGAAGCCTGAGCCTCAGCTCCCAGCCCAGCCCACCCGGGCAGGTGAACAGACCAGCCTCTTTGGCTGGTGAGTGCTGGTCGGCACCAATCCTCTGTGCGGGAATCTCTCCGCTTTGCCCTCCGCACCCCTGTGGCTGCGCTCTCCTCCGCGGCTCCAAAGCTCCCCCTCCGCCACCCGCAGTCTCCACCCGCGAAGGGGCTCCTAGTGTGTGGAAACCTTTCCTCCTTCACAGCTCCCTCCCACTGGTGCCGGTCCCGTCCCTATCCTTTTGTCTCTGTTTATTCTTTTTTCTTTTGCCCTACCCATGTACGTGGGGACTTTCTTGCCTTTTGGGAGGTCTGAGGTCTTCTGCCAGCGTTCAGTAGGTGTTCTGTAGGAGTTGTTCCACGTGTAGATATATTTCTGGTGTATCTGTGGGGAGGAAGGTGATCTCCGCGTCTTACTCTTCCACCATCTTCCCAGAAGTCCTGTAGACTTTTTGATGATGGTATTCTGACCGGTGTGAGGTGATACCTCATTGTAGTTTTTGGTTTGCATTTCTCTAAGAATTAGTGATGTTGAGCATCTTTTCGTGTGCTTTTTGGCCATCTGTATGTCTTCTTTTGAGAAACATCTATTTAGATCTTGTGCCCGTTTTTGATTGGGTTTTGTTTTTTTAATATTGAGCTGCATGTGCAATTTGTATATTTTGGAGATTAATCCCTTTTCAATTGCTTTGTTTGGAAATATCGTCTCCCATTCTGTGGGTTGTCTTTTCATTTTGTTTATCATTTCCTTTACTGTGCAAAAGCTTTCAAGTTTAACTAGGTCCCATTTATTTTTATTTCCATTACTCTAGGAGGTGGATCCAAAAAGATCTTGCTGTGATTTGTGTCAATGAGTATTCTGCCTATGTTTTCCTCTAAGAGTTTTACAGTGTCTGGTCTTACATTTAGGTCTCTAATCCATTTTGAGTTTATTTTTGTGTATGGTGTTAGGGAGTGTTCTAATTTCATTCTTTTACATGTAGCTGTCCAGTTTTCCCAGCACCACTTATCAAAGAGACTGTCTTTTCTCCATTGTATATTCTTGCCTCCTTTGTCATAGATTAATTGACCATAGGTGTGTGGGTTTATTTCTGTGTTTGCCATCCTGTTCCATTGATCTATGTGTCTGTTTTTGTTCCAGTACCATACTGTCTTGATGACTGTGGCTTTGTAATGTAGTCTGAAGTCCAGGAGCCTGATTCCTCCAGCTGTGTTTTTTTCGTTCTCAGGATTGCTTTGCTACTCAAGGTCTTTTGTGTTTCCATAGAACTTTAAAACTTTTCTGTTCTAGTTCTGTGAAAATTGCCATTTGTAGTTTAGTAGGGATTGCATTGAGTCTGTAAATTGCCTTGGCTATTATATTCATCCTGAAAATATTGATTCTTCCAATCCCAAACAGGATGTATCTCTCCATCTGTTTGTGTTATGTTCGATTTCTGTCATCAGCATCTTATAGTTTTCACAGTACAGGTCTTTTATGTCCTTAGGTAGGTTTATTCCTAGGTATTTTATTCTTTTTGATGTGATGGTAGATGAGATTGTTTCCTTAATTTCTTTCTGATCTTTTGTTGTGGGTGTACAGGAATGCCAGAGATTTCTCTGTATTAATTTTGTATCCCTTTTTACAGTACTCTGCATTTCTGTTGAGAGCCTTTCTTAATTCCTTCAGTATATTCATTACCTCCTTTTTGAACTCGGTATCTATTAGACAGAAGAGGTCTATTTCAGTGTTTTCTCTTTCAGGGGAATTTTCTTGGTCTTTTAATTGCGAGTGGAACCTGTGCTTCTTTTTACTTATATATTTCTCTGATTCTGTGGTTTAGGGGAGACAGTTATCTAGTGTGGTGTTCGAGGGCTGTTTTTACGTGGGAGCATCCCTGTGTGGCCTGCATCAGTCTGTTATTTTGGTCCAGGGGCTCTTTTTAGTATGGTCGCCTGCAGCGTATTTTCTTACTGTGTGCTGGCCGTTGTCCCCTGGGTAGGGGGTGTGACAGGTGTTGTGAGGATGGGAGCCTGCCCTGGCTATCCAGGGGGCCCTCCTTGTTATTCTGTTAGTGTCACCACTCTGTTAGGATGCAGGGCCTACTTCTGAATTATTGCAGTAGAAGCCCCCAGATCTGTTTCTCTGAGCTTTAGTGTGAGGTAGGTAGGACTGGAGCATTTCCACAGGGAGAGAAGCCTCTGAGTATTCCCCCACGAGAGCTGTCCACCCACCAGGGACTGTGCTCTGTGGTATCACCTGTTGTACAGGTTCAAAAAGTACACTGTTGTTGGCACTGCCCTCAGCCCCGCCTCAACCATGAGGATGCCATCAGCCATGGTGTCCCTCAGGCGCAGTGTTCACAAAGCCACCAGCACAGACACACTGAAGTCAGGTCCCAGGACCGCAGTAGTTGTGCACCTGGACCCACCATGTGAGGTATGAAGCATCCCAGACCCTGGCCCTACCTCTGCATCTGTGAACCCACAAAGCCCACAGCTGCTAAGGCTGAACCTGTCCCAGGCATGGGAGCAGTTCTCCATGTTCAGATGTCCCACAGGTGCTGAGTTTCCAAAGATGGTAGTGATAGCATAAATCTGTGGATTGCGCAGCAGGAGGGAGACGGCTCAGATTTCAGCCCTGCTTCCTAAGTCATGGCCCCTGGGGCTCAACTCTCATTTCAGCTCCCTCACATGGGCTCATGTCCTGTCCCCATTGCTTTTTTTTTTTTTCTTTTTGCATTTCGTCCTACCTGATTACGTGGAGATCTTTCTTGCAGTATTCGGTGTCTGATATCTTCTGCCAGCATTCAGTAGGTATTCTGTGAGAATTGTTCCACATGTAGATGTGTTTTTGATGTACTTACGGGAGGAGATGAGCTCCACATCCTTCTATTCTGCCATCTTGATTCCTCTTCTACATTAGACTTTGGTATGTTGGGAGGGCAGACTTTATCTTAGATGGCTCCTAGGATAAAAAAAAACTACATTCTCATATGCCAGAATATTTTTTAAAAACAGGAAAACTGCTACCAGTTTGCAAAATACTTAATCCCATCTCCTCATCTATGTTTTAATATTTGCACAGGTCTAGCATAGCTAAAAGCTCCACAGCAAATCTTGCTGTAAACAGTCAATTCTGGCTCTTTTGTCATCACAGCATCTACAGAAGCAAACACAGTGCCAGATGGAGGGAAGCCACTTCATTATCCAGTTGTGTGTTAGCTTATGGGATGTGGATGGAAGCCATTGGGTACAAATTTAAGTCACTCATCTCTTCCAGCTGACTTTTCCTCTTGTGGGTGCTAGAACGTGGACGTGATGTGGCAAAGTATCTAGACAAGGTCACCTTTTATGGAGACGGTGGAGAAACAAGAGCGATCCAGGATAACTTTGGATGAATCCAAAAACAGAGTTTCCATTCTCCTCAAACATGCATCAGCTAAGACATTGATGTGCAAGAGATAAAAGTTCCAATGTTGGTCAAGAGATGCGTACATACCTAGTTTAGGTTAACGGATAGGTTATTTATCAGAAATGGAAACTGATTTCAGAAAATGGTGTATCCTTGATACTTCCGTATTCTAATGGTATATGTTATGTATAGAGCTCTTATAATAGAGTGTAGCTTTTTCATTCTTGACGTATCCTTGTTGCCATCATCTTGGGAGACTGGTGCAGGAAAACTCTGCATCCGGGAAAAGAACCATTAACCAAGAATGGGAGTGCACTAGAAAGATGTTTGTTATCCATGGAAACTTTCGGCAAAAAAAAGCAGTTTTTTTAAACAAGAGCTTCTCATTTCGTATCCTTGTGGAGATTCTCACATATATTGAAATGATCGTTTTGAAAGCATTTTTCCTATCACTATTTAATTAGAGGTTTTTTTAAATCAGTGTAGAATAGGAACAGGGGCCTTATGTGTCAATAACCTCCATGACTCAAAATATCCTGAACATGAAATTACTTTCCTGGTTGCATCTCTCCTAAGGCTCACCGCACTTTTTACTACATATCCCGTGAATTTGAGAGACAGTTTCAATTTCTGTCATTGAACCATCAAATTAAATTACTTGACTCCTTAGAATACTTCTCGCAACAAGTTGGGTCATTCCGTTGAAAACTTTTGCCAGCTGTTAGAAATGAGGGAGTTGGTTTATTCTAAGAATCTTACTGTAATGATAACTATAAATTTTGAGATTCTGGGTTTCCACAATCATACCCACCACTTAAATGCCTAACTGGAAAAATTCATGCCCTCTTGAAGAATGCCTAATTCCCTCTAGTGAGATATAACTGTTGAGTTTCTCTTGATAAACCCTCATCATGGGTGGTGAGATGAATTTGAAAAGTTAAATTTATATGTGTATTTTGCTGACTAAATATCTTAAGAAGATAAATAGTAGTCCATGCTGTTTTCTTTCCAACCTACAGAACGAAAACACAGGTAAGAAATGCAGTCTGGAACACCACGTGTTAATTTTTCAGTCTCCGTTAAACTCTCCAAATGTTTCTTTACATCTGAAATTAAGCCATGGCGGTTTTGTTTAAAATGAGGAAAAAGGGCACATTTCCTTGGCATCACGTTTGTTTGTGAAAATCAACAACTACGTAACTAAGAGATCAGAACATATATCCCAGTTGTGGGTTAATCCTTCTCCCTTGCCTTTGGGGGAGTTTTTATGAAAGGAAAATATATTCAAGGATTCTGACGATTGGAAGGCCTAGGGAATACACGTTTAGAGGACGTCTGACATGTGCAGGCTTCATTGAAAGCATATTTGAATGTAGTTGTGAATTAGCCTGTGAACGTTGTAAGTCTCTCCTACATGCAAAAACAAATAGAAATGATAATATTTCAGTAACTTGCTTACCATTCCATGAGTTGATCTTGTGGCCAAGGTTATCAGATGTTTCTAAGCCAATAAAAGGCAGGACTTCCCTCCATAGAAAAAGAATAGGATTAATCTCAAGTCACACATGCACTGGAATGTAACATTTTAACTAAATTCAGTAAATCAACTACCTTATCTAATCCACAGAGAAGCTGTTTACGCACTGCTCCTCCAAGGAGAATCAAATAAAAAGTGTTTACGGTTTAGTTTGTTTTCACGCCCAGTGGCGGACGGTATAACAATTTTTGGCGAAGTTGAATACTTTCTACTTTAGAATACATTTTAGAATGCATACTGAGTCTGTTAATCAAGATAGAACATAGATTAAAATTTGTTGTATTTTAGAATAAATTGCAATAAAATAGACATTTTGCCTGTGAGCTGTTTTTTCTTGCATTCCTCACTGGTCATAATGAAATGTGATTGGCAGTTATCCCCATGCTTGGGTGATCAAATAGACATGAAAAATTACAAAGAGACAAAAGAACAAGTGCTGGTCAGAAAACTCCGTGTTCTACATTGTAAATTATTGCTATAAACTTTGATACAAGAGGAGGAAAAAACCCCACAGTTACCTTATAGAAGAAATGAAGGGCTATGAATATATTTGTTACCTATGGAAATAATAGAACTCATCACCACCACCATCAGCATCATCAACTTATTACATTCTCGTGAGGAAAAATATGCATTTTTATTTCTCATCAAAGTGGGGATTTTCTCCAATATACTGAAAATATATGTATTTATGCAAGGACCATCTTCATGAAAATTTGACCAACGATTTTATAATCCACTGAAAATTGAGACGGAAACAATGAGTTGGATTATGTCTTCCAAAAGCTTCCTCAATCAAGACGTATAGAAATTAAACAAATAATAAATAAAAATGTAGGGGAAGCACCATAGGAAGCTTTATAGAGAAGAGGCTTTAAAGTGTCTGGATTATTCCCCATCGAGATGATATATGACCATAAGCAGAATGAAAAGACAGCCCACAGAATGGGAGACAATATTTCCAAACAAAGCGACTGACAAGGGATTAATCTCCAAAATATATAAATAGCTCATGCAGCTCAGTATCAAAAAACACAACCCAATCCAAGAAATTGGGAGAAGATCTAAATAGACATTTCGCCAGAGAGGACATACAGATGGCCAAGAGCACATGAAAAGAGGCTCAATATCACTAATTATCAGAGAAATGCAAATCAAAACTACAATCAGGTATCATCTCACACGGGTCAAAATGGCCATCATCAAAATGTCTACAAACAATAAATGCTGGAGAGGGTGTGGAGAAAAGGGAACCCTCCTGCACTGCTGGTGGGAATGTAAACTGGTGCAGCCACTATGGAGAACGGTATGGAGGTTCCTTAAAAACCTAAAATTAGAACTAGCATAGGACCCAGCAATCCCACTGCTGGTCATATATCCAGAGAAGACCACTAATTATCAGAGAAATGCAAATCAAAACTACCAATACAATGCTACCACACCAGTCAGAATGGCCATCATCAAAAAATCTACAAATAACAAATGCTGGAGAGGGTGTGGAGAAAAGGGAACCTTCCTACACTGTTGGTGGGACTGTAAAATGGTGCAGCCACTGTGTAGAACAGTATGGAGGTTCCTTAAAAACCTAAAACTAGAACTACCATACAACCCAGCAATCCCACTCCTGGACATATTCCTGGAGAAAACCGTAATTCAAAAGGATACATGTACCCCAATGTCCACAGCAGCACTATTTACAGTAGCAAAGACATGGAAGCAACCTAAATGTCCATCAACACATGAATGGCTAAAGAAGGTGTGGTCCATATATACAATGGAATATTACTCAGCCATAAAGAGAACAAAATAATGCCACTTGCAGGGACGTGGATGGGCCGAGAGATTGTTATACTGAGTGAGGTAAGTCAGAAAAAGACATCATATCATATCGCTTATATATGGAATCTAAAAAAATGGTACAAATGAACCTATTTACAAAACAGAAATGGAGTCACAGATGTAGAAAACAAACTCATGGTTACCAGGGGGTAGGTGGCAGGGGAGGGATACATTGGGAGATTGGGATTGACATATACACACAACTATATATAAAATAGATAACTAATAAAGACCTAGTGTATAGCACAGGGAACTCTACTCAGTACTCTGTAATGACCTATATGGGAAAAGAATCTAAAAAAGAGTGGGTATACGTAAAACTGATTCGCTTTGCTGTACATCTGAAACTAACACAACATTGTAAATCAACTATGCTCCAATAAAAATTAATTTTAAAAAAGATGATATGTGTAAGCCATCAGGGAAACACAAAACCACAATGAGATACTACTTCACACACACACTCTACAGTCAAGAAGACAATACCAAGTGTTGGAGAGGATTTAGGGAAATTGGAACTGTTGCCCATGGCTGGTGAGAACATGAAGTGGTACGTCTGTCTTGGGAAACAATCTGGCAGTGCCTCCAGTAAGTACAGAGTGATCCTATGACCCTACAAATCCATTGCTAGGTATACACAGAAAAGCAAGGAAGACACATCTACACAAAAATCTGTACACGAATGTTCACAGCATCATTAATTCATCACAGCTTAAAAAGTGGAAACAACCCCAATGTCCATCAGATAAATGCATAGAAAAAATATGGTCTATGCATACAATGAAATACCATTCAACACTTAACAGACATGAAGTCATGTTGCGTGCTAGGACGTGCATAACCTGATGTCAAGTCAAATAAACCCCGCACAGAAGATCACATAGTATAATATATGATTCCATTTATATGATGTGTGCAGAATAGGTAAGTCTATAGTGACAGAAAGTAGATTGCTGGTTGCCTAGGGTTGGGAGGTGATTGCTAAGGAGTGTGGAGTTTTTTTTTTTTTTAAGGTAACAAAAATATTCTAAAAATGGATTACGGTGATAGCTGCACAAATCTGAGAGACTATTAAAAAACCATGGCATTGACCCGTTAAATGGGTGAATTGCACAGTATGTAAATTTTAACTCGATAAACAGTTTGAAATGCATACATCTTAAAAAAGATTATACATGCGTATTACAGAGGGCAGGACAGAGGTGGGGAGAGGGGTGAGGTAGAAAGAGAGAGACGGGTTCATAAAGCTGTTTGTGAAGTTCCTTCCTCAGCTTGGAATCTGCTGTCCAAGGAGGAAATGTATATTGTCCCAGTGCTGGGGAGTAATCCTGGCATTAGCAAGGTTCATGAATTAAAATCAGATCCCATGAGCAGTCCTAACATTTTAGTAGTGCAGAAGGGTATGCCAACAAGATGTAAAAGAAGAAACTGGTAGGCATTTTTCCTGGTGCAGAGCATGACCTGTACTTGAAACAAACTGAAGCAACAATAGGCAAGAAAACATCCCTAGACATACTTTATTTCTTCTTTTTAAAAAAAAATTATTGGTCTTCCCTGGTGGTGCAGTGGTTGAGAGTCTGCCTGCCGATGCAGGGGACACGGGTTCGTGCCCCGGTCTGGGAAGATCCCACATGCCGCGGAGCGGCTGGGCCCGTGAGCCATGGCCGCTGAGCCTGTGCGTCCGGAGCCTGTGCTCCGCAATGGGAGGGGCCACAACAGTGAGAGGCCCGCGTACTGCAAAAAAAATTATTTACTTGTTTATTTTTGGCTGCATTAGGTCTTCGTTGCTGCACGCAGGCTTTCTGCAGTTGCGGCGAGCAGAGGCTGCTCCTCCTTGCAGTACACGGGCTTCTCATTGCAGCAGCTTCCCTTGTTGCAGAGCACGGGCTCTAGGAGCATGGGCTTCAGTAGTTGTGGCGCATGAGTTTAGCTGCTCCATGGCATGTGGGATCTTCCCGGACCAGGGACCTAACCCGTGTCCCCTGCATTGGCAGGCGGATTCTTAACTACTGCCCCGCCAGGGAGGTCCCCATACTTTATTCCTTAATGTGAGATGCAAGAATAGTGCATTGCAACAGATAAAATGAAAGAAATCATGCTGTTGGACTGAGCAAAAATGTTTAATTTCCTTTCCTACCCTTTCCAAATTGTTAATTGACAGAAAATATGCTTTCTATTAAAAAGGATTACGTTCCTGATACTTCTTAATACCAAGAAAGCTATGTCGAAGCCAGACAAAACAGTCAAGAGTATAAGGAGCACATGCCACCCAAACATGGCAGAAAGTCTGTTTTACATAAAGCCTCAGAGGCAACACACTGCGGGGAAGTTTTTTAAACGAATAAATAAGTCATCACGGAGCAGCTGGAAAGAGGAGTATATTCCTCAGAGAGGAGAGAAGTGAAAGGGAGCAAAAGTCCAAAGAAGAAATGGAATTGGGAACTGGGAATTTTCCCTTTCGTATATCCAATGCCGACCCTGGTAACGTAAATGCTGGTTTGTACACGAGCACATATAAGGGAGTAGGAGAAAGGGATGGAAAACATTGTCTGGTCCAAGAAGGTTAGGCAGGCATCCAAAAACAAGCCCCAAACACTAAGATCCCCAAAAGAAGTGTGCATTTGCAGAAAATGAACAGTATATAAGGGAAATCTTCTTTTTGATTTAAATTGAGGTATAGTTGCTCTACAAATCATCAGTTACAGGTGTCCAATATGGTGATGCACAGATTTTAAAGGTTATACTCCATTTATAGTTATTGTAAAATGTGGGTTATATTCTTCGTGTTGTACAATACATCCTTGTAGCTTATTCTAAACATAATAGTTTGTACCTCTTACTCCCCTCCCCCATCTTGCCCCTCCCCGCTGGTAACCACTAGTTTGTTCTCTAGATCTGTGAGTCTTGCTTCTTTTTCTTATATTCACTAGTTTGCTGTACTTTTTTGATTCCACATATAAGTGATATCATACAAGGGAAGTCTTGTTGAAAAGTACATCGTTGAGAATACTTCCCAATCTGAGCTCGGTGTGGATGAAGAGAAATAAATGAATGAATGAACGAATGAATGAGAAAAAACCAGAATCTCCCCCCGATACGTCCAAGAAAATCCTTTACCTGTGTGTCTTTGCCACCAGAATTCATTCCATTTGTTTGCCTGAAAATCCTAAATTGAAACCATAGCTTAACATAGTTCTAAACTGGATGTACCTCCAAAGGCTTGGTAGAAACACACTGACACTTTCTTCAGAGGGATGCACTTCAAATGGAATCCTCAAAGAATTCCTATAAATACAGTGCCAGGAACACCAACTCATCTAAACATCCCCACACAAAAAAAAACAAAAACCAAAAAATCATCCAAGGAAAAGAGGCACCAGGAGAGAAGCAGAAACAAAAGAAACAACAACCCACAGAAAGAGGTCTGCAAATGCAAAAGCAGTCGGGCCCCTAAAAGTCCAAATGAAAAAGAAGTACGTGTAAAATATTAGAATAAATAAAATATGCATGGGAAATATGATGAAGAAACAAGGTCATATCCACAATTTTGCCAGCCGACTTGCAAAATGATTGACTTAAACAGCAAATGAAGAGAAAATTAGTAAGCCAGAGGGTAGACTGGGGCACATTAGAAAGAATGTTGCAAAAAAGACCCCCCCCCCCAAAAAAAAGGGAAAGTAGGAAAGAGGCATTAAAAGACATAGAACAAAGCGGGTGAGAAATCACTGCCTACATGTAATTAGAGTTTTACAAAGACATGATAGAGAGATTGGGAAGAAGGTAGTATCAAACGCATAATGATTAAGAAATTTCAAGAACAGAAGCAAGACACCATTGCCTGGATGGAGACACAACCTATCTGAGAGTGTAAATGAAAAAAAAAATCCAAGGCAAGGTATGTTGTCGTCAAAGAAGCAAAGAACACAGAACACAGATGTTAAAGGAGCTGTAGAGGGAAGAGCCACGTTTCTACCTTTAGTAGAAAAAAACTAGACTGTCTCCTGACTTCTCGTGGAAACGAGTAGCCACTGGAATTATGCATACCTTCAAAACTCTGAATGAAAATAACTGTCAACCTAGGATTGTATGTCCAGAGAAGCTCCTTTTAAGGCAAACAGGAAGTAAAGGTATTTTTAGACAACAAAAAGGAGAGGTCTGCCGATAACACTGCTTTCTTCAGTGAAGTCTAAAGGATGCATTAAATAATTAGAACAGATTCAATAAAGGATGCGTTAAAGAAAGAACATACTCAAAGAGAAATGCAGAGAATGCGGAGGGAGGGGGGAAGAAGCAAACGTGGGGAAAAATCTAAACAAAGTTTAGATTGTATAATGATACACATGAAAGGCTGCAGCAGCCTAACACTTGGGGATTTGATTCGAGTTGATACACACGAATGATGTAGATTACTTTAGGACTTAAATATGTGCATTAAAGTATCTAGAGAAGTCATTAAAATCATGCACAGAGGGTATATATAACTTCTGGAAATGTAACAGGAAAAACTGGAGGGCTAGTTGCAAAGAATCAAAGAAAGGAGGATGGCTATGGAAGGGGAGACGTGTAAGATGAAAGAGAGGAGAAAGCGCACAGATACATCAAGATCCTACCAAATGCTAATCAAATCAATTTTCCTATTCCAAGATAACAACTGGAGGACTGGGTTATCAGAAAATGCATCTGTATGCTGTTTGCAGAGAACACAGATGTAAGAAGCAACTAGATGGAAAAAGAAATGTCACATACCTGCTGCTCAAGAGTAGGTGGATGTAACTCTTGATATTGGAGAAAATGAACTAGAAGTCACAAAGGATTATTCCACGTAAAGAGGGTCAGTAGACATAGAAAACAAACTTATGGTTACCGAAGGGGAAGGGGTAAATTAGGTGTTTGGGATTAACAGATACAAACTACTATACATAAAATAGATACACAAGGATTTACTGTGTAGCACAGGGAACTATACTCAGAATCCTATAATAACCTATAATGGAAAATAATCTGAAAAAATATACATATATAACTGAATCACTTTGCTGTATTCCAGAAACTAATATTATAAATCAAATTCAATTAAAAGGAAATACAGGGTAACTACGTATTGCTCAGACGTTCACTGCTCCAGGAAGATACACCAAGTCTAAACGTGTTTATATTTACTAGCAGCGCACCAATACTTGAAGCACATTTGGCGTAACAATGAGAACTCGACCAATCCATAACCTTAGTGAGTTAACTTTCTGCTCGTGGCAATGGGTACACTAAGCAGACTACATCAAGAGAAAACACGGAGCATTTGTATAGTACAGCTAACACACAATGAATACATTTCCTAAGGCGCATGTGTAGAACACGACTGCCCCCAAACCGGAGACTCAGCATGCGTCTCTGAGTCCCACAGAACTTTAACAGCAAATGAACACGTCGCGAATTATAAAGCCAGTCTAAAGAAATGGGAGGACGAGTTACACAAAAGTTTGAAAATTAATCCCGTCTCTCCTCAGTAACCAGTGGGACCATGACAGCACGATCATTTAAATTAGAAAATATTGGAACTGAATGAAGGTGGAAATGGTCCATCTTGAAACTAATTCGTCTACACTCAAACTAAGACGGAAAGGAAAGGAAAAGAAGCCACACACTTATAGAAGCTGTTTGCAATCATTTTAATTGACAAAACATTAGAATGCAGGATATATAGATATGTATATCTATGTATGAACCAACTGGGAAAAGCTGAATAGAAAAATCGACGAGTAAGTTATGGAAGAGAGTGGAGCGTCTGATGAACATGTTTGTTTCATGCTAATTTGACTGAAACAAACTAAACTTTTGAGAGAGGATTTTCCATCATTCTTTCATTTATGAATAGTTTCCTTCTCAAAGGTTCACGGCAATAAATAGCTTTACTCTGAATGGTACATGTGTTTAAATGGGATACATTTTTATTTACTGCGTTTTCTGTAACTTCTGTTTTGCATCGTATTAATGTAATTCCCTCTGCTGCCTTTTGATCTGCCTCGCTCCAGGCCACAACTGGTCTTTGTTTTCCTTTAACCTTCCTGAATCATTTATTTTATCTATGCATTCTTAAGGGCTGAATTTAATCAGTATTTTTAAAGTGAAATCACTATCTTTCTGTCTTTATAGGTGATTGCAACTGATTCATTTACATTACCATGAGTGACACATATAGGAACACTTTCAAAATTTTGGTTTATGCGTTAAACATGATTTTACTGACGTTAGAATATGTAGCTTTTCATAGTAAGACATCATATGTATACAAACACATATATAACACACATATAGATACCTGTAAAAACATACTATACGTATACACATATACATTTACATATGTACATATAGTGTGTTGTTGCAGGTATCTATGTATGTATATACACACACTTATGATTTAACTTTCTGAAGGGATATCCATTTACTTTTTAAAAATATTCAGGTCTTCTGTCCACTTTTTAATTGAACTGTTTGTTTTTTATATTGTATGAGCTGTGTATATTTTTGGATATTAACCCCTTTATCGATTGTTATCATTTGCAAATACTTTCTCCCAATCAGTAGGTTGTCTTGGCGTTTTGCCGATGGTTTCCTTTGCTGTGCAAAAGCTTTGAAGTCTAATCAGGTACCATTTGTTTATTTCTGCTTTTGTTTTCTGAGCCTCAGGAGACAGATCCAAAAAGATATTGCTACATTTTATGTCAGTGTCCTGCCTGCGTTTTCCTCTAGGAGTTTTACAGTATGCCGGAACCAAAGCCCTTGGAAATGAGGGATTGCTCCTGAAAGACAATTGCAAACCATTCTGTTGATGTCCCCTCAGTGTGTTCCCAACTACAATACGAGTGGGAAACAATCTGAAACTCTTCCATGACGGAGGACAGCCCTCAACTGGTTCCTGTTGTTTTGCTTTGTTTTCACCAAAGATCCGTGTTTCTTTGGGCATTCGATACCGTTTGTTCCAGAGAGCTGATTAACTGTAAGTTCTATGAGCTATATCCACTCTACCCCACAGCCTTCTTGAGACATGAACCCACATCTAACAGACCTTTGCTCTATCCACAGCACTTAACTCCAGTGCCATGGACGATATGGTCCATCACTAACGGGTCAGCCCTGGCTACATCAGTGGACGGGTACTAGGGAGCATCAAGGTACGGTATGAGCATCGGGCAAGCACAATCCACTTTTTCACAGCGTTTAGACTTGAATGGATGTGGGAAACTATGGAGTTAGTCAATAAATGGTGAAAAAAGCAAACTTGTGAAAGCTTGTAGAACAGAAGTGGAAAAATGTTTACCGATCACTGACAATGTGAAAAGCAATGTATTAAACTTGCTATCGAGTTTTCCTTAAAAGTTAGTTTAGCAAGAAAGAATAGATTTTTTTTTCTTTCTCAGAGTGATGTTTTTGGTGTTTCCAGTCTCCTGGAGTGTGTTTCATGGTGAGTAGGGGGCGGGGAAAATGATGCAGGCAGAGACATTTCCTTGGGAGCTGGTATCTCGTCTGATCCCACAATTCTTTTCTTCTTCCCTTCATTCAAAAATGACTTTTTCTTTGTCTACCAGAAGCCCAGAACTCCTCTATGTCTTGGGGCACGTAGTGAGACAAAGTGGAAAAACACAGCCTTCCCTCAAGGAGTCAAGGTTTCGAGGCTAATACCGACAAGCTGGTTTGCAAGGTGTGTCCCTCAAGAAATAGTTACACGATACAGTGTCACGTTTTCTGAATAGTCAGTGATATTAGAACTGATTTTTAAATGCTATTAAAAATTGGTGCTTTAAATTACATGTCTAAAAAGTGATAATTATAAATGAGTTGGGTTGTATATATACCTTTCTTACAAAAGTCTTTGAATGCCAAATGCCTCTGTTAATAGCAGCTATTAAACTGGTGAACGAATGACTTATACATATTAAATATAATCATTAGATATATATACACAGAAACATGCCCACACACCTCGATACCTTACTCCTTATAAGAATTTTCTGTAAGGAGAATCAGATAGACCTTTATAGCAACGGAAACCTTTGCAGACACTGAAACCATTATTACATAGAATATAACCATACAACCCATTTGGTTCACCTTAGCTGCACTTTCACAAGCCCTTAAACAGTTGTCTTATGGTAGAACTACAGAGGAACGTCGGCATGTCCTTACATTGGAGGATTTTTTCCCCCTCTGCATTTTTTTTTCATTCATAAATGACATTTGGTATATCATCGATGTGGCACTCATGGGAGTGGGGAAAGGCTGGTTGACACAATTTGATATCCGTTAGAGGAAAATGAAATTTGACTTCCAACCTCATACTCCGTCATCACCTGCATGCTACACACGCACATTAGAAAATTTCCTGCATTTGTACGTTTGGACGCATGACATACGAATGTTCATAGAAATACTGTGTGTAAGAGTAAAATTTAAAAAAATCAAAACAACACAAGTCCATAAAGAGTAGAATGAAGAAATAAAGTGTGGGATGTTTAGCCAGTGAAATACTATAGTGCCATGACCCCCTTGCATTTTTAAAAAATAATTTTTATTGGAGTAGATTTTTAATGTTGTGTTAGTTTCTGCTGTACAGCAAAGTGAATCTGTTATTCCTATACATGTATCCACTGTTTATTAGATTCCTTCCCCATGTAGGTCATTACAGAGTATTGAGTAGAGTTCCCTGTGCTATACAGTAGGTCTAAACCAGATAGTTGCCTCTTTGCTTTTCTTGTTTTTTCATTGTCGCTTTTCTTAACTCATTAAAGTCACTTCGAAGCCAGTCCCCATTTTCCTTTGTCATAAACGAACCTATTTTGTTCAAGGATGAAAGTGTCGTTTTATAGAGAAAAAATGGTCGAATGTTGGGGATTTCATACGTATAAATGTGTACTGGGGCTAGCTGCCTTTAAAAAAAGAGGGCATACAGCTTAATTCAAGCCTACATCGATCTAATTCTGAGGAGACTTGGTTATTCCTTTATTAGTCATATTGTTCTTTTTTCTGTACACGGGCCTCTCACTGCTGTGGCCTCTCCCGTTGCGGAGCACAGGCTCTGGACGTGCAGGCTCAGCGGCCATGGCTCACGGGCCCAGCCGCCCCGCGGCATGTGGGATCTTCCCGGACCGGGGCACGAACCCGTGTCCCCTGCATCGGCAGGCAGACTCTCAACCACTGCGCCACCAGAGAAGCCCGGTTATTCCTTTATTAATTTCATAAAAATGTTTTTATATGTCAGCACTTTTATTAGGAGCTGAAAGCAGAGGGAATATTTTCCTAAAAAGGCTCTAAATACATGTGGGGATAAGATGGGAATATTTTGGCTAAGGTTGGACCTGAGACAGCATGTGCAGTGGCTTATGCCCATCTTTTCCTGCATCTTCAGCAACCCTTTCACCCCAGCTGTTCCTCCAGCCCTCAGAAGCCCCTGTCCCAGGGGTGCTGTTGCCTTTTCCCCTGCTTGGTCTGTCCATGAACTTGCTTGTGGACAGCGTACCGCAGCTGGCTGTGAGCCTGACTTTCCCTCACCCTGGCAAGCTGTGTCCCTCTTGGGGCTGCTGCCTTCTAGCCAAATCCTAGATCAACTGCACAAAACTCAGCCAGCTGCCCTCTTCCGCATCTGCACAGCACAACGCCTTATCAGAAGGATATTTGTGCCATGGTTCATGAATCCCTAGACCCCAGTGACCCCACGGTAACCGTCTGCAAGATAGCAGGTGTGTAAGATCAAGTTACTCTGCCTGGAGGGCGACTCCCAAACAATCCAAAATCATCCCGTTAAGACACAACAGATCCAGGGGAAGGATCAGAGAATAAGGCAAGGAGGTACGTGTGCTTCTGCCTGTAGGTAGGAACAAAGCATGATCCTAATCACGGTGTAGATTTGTGGAAAAGTAAAAGTTTACAGAGACTTGGCTGTACTGCAGGTGGTACTTCTTCAGTACGGTTTAACTTTTCCTGTTCTGAATGGCTTATGTTCACATTAACTAAAGAATCTGAGTAGACAGAAAGGAAACAAAAGACTATATGTGCATTATATATACTTACATATTTATATTTAACATATGTACCTTGATTTATGATATAATCATAGCCTCAAAAATTTGCAACTGTAATATGGTTATAAAAAGGTGATACACAGCACAAAAACAGAATTATACATCAGTGGTACAGGATAGAAAACCCAGAGGTAAACCCATGCACCTGTGGTCACCTAATCTATGACAAAGGAGACAAGAATATACAATGGAGAAAAGACAGTCTCTTCAATAAGTGGTGCTGGGAAAACTGGACAGCTACATGTAAAGGAATGAAATTAGAACACTCCCTAACACCATACACAAAAATAAACGCAAAATGGATGTAAGACCTAAATGTAAGACAGCACACTATAAAACTCAGAGGAAAACATAGGAAGAACACTCTTTGACACAGATCACAGCAAGATCTTTTTTGACCCACCTACTAATGAAAATAAAAACAAAAATAAACAAATGGGACCTAATGAAACTTAAAAGCTTTTGCACAGTAAAGGAAACAATAAACAAGACGAAAAGACAACCCTCGGGAGAAAATATTTGCAAACAAAGCAAGGGACAAAAGATTAATGTCCAGAATATACAAACCACTCAGGTAGCTCAATATCAAAACAAACAATCCAAGCAAAAATTGGGCAGAAGACCTAAATAGACATTTCTCCAGAGAAGACATACAGATGGCCAAGAGGCACATGAAAAGATGCTCAACATCGCTAATTATTAGAGAAATGCAAATCAAAACTACAATGAGGTATCACATCACATTGGTCAGAATGGCCATTATCTAAAAATCTAGAAACAATAAATGCTGGAGAGGGTGTGGAGAAAAGAGAATCCTCTTATACAGTTGGTGGGAATGTAGACTGGTGCAGCCACTATGGAGAACAGTATGGAGGTCCCTTAAAAAACTTTAAAAATAGAACTACCATCTGACCCAGCAATCCCACTACTGGGCATATACCCTGAGAAAACCATAATTCAAAAAGACACATGCACCCCAATGTTCACTGCAGCACTATTTACAGTAGCCAGGTCATGGAAGCAACCTAAGTGTCCATCGACAGAGGAATGGATAAAGAAGATGTGGTACATATATAGAATGGAATCTTACTCAGCCATAAAAAGGAACGAAATTGGGTCATTTGTAGAGATGTGGATGGACCTAGAGACTGTCATATCATACAGAGTGAAGTAAGTCAGAAAGAGAAAAACAAATATCATATATTAATACATATATGTGGAATCTAGAAAAATAGTGCAGATTAACCTATCTCCAGGGCAGGAATAGAGACACAGACATAGAGAACGGACGTGTGGACATGGCAGGGGGATGGGGGGCAGGGGAGGGTGGGATGAATTGGGAGAATAGGTTTGACATAAATACACTACCATGTGTAAAATAGGTAGCCAGTGGGAACGTGCTGTATAGCACAGGGACCTGAGCTTGGTGCTCTGTGGTGACCTAGATGGGTGGGATGGGGGTGGGGTGGGAGGTCCAAGAGGGAGGGGATGTATGTATACATAGAGCTGAATCACTTCATTGTCCAGCAGAAACTAACACAACATTGTAAAGCAATTATACTCCAATAAAAAAAAGGTGATACACATGTGTGTATACATAAATGCACATATATATGTATATATAAACATATTCTTGTTACATGCAAAGGTATAATTGCGTATAGATACTTATAACTGCAACTATACTTCTGCGTGTAACAAGGACATATATTTAAATTAGCTAACCTAGAGATTACCATACTGAGTGAAGCAAACCAAATATCATACGATATCACTTATATGTGGAATCTAAAAAAAATTATACAAATGAAATTATACGCAACAGAAATAGACACACAGACATAGAAAACAAACTTATGGTTATCAAATGGGAAAAGGTGGAGTGAAAAATTAGGAGTATGAGATTAATAGAGACTCACTACTATACATAAAATACATAAACAAGGACTTACTGTAGAGCACAGGGAACTATACTCAGTATTCTCTAATAACCTATGATGGAAAAAAGCCTGAAAAAGAATGAATATATGTGCATATGTGTAACTGAATTGCTTTGCTGCACTCCTGAAACTAATGGAACATTGTAAATCAACTATAGCTCAGTAAAATAAAATTTTTTAAAAATACACTTTTTTTTTTTTTTTTTTGCGGTACGCGGGCCTCTCACTGTTGTGGCCTCTCCCATTGTGGAGCACAGGCTCCGGACGCGCAGGCTTAGCGGCCATGACTCACGGGCCCAGCCGCTCCGCGGCATGTGGGATCTTCCCAGACCGGGGCACGAACCCGTGTCCCCTGCATCGGCAGGCGGACCCTCAACCACTGCGCCACCAGGGAAGCCCTCAACTATACTTCTATTAAAAAAAAAAAACCTCACTACTGAAAAAATAAATTAGACAACCTAAATTCTGATATAATTTAAATGTGATACATATACGTATTGTATAAAATTGTCTTTGCAAGTAACAATAATGATGCATTTAAATCAACTTGCTTAAATAGTTGTGATACAAATACATACATGTATTCATATACACACAATTATGCCTTTGCATGTAACGATAACAAAGGTATTTATTCCATTATGTGGCAGGCACTGAACAAGGCTCCAGAAACATAACTGTGAAAGAATATTCATTAATTCATATTTGCCTCAAAGATGGTAATGTACTTTTGCTTTCATGGTAAAGGATTATTTTGAAGTACACTTAAAACATAAAACTATTTTATAGGAGGGTTTGATTTCCCATATTGTGTAAATCCGGTCTTTTCATTTTGCATCACAACAATTTAACTAATGTCGTAACTTCACTTCATGTTGGGTGCATGCTTTGTAACCTGGTGGGGAGCCAGGTCTGGTATTCAGTCTTGGCTTCATTTCTAAATTGCTATGAAACTTTAGCAAAGTCATTTTATCCTCTGATTCTCTTCTAGTTTTTCATGTGAAAAATGCAAATAAAAACACAGATATCGTGGAGCTGCAGAGGAATTAAAAATAATTGACGTGAGATTTTTACCTAGATGTGAAAGACCTGAAGTAGCGGGTTAAAATATTTTGACTTTCATTCCGTAGGCAACAGGCAAAAAAGTACAGGATTTGGGGAAGGTGGACACAGTTACAATACATCTTACTTAGGAAGTGTTGCGTTCCCTAAGCAGAAATGGGGGAGTGAAAAAGTGCCAACTCACAGCATCAGAATATCAAAAGACCACATGTAGACAGAGTGAACTGGGGACATCTGTTGAGATCCTCTAAACCGAAAAGCAATGATTAAATTTTTCATTTGCAACCTGAAATGGAATTTTCAAACTCATTAGAGAAACTTAAATAACATGAGAAACGATAAAAAATAAAAAAATAGATGACTGTTCCACGGAATCTGAATTATGCAGCTACTGTTACTATCTCGAAGATAAAAAATAACCGTGAAAATGACAAACCATCCTACTGTGGATTTTATTAAGCTCGACAGAGAAGTTCAACTTTACGCAGTTAAGAAATGATAGAATCCATTCTCTCTTCTATTTATTTAACAGATTATTTTAGTAAGAGTCTTCAGTACGCTGGAGACCATGAGAGACAGCGAGGTTCATAAGCTTTGGTCCCCCAAGAGAATAAAAATTCAGTGAATAAGACAAAAGAATAAAGAATAAGCCAGATATAGGGCATCCATCATACACAGCTTCTGTATATGTTCATTGGAAGGAAAAAGGACATTTGTTACGGTGAGCGGAAGCAATGCGAAGAGGAAATAATTTTTTTAAATAAAGATAAAAAGAGCAAACGGAGTGGATGAGGGGCTGCTGGTGAGACTTCAGGAAAATAGGATCCGTTGCAGCTGACAGAGAGAGCAAGACGGGGCGATGACCAATGGGTTTGGCCACAAGGAGATCATGGGGAGAAATTGTAAAACATGGCTCTGCGGGGGCTTCCCTGGCGGTCCAGTGGTTGGGACTTCACCTTCCAATGCAAGGGGGGTGGGTTCGATCCCCAGTTGGGGTGCGGGGATCCCACATGCCTTGCAGCCAGAAAACGAAAACATAGAACAGAAGCAATATTGTAACAAATTCAATAAAGGCTTAAAAAAATATGGCTCTGTGGCGTCCTGGGGACCGTGGTCTGATAGGAATGGACTCGAGAGAATACAGGTGCAGAAAGAAGGTGACGAATGCACTCACACGACCGAGGAGCTCTTCTGAGGAGGGTTGCAAAGAAAGACGGGGTATGTGCTAGAGCTTTGTTTAAAAAGTATCGTAAAATGAGAGAGGGGATGGTGTAACTTCTGGTGGGAGTAATCAAGGACAGAGTTGAATGTTTGGGGGTTGCAGGTGAGGGCTGAAAATCTTGGCCACTTGCCAAGCGTGTAAGCTTCAGCGAGTTAACTTATTTCTAGAGTCCATCATATCCTTGTGTACAAAGAAGAATGAGATCCATCTTGAAGGGTCACTGAGGAGATGCGAGAAAAACAGAAAATGCACCCAAGACAAAACACAGATGTGTCTTGGAGATGAGGGCAGTGTTGAGGAAGAAGAGGTGGTTAAGGTAAAGATTCAGGAAGAAGCACCAGAGGGGGACGACGAGGAGGCAGAAGAGGTTAGGAGGAGATGAAGAAACAAGCAGGAAGGAGGTCAGAGAAGCGAGGAATCAACAGGAGAGGAAAGGCCAGAAAAAGCAGAGAGAAGACGACGGCACCAGTCTTTTGTTTGGAAATGTCACTTTACATTGAACGCAGGAGGGAAAGGTGAAGACATTAGTTACGGGGCTGTACGTGTAGTGAACACTAGGATAAAAGTATGTGATGATGCTAACGTACGTGTAGTGAACACTAGGATAAAAGCATGTGATGATGCTAACGTGCGTGTAGTGAACACTAGGATAAAAGTATGTGATGATGCTAACGTGCGTGTAGTGAACACTAGGATAAAAGTATGTGATGATGCTAACGTGCGTGTAGTGAACACTAGGATAAAAGTATGTGATGATGCTAACGTGCGTGTAGTGAACACTAGGATAAAAGCATGTGATGATGCTAACGTGCGTGTAGTGAACACTAGGATAAAAGTATGTGATGATGCTAACGTGCACTGGGTGGCAAATTAAAAAAAAAAGAAAAAAATGAAGGGATTTCACATTTCCTTTGAGAATATTACTGAGAACGCTGTCAATGCCAGGGGAATGCTAGAATCCCAAGGGAAGAGCAGACTTACTTCCCTGGTGGCACGGTACCGAAGAATCCGCCTGCCAATGCAGGGGACACGGGTCTGAGCCCTGGTCCGGGAAGATCCAACGTGCCGCGGAGCCACTAAGCCCGCGAGCCACAACTACTGAGCCCACGTGCCACAACTACTGAAGCCCGCATGCCTAGAGCCCGTGCTCCGCAACAAGAGAAGCCATTTCAATGAGAAGCCCGCGCACTGCAACAAAGAGTAGCCCCCGCTCGCCGCAACTAGAGAAAGCCCACGTGCAGCAATGAAGACTCAACACAGCCAAAAATTAATAAATAAATTTTAAAAAACAAACCAAAACAAACGAACAAAAACACCCCCAAAGAGGCCACTTATCACCTGAGCCGGCTGGGGGTCCACTGGGAGAAGGTGGCCTCCGACAGGACTAAATCCATGGATCAGCGACTAACCCTGATGTATTTCCTGTTCTCTCGTGGCAACATGTATGCCTTTCTTCTCCGACTTTCCTCCCCCTCCCTGTCCTTCTTCTTCTGCAGCTGCTGCTGCTTCTGCTTCTGCTACTCATCTCCCCCTCCTTCTCCCCCGGGGAGAAAAACAATCTAAGCTTTTCTCTTGAGCTTGATACATTTGAGATCTTCTGAGATGATCAAATGGGGAGACCACAAAAGTCAACTGATTTTATAAAATGAGAGTCTAGAAAGGAGGCCCTCGGGCACAACAAAGGAGAAATCAACTGATGGAGATGAGATTTAAAACATGGAAATAGAAACAATAGCCAAGACATGGAAACAAAGTAAGTGTCCATCACAGAGGAATGGATAAAGAAAATGCGGTACAAGTACACAATGGAATATTACTCAGCCATGAAAAAGAATGAAATAATGCCATTTGCAGCAACATGGGTGGACCTGGAGATCATCATACTAAGTGAAGTCACATAGACAAAGACAAATACCATATGATATCACTTATATGTGGAATCTAAAATACGACACGCATGAACATATATATGAAACAGAAACAAGACTCACAGACAGAGAGAACAGGTGTGTGGTTACCAAGGGGGAAAGAGGGGAGGGATAAATTAGGAGTTTGGACTTAACATATATAAAATATATAAATTACTATATATACAATAAACAACAAGGTCCTACTGTATAGCACAGGGAACTATACTCAATATTTTGTAATAACCTATAATGGAAAAGAACCTGAAAAGAATGTGTATGTGTATAATGCCCTCAAAAACTCTAGCCACGGATAAGAATTGGGGTAAGAAAAGGATGTGGGGGGGGGCGTCCAGAGAGGCTTAACTTTGGGGCCAATGTGTCTGCAATACGTCTAGCGTATATATCTCTCATAATACGTAAAAGATAATAGAAAGAAAAAAAAACTGGGTGACAAAGCTTCAGGAGGCCCACTCAGTTTTTTCTCTCTGCTACGTCAAAGTACAACAAGTTTAGAAGCTTTAACTGCCAGTCATTTATTATGGCACAGTTGCCATGGGTCAGCAGTCAGGGCCCAGGGCAGAAGATCTAAACAGACATTTCTCCAGAGGAGACATACAGATGGCTAAAAAGCACATGAAAACATGCTCATCATCACTAATTATCAGATAAATGTGAATCAAAACTACAATGAGAGCTTCCCTGGTGGCGCAGTGGTTGAGAGTCCGCCTGCCGATGCAGGGGACATGGGTTCGTGCCCCGGTCCGGGAGGATCCCACATGCCGCGGAGCAGCTGGGCCCCTGAGCTATGGCTGCTGGGCCTGCGCGTCCGGAGCCTGTGCTCCGCAACGGGAGAGGCCACAACAGTGAGAGGCCCTCGTACCGCAAAAACAAAACAAAACAAAACTACAATGAGGTATCACCTCACACTGGTCGGAATGGCCATCACCAAAAAGTCTACAAACAATAGATGCTGGAGAAGGTGTGGAGAAAAGGGAACCCTCCTGCGCTGTTGGTGGGAATGTAAACTGATACAGCCACTACGGAGAACAGTATGGAGGTTCCTCAGAAAACTAAAAATAGAGCTACCATATGATCCAGCAATCCCACTTCTGGTCATATATACAGAGAAAACCATAATTAGAAAAAGTACATGCACCCCAATGTTCATAGCAGCACTATTTACAATAGTCAGGACATGGAAGCAACCTCAATGTTCACTGATAGATGAATGGATAAAGAAGATGTGGTACATATTATACAATGGAATATTACTCAGCCATAAAAAAGAATGAAATAATGCCATTTGCAGCAACATGGATGGACCTAGAGGTTATCATATTAAGGGAAGTAAGTCAGACAGAAAAAGACAAATATCATATGATATTGCTTATATGAAGAATCTAAAAAAAAAACCATACAAATGAACTTATTTAGAAAATAGACTCACAGGCTTGGGGAACGAACTTATGTTTACCAAAGGGGAAAGCATAGCGAGAGAGGAGGGATAAACTGGGAGACTGGGATGAACACATGCACACTACTATGTATGACAGGTAACCCACAAGGACCTGCTGTATAGCACAGGGAACTCTACCCAGTATTCTGTGATAACCTATGAGAAAAGAATCTAAAAAAGAATGAATATATGTATTTGCATCATGGAATCACTGTGCTGTACACCTGAAAGTAACACAGCATTGTCAATCAACTCTACTCCAATAAAGTGAAAATAAAAAAACAGAAGTCTGGGCCCTGCGTGGATGCGATGTGTCCTCTGTTCAGAGTCTCACAGGGTCAAAATCAAGGTGTCAGCAGGGCTGTGATCCCTCACACAGGCTCTGGGGAAGTCCGGCTTCCGAGTTCATACATTATTGTCTGAATTCACTGCCACGCGGTTGTACAGCAGAAGTCCCGGCTGTCAGCTCTGTGCCTGCCTTGCTGCTTAAGGCTGTCCTCACTCTCAAGAAATGGCAGGTTGAACCCTTCTGACGCTATGAATCGCTCACACTTTTTTTCCTGCCACAGTATCTCTACCCTATAAACCAAGATAGTTCTCTGCTGTTAAGACCTCATGGGATTAGACTGGATTTACCTAAATAATCTAGGACTCTCTCCCTATGTAAGATTCTGAAATTTAATTACATCTGCAATTTCCCTTTTACCATGGCATGTTAACGTAGTCACAGATTGCTGGGCTTACTAATTTTTTTTATCATTTCCTTATGCCAATTGAAAAAGAAATGCACGCTATAGAAGTCGAGAATTACGCTTCGTTCGGCAGACATCCTGAGACCTTAAGCCCAGGAGACAGTCTCTCTGGTAGCTCTGGGGGACAGCTCCAAAGAGGTAGGGGAGGAGCCTGGATATATACGAGGTTTTGCAACAAAAACCAGGTAGTAGGAATGTCAAAAGATTACTGTTAATTAAAGAAAAAACAAACACCTCAAGTTAAAGATGTATGGGAAGGTGCAAGAGTCTGGCCTCATTAAAGCCATTCCTTTGATATGCGCCATAGCTACCTAGGGCCAGCATCCTGCTTTTCTCCATCCTGAATCCCCTCAGGGGGCATATTTGGGGTGATGCAGTGGCTGAGGGCTCGATGGCCTCAACATCCTTTGTTTAGTGATATGTCAGGTGACTTTCTTTGTCCATACTTATATCCTAAGTTGTTTATTTCTTTAAAACTAAAATATAAATATTCATTCCAAATTCCTCTCTAGTTTGTCTTCTGTAGAGGTTCAAAAGCTTCGGAGAACACCAGACAGCCATGCCTACCTACAGTTAAATGGCTAAAAGCAACCCAGCTAATTTTTCCAAGGTACAAGGTGACATCTTAACTACTTTTTCTTAGTCCAAGACGACTCACTTCTGCTGTGGCCACAGTCAACCTTCTTTCTACAACAGAACTTCACTGCCTCAAATCCCACATTTTCTTAAGGCAGCCGGTTCCCTTGACATGTCTTTTGAAGCAATGATTATGATCAGAGCCCATGTAATTCTGTCACTGTTTTCAAAGAAGGAGTTTAATCTAATAACTTACTACATCGTTGGTTCTCGCCGCAGCAGGTCTGAAGGATATTCAAGGTAAACCATCTCACATCAGCATTCGGCGGCTGGATACCCTTACCCTTCCTAATGAAAATTTATTTCAGGCTAGTAACACATTCTGCTCTCCGTTATATTGTTAAGGAGCTCTTCACGTGGGCTTTTTTGATATGCTGAGTTTATAACCAATAGTTTATGCTTGCCTGTTTTCCATTTAGAAATGAATGGCAAATAGATGAAGCCCTAAAGAAGAAAATTGGATTTTTAAATCACTCAGTTGTCTTATTAGGAAAAAAAAAAAAAAAAAGAACTAACCAGGTGATGGTTCACACTCGGTGTTAAACCAGATACGCATTAACTCTACCGAAGATGGAAACCACAATGCCACTATTTAATTGGCCATGTCTTTGCTGTCTTGCTTTGTCTCTAGGAAGTAAACTTAGATTTACAAAATTACCAAGTGTCATACCACTCGATCCGTTGCAGTGCTTGCAAATTAAAATTCCTTTAGGGCCAATGCTAATAATAAGGGACATGATGGGGCATGTAGGATACTGATGATGTATGTTGGGCTTAAAGTACCTGCAGGTTCAATATTTTAAAAAATCCAATTTGCAGGCCAAATGAAAAATACTTGTGAACTCAGACAGTCGATCTGTCACCTGCTTTGGCCCCAAGTCCAACCTCTACCTATATCATACCCCTTCTGTCTCAGTCATAGTTTCCTCAGATGCCAGTGGTTGATGCCACCTGGGGGACAGGCATCCCTTTAGTGAGGGGTTGTCCCCTGTTCTTATTAACTGTGACGAAGGTGGAAGATGGTGGTCAATCATGGAATCAGGCAGGAGCGAGGCAGCACACGAAGTGGCATGTAAATAACATGTGTCACCCACTGCCTTGCTACCCTCCAGTCTCCCTTGGGGCTTCCTGGAGCAATGTTCTGGAATTCCATCCCCCAGGCATCTGGGGCTTTCTCTGCATCTTTGCTGAATGTCTTCACTCAATGGGAATGTTCTCTGGTCCCCACAGCATCACCTCTTGCCTGTGTTCCCAATATCTTTTACACAAAAAAAACACCACCAACAGCAGTAACACATCTCTGTTTTTGGAGACAGGACCTTTTTTAAACACACTGTCTCGAATTGGAAGTCTGCAGAGATCTCTTTTCTGATCGGTTGTGGATTCCTCGTATCATCGACAGATGAGTGGATAAAGAAGACGCGGTGCATATACACAACGGAATATTACTCAGCCATAAAAAGAATGAAATAATGCCATTTCCAGCAACATGGATGGACCTAGAGATTGGCATACTAAGCGAAGTAAGTCAGACACAGACAATTATCATATGCTATCACTCATATGTGGAATCGAATTTAAAAAAATGATACACATGAACTTACTTACAAAACAGAAACAGACTTACAAACATAGAAAACAAACTTAGGGTTACCAAAGGGGAAAGAGGGGGAGGGATGAATCAGAAGGTGGGTATTAACACACACACACTACTATATATAAAATAGATGAACAACAAGGACCTACTGTAGAGCACAGGGAAGTATACTCAATATTTTCTAATAACCTATATGAGAAAAGTATCTGAAAAAGAATGAAAATACCTACATATATATATATATATATATATATATATATATATATATATATATATATATATATAGCTGAGTCACTTTACTGCACACCTGAAACTCACACAACATTGTAAATCAACTAGACTCTAATAAAATTAAAAAGAAAAAGAAAAGCTGATTTCGCCATGGGTGGCAGGCACAATGGGACACGGCTACTTCTGGAAATACATGCATTACGGATGCATACTGAAGCCAGCAGCTCCAGGGTCAGGGGAGGGGCGACCCTAAGCATCTATTGATGTAATTTCTGAAGGCAAGTCTTCGTGCCAACTGATTACAAGTTTATTCATACTTGGTTCCCTTGCTGTAACAAGGGGTGTGTTTTTGGTCATTGTTTTTGTTGCAGGTGTGTTTCTGCTAATGCTTTACTTTTTCCTTCTGCTGTCCTGAATCTCTGATGAGCACTTCTTTCTAACCATTCTTGTCCGTGCCACACTGCGTTGACGTTCCTAATATCCTATGGCTTTGGATATATATATTTTTTTGCCCCCGATGCTAAATAAAGACTAAATGATTTTAAAGTTGGTGCACACTCATTGTAAGAGAAAAAGCAGTGCATAAATGTGCCGTTACTGTTATTTGTGGAAAATGGTTATGCTGATGGATACGTTGCAGATTGTTGATTCCTTGAACAAAATGGCATTGTAACGATGCACCATTTGGGGGAGGGGTGGTAAAGACACTTTCCTACGGCTTAGGTAGTCGTTTCGATTATTTCTAAATACTACTTCCCTGTGATACAATACACCAAGGCTTCCGACACATTCTTCAAGCAGAATCTTGAATCTGTGGGCACTGACAAATGGAATTCTGTCGCAGTGACGATCTGCTTTGGGTCACAATGATTTATTTCCCCATGGAGTCGTTAAAAGGCTGTACCAAGACAGGATCCCGAGGAAACGGAAAGGAGAGTTTGGCTTCAAAAAGTTTTATAAAATTCACAGATGCCTACAGTAACGCAGTGAAAACTGACCTTAAAGTCAACGTATGCTCACTCCATCACTTTAGACATAAGAAAATAGGCTACAAGGAGCCGCTGGCAGTTATTAATATTTTGGGGTCACGGAGCCTCTGAGCATCTGATTAAAATTACGAGCCTTTGCCTAAACCAATGCATAGGTGCATCAAACACTGTACGTTCTCTTTGAGTCTCCAGGGACTCGCTAGAGAATTTTATCACTGGACTTCAAGAACCCTGAGGTTGGATGGTTTATCTGAGGCCACTCAGGTGGGTCTCATGAGATATCCCTGAAGAAAAGAGTCTTCGGCTGGAATTGAAACCACGTATTGCAGGAATAGGGAACCACAGGTACCGCCTTCATAACTAATCTTCCCTATAAAATGGATGAAACCTTCAAACTCTGCCCCAAATACTGACACACTTACCTCAAACATGCTCATTTTCAAGTGACAATTTAAAATTGATAATTGGTGTTAAACTGGGATTTTTTAAAGTCCTAACTGCTTTGTTTCGGTGTTCTGCTTTCCTCTTTATTTACTTCGGGCAACTACATTCCTAGTGTGTGTAAGATACTCATCACTGAGAATAAAAAGATAAATAAACCCTATTTTATCCATGAGAGGGTCACCATCTGCTGGGGACAGCAGGATATAGTGTCTAAAATAAAACCCTTGTTCCAAAGACCCTGAGTTACATTCTACTCCTCAGATCTGAAAGCCCTTTAATATTCTCAATATTCTTGCTGATATCTTCATGTTCTTCCAAGAGGTGAAAATAAAAATTTTGTTAATTGATACCATGTGTGTCATTCCAACACACACACACACACACACACACACACATATATGTGTATCTTTCTTAGAATGAGACATTACACATTATTTCAAACAAAGGTACCCATAATTGTCCCAATTCAAAAGGTATGCCAGCCAAAAAATCCCCCTCAAATCCTCAGGGTTGATCTTTTTTTTTTTTTGGCATCATTTCTGCCCAAGGTCCTAACCTCCATCCTTTTGAAACAAATGCACAATTTGGGGGCAAAAGTCACTGTCTAACTCTGACCTCACCTCCCACACTTGACAAGTTTTAAAGTCTCTTGTGCTTATATATTATTTATATTTTATGTAAATATAACATATTTATAAATATAAGTAAAAAATATTTATATTTTTAAAAATTTAAGGTTAGACCAGCAAAATGAATTACTCCACTTTTGGCAAGAACTTAATACATATTTAGAGTTTGTAAAAAATAAACTCAACATGGTTTAAAGACTTAAATATAAGACATGACACCATAAAACGCCTAGAAGAGAACACAGGCAAAACATTCTGTGACATGAATTGGACCAATGTTTTCTTAGGTCATTCTCCCAAGGCAATAGAAATAAAAGCAAAAATAAACAAATGGGACCTAATGAAACTCACAAGCTTTTGCACAGCAAAGGAAACCATACACAAAATAAAGACAACCTATGGACTGGGAGGAAATATTTGCAAACAATGCAACCGACAAGGACTTAATTTCCAAATATACAGACAGCTCATACAACTCAATAATGAAAAATCAAACAACTCAATCAAAAAAATGGGCCAAAGACCTAAACAGACATTTCTCCAAAGAAGACAAAGAGCTGGCCCACAGGCATAAGAAAAGATGCTCATCATCACTAATTATCAGAGAAATGCAAAAACTACAATGAGGTTTATCACCTCACACTGGTCAGAATGGCCATTATCAAAAAGTCTACAAATAAAAAATGCTGGAGAGGGTGTGGAGAAAAGGGAACCCTCCTGCACTGTTGGTGGGAATGTAAATTGGTGCAGCCACTAGGGAGAACATGATGCAGGTTCCTCAAAAAACTAAACATAGAACTACCATATGATCCAGCAATCCCATTCCTGGGCATATATTCAGAGAAAATTCTAATTCAAAAAATACATGCCCCCCTATATTCACAGCAGCACTGTTTACAATAGCCAGGTCATGGAAGCAACCTAAATGTCCATCGACAGATGAATGGATAAAGAAGATCTGGTATAAATATACAACAGAGTATCACTCAGCCATTAAAAAGAATGAAGTAATGCCATTTGCAGCAACGTGGATGCAACTAGAGATGATCATGCTAAGTAAGCCAGAGGAAGAAAATATCATCTATTACTTGTATGTGGAATCTAAGAAAAATGACACAAGTGAATGTATTTACAACACAGAAATAGACTCACAGACATAGAAAACCAATGTATGGTTACCAAAGGGGAAGGGGGTGGGGGATAAGTTAGATGTTTGGAATTAACAGATACACACTACTATATATAATACAGATAAACAACAAGGTCTTACTGTAGAGCATAGGGAACTATATACAATATCTTGCAATAAACCATAATGGGAAAGAATATGAAAAAGAATATGTGTATGTATGTATAACTGAATCACTATGCTGTACACCGGAAACTAACACGACATTGTAAATCAACTCTACTTCAGTAAAAAGAGTATGTGGTTGTTTATACTGAATATCATATAATATGTGAAAAACGTGAATGTTCTAAGCATTATCTTTTTTTTTTTTTTTTTTTTTTTGCGGTACGCAGGCCTCTCACTGCTGTGGCCTCTCCCGTTGCGGAGCACAGGCTCCGCGTGCGCAGGCTCAGCGGCCATGGCTCACGGGCCCAGCCGCTCCGTGGCATGTGGGATCTTCCCGGACCAGGGCACGAACCCGTGTCCCCTGCATCGGCAGGCGGACTCTCAACCACTGCGCCACCAGGGAAGCCCTCTGATCATTATCTTAATACTCAGGAACACCTTAAAGTTAAAAAGAACATGGAATATGGTCTTCATTTCCATGAACTCTGTTTTCAAATTCTTCTGGAATGGGTAATTCCTATTGTACACTGATTTTAAAAAATGTAAAACTGCGTGTCGGATAAAGCAGTTTCATTGACATTGTGCAAATATCACTGTAGAAAATAATTATGTCCACTCAAGCTTAAAGCATTAAAACTTTATTCTCCTATCATTGTCACAAAAATAAAAGCCATGGATAAAAACTGAGATTTATTTTGTAGCTGAGAAAACACAGAAATCTAGTATTCAGATTCTAGGTCGACTAAAGACTTAACTTTGCATTAGGAATTATGAAATGACCACAGTCATCATACTAGGAAATGTATGCTATGCTCACAAAGGTTTTCCACATGATAAGGCATTGATTATTATCAACATCAATAAGGAGCGTTTGGTGGTTAAAAAAAAAAAAGAAAAGAAAAGAAAAAAGAACATTTTGGCTCAAGAAAGTTAGTTAGACAATTTTTGGAAGAAGGAAATTATAAAACAAAATATGCACGATTGTTTCAAATTACAGCCCAATTAAAACCTCTGAAGAAAACTCTACAACACCAACACCTGGCTTCATTCAACTGACTCACAAATAAATATGTTAAGTCAGAAACCACAAGTGGAAAGACAAGGCATTTGATAAATAGTCTAGTAAATTCTATGAAATCCCCCTTTTAGAGGTGGCTCATATGGGAAAACAAGACACGGATGGGAGATGAATTTAATCTCAGAAGTTTTCACTTCCAATGCACAAGAAATAAATGGAAATGATAGTTTCATTTTTTCTTTCTTTTTTTAAAAATAAATTTATTTATTATGGCTGTGTTGGGTCGTCGTTGCAGCGGCAGGCTTCTCATTGCGGTGGCTTCTCTTGTTGCAGAGCACGGGCTCTAGGCGCGTGGGCTTCAGTAGTTGTGGCACATGGGCTCTAGAGCACAGGCTCAGTAGTTGTGGTGCACGGGCTTAGTTGCTCCGCGGCATGTGGGATCTTCTGGCGCCAGGGCTAGAACCCCTGTCCCCTGCCTTGGCAGGTGGATTCTTAACCACTGGGCCACCAGGGAAATCCTGATACAGTTTCTTTTTAACTGCAAATTCTGTATTTTAAGTTTAATAAGATCGTTGCTCATTGGATGGAACTGGAACTGGTTTTGAGTTACTTTGGCATATCCGAAAATTGTCTGGATATCTATGAAAATATTCTGTTCACTGTGAAAATTGAGATTCCTCTTAGAAATATTTCACTCAGGTAAACAGATGAGCAAACCAGGAAAAATGGACCCCGCACTTAAGGTTTGCATTTTTAAAATTGAGTTTGGAATCTCAAATGTGCGAACATGTGGGTTTTGTAGGGACGGGCTCTCTTCTTAGTGACCTTGAATGAACTCAGCCCACTGATTTGTTAACAACACTCCCCAAGGCGCACTCAGCCTCTGTCTCAGAATTCTTCCACCCAGGGTACTTTCTGCACCATTTTTGTCAGTTACACAAGGGTGATTCCTCAAGCCTCGTCTGGTCCTTTCTTGGTTTATCCCACCGACAGCTACTCTTTGTGCCTCAAGGAATGTTTGCCCATATGCTCTCCTTCTGGTCAACCCACAATTCTGTCCACCCCCTTAAGAAATCGACTGCAACAGAGCCTTCAAAGGTCCCAGGGTACGTCTGCAAAATGCCCACAAAGTGCTACGTCCAACACTTCCTCATCCTCAAAATCAAATGGATTCCTTTTACGTGCTAACATTTAACAGAATTTTTAAAATTTTTTAAATTTTTAAAACTAAATGCTCAGGAACTTCCCTGGTGGCGCAGTGGTTGAGGGTCCGCCTGCCAATGCAGGGGACACGGGTTCGTGCCCTGGTCCGGGAAGATCCCACATGCCACGGAGCAACTAAGCACGTGTGTCACAAGTACTGAGCCTGTACTCTAGAGCCTGCGAGCCACAACTGCTGAGCCCACGTGCCACAACTACTGAAGCCCGTGCACCTAGAGCCCGTGCTCCGCAACAAGAGAAGCCACTGCAATGAGAAGCCCGCGCACCGCAATGAAGAGTAGGCCCCGCTCGCCGCAACTAGAGAAAGCCCGCGCGCAGCAACAAAGACCCAACGCAGCCAAAAATAAATAATTTTTTAAAAAGAAGAAAAAAAACCCCTAAATGCTTAATCTATTTTGTTTAGCTATGACTATCAGAATGGTATATTCTCTTCTTGTAAATTCAAGGGGTTCAGGATTTAATATTTCCTGGGGAAGGCTAGATAAGTTTTTGGTGCCCTTGTTTGGGAAACTTATTATTAATAGTGTTTTGCAGAAACAAATAACTTTCATTTTCTCCCAAACAAATGACTCACTGTGGAACCATGCAGGCACTACACGTAAGCATTTATAAACTCTGAACCCTGTAAGGCTCGTGAGTGACAGACCAGCCAAACAGGGCCAGGCTGTGGGCTTCTTCAGTGTGTGCATGGTGCATCTCAGAACTCTCCTGTCTCAGATAATATTTCTCCGTTAAACTCTGCATTAGTTCAAGCTTAAATTCAAACAACTAAGAAAATGTTTTAAAATCTATTTTATAAAACCTGGCCACACTCATTTTCTTTTCAATATCGATGAACGTTCTGCTGGAGACTGCTTTTAACACGCTTAAAATATTATGACAGATTTCCATGACAACCTCGGGCGCCGTTTTTTAAAAAGATTCTATTTCATTTTACGAATTAGTCCTTTGGTCGTTCAGACATCACATGAAGCCATTTGGGTATATGCAAGATTAGAGAATTTGTATGGGTCTTCCACAAATAATTGTGTGCTGAAAAACACTGACTACATTAAAGATGGTTATTTATCCAGAAATTAATGCATTTTTAAATGCAGTATTCTATTTTAAAAAGCTGTTATCTCCTTCTAATTAATTTTCCACACCATTACAAACAGCTCAAGTTTCTCCTAGCCACAATTATTTGGCTGTCTCTCCCTGTGCATTTCTATAATATCCTAGGTCCTTAAAAAAACTCATAACGTACATGAGCAGCTCATGCATGGGTTTAAGATACGCATGATTCCTTGCAGTCTATTTTCATAGAGCATGTGTACTGGTAGCTTATTTGTTTTTATCTTCACAATGTAAAATTTAAAAATGCTGTTCACTGCTGGCCAAGGACTGGAACAGGAGGAAGGGAAAAGTGCTGAACACACACAGATGTTTGGATAAATTTCTCTCCATGGGCACGACGGCATTTGGCTAGGCACAGATGCTTACAGCTGTCTAGCTCATGGACACCTCTTTCTGCTTTAAAAATTTTTCCAAGGCAGACACTGTTTGAACAACACAGCGTAAGGTGCATTCACATGGGTCAAACAACAGACTTTCATTTTCCCTTTGGTTGTGTACTTCTTACCAGAGACAGAGAAGAAAGTTGGAAGGCAGCAGCACTGGGGGAGAATCTGGCTCTTTGCATGGACAAAGGTGATATCCTTGGTGTGGTCACCCCTCAGAGCTGGGGGGTGGAGCTTCACCCCCAAATTTGGATTGGGTTTTGAGACTGATGCCTGCACACACACACACACACACACACACACACACACACAACAAGGCTATGAAAAGTTTATGGCTCACATAGGGAGACTTTTGGGGGAGGGCCAAGCGGACGCTTTCTAGCTCATCGAAAAATATCTAGACAGAACAGAGAAAGAAGACTAGGGTGGGGATTTTATTGGGCTCAGTCTTGGTGCTGGGGTGAACTTCCTGCTGGCACACAAGGAAGGAGCACCAAGCTTTTTTAAAAATTAGTCTTCCCTGATAATGAACAGGAGACAAGGAACGCAGGAAGCTTCCAAGCTGTCAGGAGTGCCCACTGAAGAAAACGGAATCCAACTTTTCATTACAGACTGGGACGCAGACGTGCAAGGCTGTGCGCATGGGCTATTTGACAGCTGTTCTGTGAACAGAACATCACAGACCTGAGACCAGGTGGGATAAAGGAACGGACATAGTGTTGTAGGTCAATTATACTTCAAAAACAAATGAACACGTGGTAACCTAAAGGCGACCTAAATGGGAGGGACGTCCAAAAGGGATGGGATATCTGTATGTGTATGGCTGATTCGTTTTGTTGTGCAGGGGAGGCTAACACAACATTGTAAACAGCCACACTCCAATAAAAAATTTTTTTAAATGAACAAACTCATAGAAAAAGAGATCAAATTTGTGATCTCTTACCAGAGCAGGGAGCTGGGGAGGGGGAATTGCGTGAAGGTGGTCAAAAGGTACAAACTTCCAGTTAGAAGAGAAATAATTACTAAGGATGTAATGTACAGTATGATAAAGGGAATTAACACTATCGTACCTTATAAATCAAAGTTGAGAGTAACATCCTAAGGTTTACAGAAGGAAAAAGGTTTTTTTCAATTTCTTTTATGTTGTATCCAGATGAGATGATGGATGGTCACTAAACTTACTGTGCTCATCACTTCATGATGGACGTAAATCAAATCATTACGCTGTGCACCTTACAGTTGCACGGTGCTGTATGTCAATTATATCTCAATAAACCCGAAAAAAAATTAAAATAAATATACTTATATTCTCCCCCCAACCAAAAAAAAAAAATCCCTGAAGATATCTCAGAGCAACTACAGCAAATCAGGAACAATGAACCTCTATCTTGTTCAATGACATTAATAGGTACCCCTGTCACTTGCGTTTGTAGGAAATGGGTCATCTCTGCTTTTGCAGCAACTCGTGTTCTAGATTTGTCACCTTGGATTCTTCCATGCCACCTTGATTTCAGCATGAGAGTGGTCACAAGCATTGCAAGGTACACGCAAAATAGGATGATGTGGACCATCTCTCCCTGCATCTCTGCTGCCTGAAGGACAGTCCTCATTCCTCCCAGGAAAGAAGTGTGATTAAATCAAAAAACAATCCAATCCAAAAATAGGCAGAAGACCTACATAGATATTTCTCCAAAGAAGACATACAGATGGCCAAAAAGGCACATGAAACGTTGCTCAGCACCATTAGTTATCAGAGAAATGCAAATCAAAACTACACACTGGTCAGAATGGCCATCGTCAACAAATCTACAAACAATAAATGCTGGAGAGGGTGTGGAGAAAAGGGAACCTTCCTACACCCTTGGTGGGAATGTAAATTGGTGCAGCCACTACGGACGGAGGTTCCTTCAAAAACTAAAAATAGAACTACCGTGTGACCCAGCAACCCCACTCCTAGGCATATATCTGGAGAGAATCATAATCCGAAAGGATACACGCACCCTCATGTTCACTGCAAAACCATTTACAACAGCAAGACATGGGAGCAACTTAAATGTCCATCAACAGATGAATGGATAAAGAAGATGTGGCACATATATACAATGGAATATTACTCAGCCATGAAAAAGAATGGAACAATGCCAGCAACATGGGTGGACCTAGAGATTGTCATACTATCTGAAGCAAGCCAAAGACAAATGTCATATGACATCACTTATATGTGGAATTTAAAATATGATAGAAATGAATGTATTTACAAAACAGAAACAGACCCACAGACTTAGGGAAGGAACTTATGTTTGCCAAAGGGGAAGGGTGGGGGGAGGGATAAATTAGGAGTTTGGGATTAACATACACACTCTACTATATGTAAGATACATAATCAACAAGGACCAACTGTATAGTACAGGGAACTCTACTCAATATTCTGTGATAAGCTATATGAGAAAAACATCTAAAAAAGAACGAATATATGTATAGGTACCACCGAAAGACTTTGCTGTACACTTGAAACTTGTAAATCAACTATACTCCAATAAAATTAAAATATTGAAAAAAAGGAAGGTGATTAAAATGTTATACCTGTGAAAACCACCCATCCCACTTTCTTTTTGCTCTGTCATGCTTACCACACATCCTGGCTGTCAACCTTTAAGCACTAGTTTACTCCCTAAAGCTTACTTAGCAACAGAGGTTCCAAAAGGAAGATAAATTCCAAAAGAACATTACAAAGTAAGAAAAAGTATAACAGAGTATCTGGAAATGATGCATCTTTGCCGCTGCTTGTTTGTACACCAGAATAAGTCACAGTAAAGGAATAAACACTGCTGGGACGCCTCCCCCCGCCCACCCCCATGAAGTATGATCACACAAGTCAGACGTACAGTTTTATCACAACATTCCAAGTGTGTATGTGTGATTTTAATAAAAAATTAGAAATTAGTAATTACGTAACATTTTCCGAGATGTAAAGAGCATGATGATTTGGCAAGACGCATTACACCTACCCATCATAAAGGACCTGACAGTTAACGAGTGAAGGGCATGATATAAAAATCACAATATGTTCGCAATGATAGATGTGCCCCTGATGGTGTACATGTATCAGCTAGGCAGGTGTGGCAGAGATGTTCCCAACAAGGAGAAACGTAATCCCTTACATGTTTGTGGTGCTATGTTCAACTCTGCACTGTAGAATGTGGGTCGGGGCATGAGTGCCCTCTGAACACATGCCAGCCCCTGATGATGATGCCAAGTGCAAGTATATCCTATATCCTGCCCTCTCTGTGTCCTTTACGTCTAGCACCTGTAGGAATGGAGCGTGAGGCTGTATGGGAAACAGAGCATTTACTGCTGGGGTGTGGGGTGACTCCACCCACACACAGCGGGACCTCTTGGTTTCCTGAAGTGATCTCTCCAGCCTTGGCGCTTGACAGCGCAGAGGCTGACCTGTGGGCTGCTTTCATCTTTAGCTGACCACGAATACCGCGGGATCTTCAAAGCTCTGGAGAGGGCATGGGGAACGGTAAACACTACAGAAAAGCAAGTCACAGCTTAACGTGAGACGTTTTCGGTAGAGAGTGGGAGGAAGAAAGGGAAGCAGGGGATGGTGGTGACGGCTTGTGTTCTCAGAAGCACAAAGTGGTGCGTTGCATCTCCCTGTGGAGAACTCTGGAGGCTGTGAGACCCCCACGCAGTGTCCTAGAAGAACTGAACTCTGACTCGAGAACACAGTGCAGTTTTTTGGAGGTGATAAGATACGTTTAGTGTTTGGATTATAATGATGGAATCAGGGGTATGCATTAAATGCATTCATTTTTTGTGTCTCAGTTAACTTAAAATAAAAGATATCGCTATACATAGAAAGATAGATGAACAGACACAGAATGATGGATGAATGGATCGGTAAATAGATGAGGCACAGGTAGATGACAGACAAGTAGATAGATGCATAGATGATAGATAGAAAGGTAGGTAGATAGATGATAGATTGATAGACTGATATAGATGACAGGTAGAATGATGGATGAATGGATAAGATAGACACGTATATACATAGATGATAAGTGGGTGGGTGGATAGATGGATGGATGAATGGACGGACAGAAAGATAGACAGATAGATAAAGTGTCCCAGAAGAACGGAACTCTGGAAGTTGAAATTACTGAGTGCATGATCCACATTTCAATTTTTCTTTTGACTGTGAAAAGAAGAAAAAAAAAATCGGTGTAATTTTGAGAGTTCTCCCTCTGGCTCCTTAATGTGTTTCCGATATGATTTTTGCCTTCAACTTTTTTCTCAATAAAATCAATCCATGTGGCTGAAAGGTCATAGCATGTTAGGAGGAGACATAATATTTCTCGGGGGCCCTGCGATGATTCAAGGTGAATTTCTCTGTGATGAGCTTCCTGGAGGTCTCGTCTGTCTGCGGGCATCTCTTACAAAGCACCAGAGGGCATCTGCTCTCATTGAAAAAGAAAGATGGGAAGACGTACAGATGCCACCTCATCTGCATCTCACTACGGGCTGCTTTCTTGACTTACAGAGGCTGCTCCTGTTTCCTCCTGGATATTGACACTGCACACCCGTGACCTGGGGCTTTAAGATATGGAGAAAACTGCCCACCAATTTCGATTGGACCATTTTCTCCAGTTCTTCCATATCTTGATTACACAGCCCTTGTATTAGTACCGATCCCATTTGGGCCAACAGGAAATGAGCATAGAAAAAGATACATGAGTAAGTGAATGAATTAGCCCACCTAGACTAGAATATTTTGGGTCTATCTATCTATCTATTCCTCTATCTTACTTTAAGCTTTACTGGTTTATAATGGATAAAAAAATTGCACACACTTAATGCAGACATCTTGATGAGTCTGGAGCGATGCATACACTTCTGATACCACCACAATAATCAGAACATTAAACACATCTATCATCTCTAAAAATTTTACTGTGTTCTTTATTTTGGGTAAGAACACTTAACACGAGATCTATCCTCCTACTGCAATTTAAAGTGCAGGAAACTGTACATCTTGATTTGCACATCTATCTGTGATACTGGGCTTGTTCATTCAACTCTCTTTGCCTCAGTTCTCACCTCTCATTATACCATGAGCTGTTAGATCACATGATATCTTAGTCCCTTCAGGGGGCTATAACAGAGTACCCCAGGCTGGGTGGCTTACAGGGAACAAACATTTAGTTCTCACAGTTTGGGGGGGTGGAATTCCAAATCAGGGTGCCAGTGTGGTCTTCTGAGTTTCAGACATTTTGCTGTGTCTTCACAGCAAGGAAGCTCCCTGGGGTCTCTGTTATAAGTACACTAATCCCATTCACGGGGCTCCACCCTCATAACCTCATCACCTCCCAAAGGCACCATCTCCTAACACCGTTCAGATTTCAACATATGAATCCTGGGAGTGGGGGGTGGAGACACACAAACATTCAGATCACAGCAAGTGAAAACCCCCATGCATGGTGCATTTATTATTATACAACAAGAAATCTAAGAACCAAGAGAACAGAGAGTAGTGCTTGACTTCAGGGCTTACTCTCATAATGGAAACCAAAGTCATAGTCAAGGTAATTCGGAAAGCATGGAACAAAAGCAAGTCAAAAAAGTACATCCGGGGCTTCCCTGGTGGCACAGTGGTTGAGAGTCTGCCTGCCAATGCGGGGGACGTGGGTTTGAGCCCTGGTCTGGGAAGATCCCACATGCCGCAGAACAACTAGGTCCGTGAGCCACAACTACTGAGCCTGCGTGTCTGGAGCCTGTGCTCCGCAACAAGAGAGCCCGCAATAGTGAGAGGCCCGCGCACCGCGATGAAGAGCGGCCCCCGCTTGCCACAACTAGAGAAAGCCCTCACACAGAAACGAAGACCCAACACAGCCATAAATAAATAAATAAAAATTGTTTTTCTAAAAAAAGAGAAAGTATATCCTTATACCTTGGTCACCAGTGGTGACCCGTCTATCTTTCACCATGTCCATGAAGAGAAACAGATGCCTCCTCCGTGAGAATCTACTCTTCCAAGTTCAATATTTCATTCAGGGAACTTATATGGAGCCAACGTTCAGCGTGGAGTCCTGTATCACGGGCACAACATACGAAACCTGGCACCTAATACCCGTTCTGGCAAACATCTGGTGCATGGTAAGTGTCTGATGAATGAAGGGAATGAGACGGGCAGGGTAATTCAGTTCAGCTAGAGGGTGGGCAGGTGGGGAGCAAATTTACGGAGGGTCTTTCAGGTCATGCTAATGAGCTTTGCACCTTATCCTAAACAATGCTGGTGAAGGGAAGGTTTGGGTTTGGTTTAATAAATTTATTTATTTATTTAGTTTTGGCTGTGTTGGGTCCTTGTTGCTGCATGCGGGCTTTCTCTAGTTGCAGTGTTCACTGCAGTGTGTGGGCTTCTCATTGTGGTGGCTTCTCTTGTTGCAGAGCACGGGCTCTAGGTGAGTGGGCTTCAATAGCTGTGGCACGAGGGCTCAGCAGTTGTGGCTCGCAGGCTCCAGAGCGCAGGCTCAGTAGTTGTGGCACACGGGCTTAGTGGCTCCGCGGCATGTGGGATCTTCCCAGACCAGGGCTCGAACCCGTGTCCCCTGCGTTGGCAGGTGGATTCTTCACCACTGTGCCACTAGGGAAGTCCCAGAAAGGTTTTGAACGGTGGAATTCTCTTGATGGGTGAGTTGTGTTTTAGCAACGTTACTGTGGAACCAACGAAAAGGAAGCAAGGAACGCTTGTAGAAGGCAAGGATTCCACTGATGAATTACTGGAAGTAAAAGGAGGGAGGAAGGAAGAATATTAGACAATTCATGAAGCTTGAATGTGAGTGAAAGACGGACCGTTGGATGGATGATTTTGTTGGATGGTGGTGGCTTTGTTGTGGGAAAAACTGAAGGAGAAGGCAGGTTGGGATCGGGCGTAGGGAACATTTCAATTCGGGCAGGAGCCAGTGTACCTTCAATAAGAAATGACCAGAAGAAGGGGCTTCCTTGGTGGCGCAGTGGTTGAGACTCTGCCTGCCAACGCAGGGGACACGGGATCGAGCCCTGGTCCCAGAAGATCCCACATGCCGTGGAGCAACTAAGCCCGTGTGCCACAACTACTGAGCCCGCGAGCCACAACTACTGAAGCCCACGCGTCTAGAGCCCGTGCTCTGCAACAAGAGAAGCCACCGCGATGAGAAGCCCGCGCACTGCAATGAAGAGTAGCCCCCGCTCGCCACAACCAGAGAAAGCCTGCATGCAGCAATGAAGACCCAACACAACCAAAAATAAATTAAAAAAGAAAAAAGAAATGACCAGAAGATAGTCCCAACATCTCTGAGAGGGAACAGAGAAGCTTGTATATGTATGTGTATGTGTGTGTGTGTGTGTGTGTGTGTGTAAAGAGAGGGAAAATGCAGTCTTTCAAACTAAAGACTCCAGAAGGTAATTCCACAAAATACAGTGAGTAGAACAATAAATTGAGTTGGGGATTTTTTTTTTGAACAAGAGGAGTTCTCATATAATACTGTGAACAACTGGGTCAGGACATGGAAAATGTAGGCGACAGGTCAAGTTAGGAAGGATTAAAGAGTAGACTTTCAAGAAAAGGGGTGGCTGAACATTCCCAATGTGTACAGTCACAGAATGACAGATAAGGAGTGAACATAACCCATTCGGTGTGGCAAAGAAGATCTTTCTTTTTTGCTTTACAAAAATTGGGGCTAGAACAGTTTCAGTCATTTCAGGAGGCTACCAGACAACTGTCAGCTGATTGGAGAACCCGTAGTTGGAAAGTAGGATCATTTGCTCTGCACCCCCTTTCCCGTGTGGTTTAGCTGAGAAGAGTAGGAAGGGTCTGGACCAGGTAGAGAAAAACGAAAGACCGAGAGCACGAGGTCTGCTTTCGTTTTCATCATCAAGGAGAGTGTTTTATTCTTCATGAAAAGTGTGAAAACGAGATGGATGGCATGATTCTGTGCCTCACGGGATACGTCCGCGTTACAAGATATAAAAAGGTACTTCATCGAAGTAGAAGAATAACCAGGAAAAAGCTGGTTGCAGAGGACATTCCCCGTAACTGTGGTAATATTGCTTTCAGAGTCAGGAGAGGAGAGAAAACGGCACTCGGGGAAACACAAAATGTCCCAGTGAAGTTTAGCACACTTCTCCAGAAATCTAAGCTATCAACGCCCCATCCTTAGTGACACCCATTCAAAAGCTGAGCTTATTTAAAAAAATAAAAAATAAATACATACACACACACACACACAAGTGCAGGAGTTTCGGAATAATCACTTCCTAGGACCCCTGTCCCTGCCATAGTCCATAATAGCAATGAAACCCAACAGGCTTTTTAAGAGCCCACACCTGCCTCAGAAAGAGACCGACTACGATCCAGTCATCTGAATTCATATTGTTCAGCAGATGCAGTGCCCCTTCCCCATACCCAGCAGGCAGGTCTCTGCAGGAGCCCAGCTTGGTCACCTTTCTTCAACATGACAGAGACACGAGCGCTTAGAGTAGCGTTCACCCATTAGCAGGCAGGACCAGCTTCTTGGCCCTACACGTTGTTTCCTCTACTTATAAAAGTTGCTTTATTTATGCAAAAATAAAGCCTGTTTACTCTGTCCACAAAGCTCTGGACAGGCAGCCGCCAGGGTGCTCATTTGCAGAAGCGTCCGCCAGCAATTAAGATCCAGGAGTTGGTGGCAATGTAAATTGGTGCAGCCACTATGGAGAACAGTATGGAGGTTCCTTACAAAACTAAAAATAGAACTACAATGTGATCCAGCAATCCCACTCCTGGGCATATATCCAGAGAAAACCATAATTTGAAAAGATACATGCACCCCAATGTTCATAGCATCACTATTTACAACAGCCAAGATATGGAAGCAATGTAAGTGTCCATTGACAGATGAATGGATAAAGATGTGGTATATATATATCCAATGGAATATTGCTCAGCCATAAAAGAGAATGAAATCATGACATTTGCAGCAACATGGATGGGCCTAGAGGTTATCATACTAAGTGAAGTAAGTCAGACAGAGAAAGACAAATATCATATGATATCGCTTATATATGGAATCTAAAATATGATACAAATGAACTTATCTATGAAACAGAAATAGACTCACAGATGTAGAAAACAAACTTATGGCTTTCAGGGGGAAAAAGGGGGGATGGGATGAATGGGGAGATTGGGATCAACCTACACACACGACTATGTATAAAATAGATAACTAACAAAGACCTACTGTAGAGCACAGGGAACTCTATACTCTGTAATGACCCATATGGGAAAAGAATAAAAAAGAGTGGGTATATGTATATGAATAACTGAATCACTTTGCTGTACAGCAGAAACACAGCATCATAAATCAACTATACTCCAATAAAACTTAAAAAGAAAAAAGACTGGGGAGCAGAGAGGAATGTCAGAGCCACTGGAGCCTCTCACCCTTTCTGCTTCTCGCTTTGAAATGTTCCCCAGTAGAGTGGCTCTAAATTATTTGTAACTTTGACAGACATTCTTCTTCCTCAACCTTCCCTCTGACACATCTCATGTATTAAATATCAAAACAGCAGGCCCTGGAGATCATGATTTTGGAGGATACCATTTGGAAAAAGCCATATATTTTGTAATATCAAGAGGTTTTTTGTTTGTTTAAATAAAAGCTTTTAAATCACACATACACCCTCTTTAATAATGCTTTGACATGCTTCACAAAGGTTAATATTTTCCTCTGTAAAACCAAAGCAGACTTTTGTAAAAGACTGCTGCATCTTTCCTCTTTATCCTGGTGGGCTCATTTGCAAATTCATTCATACAGTAGAGGGTTATACGTAAGACAGGCTGTGCTGAGTTGGCTAGATGGGAAACAGAGCTCATTTCTGGAAGTCTGATCTTAATTCTGGTTACTTAGTTCTGAATACTTCTCAGTACGAGGAGAAGAAAGTTTCATTGGGGGGATAAAGAAGAAGACAAGCTGTTCTCTGAATTCTGAAAATTTCTCTTTCCAGGATGGGTGAATAATCATTTCGGAAGGGTGATTACTGTGATGTCCCAGGACAGCCACAATCCCACCCTCACAGCCCACTGTGATTCTGAATACACGCCTTTCCTGACCAGGAAAAGATATAGTATCAAAGTGAAGAGCGACATTTTATATCAGTACATTTTCATTGGGACTTTACAATCTGCTGGATCGTTGCATTATCTCATCTTATCGTTTTTATAACTTTATTAACATTTCTTTTTTTGTATGTTGACAAATTAAGGCCTAGAAACACTCGGTAAATTGCCCAAGGACACACAAAACTATAGCACGTGAGGATCTCAGTTTATGTCACGTGGGCTCTCTAACACAAAGCCACTGACATTCTGGACCAGACCATTCCTCGGGGTGGGGCTGTGCTGTGCAGTATAGGAAGTTTTGCAGCATCTCTGGTCTCCACCTACTAGATGCCAGAGCACCCGACCTTTCCCCCAGAGATGTGACAACTGGGATGTCTCCAGACATTGCCAAGAGTCTAATGGCGGCTAAAATATTCCACGTTGAGAGTCACTGCACTGGATTATTCACGTAGACGAAAACAGTAATTCTCAAGGTATCCTCCCAAGACCAGAAGCATCATCACACTCTGAGAATTCTTGGAGTTTTGAATTCTCAGGTCCCACCTCAGACCTACATGATCAGAATCTCAGATATGGGGGCAGCAGTCTATGTTTTAACTTCCCTCCGGGTGGCTCTGACAGTCCCTCAGGTTTGAGAGCCACTGGATTACAATCATCCTTCATAGCTCTCCACACTCGTGCTTTAAAGGGAGAGAAGGTTGACAGAGAAGAAGGAAATTCCTCTCAATCCTCACAAAATAGCAGGGGCTGCCGGTTACCCTTTAGTAACACGTATCAATATTAGATGGAAACTGGCTGAAATGACGTCTCCAACTTCTAACTCACTGTGTTTTGCCTTCTTCATCTATAAAGTAAAGAATCACAAGACTTTCAAGTTCCTAAGCATCCTGACTTGCATTTGAGTTGTCTTTGACTGCTGGATATGCTGATTTGAAAAAAAATTAGGAATATTTCTCATCTAGTCCTTCAGGGAGGGATGGTAGACCCCGGTGTGTCTCCCTAAGATGGAAGACTGTCCGACTGAGTAAGGTAAAAAAATAATTCCCGAATTCCTCCACCATGAACCAGGGTGGCCATGGTGTGAGGGTGTATGAGGTTCTTGCTGCTGCTGTAACTAACCACCACAACCTTGGTGGCTTAAAAGAACACACATTTATCCTTTTACAGTCCTGGAGGGCAGAAGTCCAAAATGAGTCTTAAAGGGGTAACTTCAAGGTGTCTAGCAGGGATGGTTCCTTCCGGAGATTCCAAGGGGAGGACCTGTTCCTCGCCCTTTCTAGCTTCTAGAAGCCACATTTATAGTGGTTGCTTCCTCCATCTTCAAAACACATCCCTCCCATCTCTGCTTCCACCACATCTCCTTCCCACTGCCTTGACATTCTTCTGTCCCTCTTACAAGAAGCCTTGTGGTAACAGTGGTCCACTGAGACAACCCAGGATCATCTAGTCATCTCAAGACCCTTAACTTAATCATGTCTTCCAAGCTGCTTTGCCACACAGGCTGACGTGCTCACGGGTATCAGAGATTAGGGTATGGATGTCTTCGAGGGCCAGTTACAGAGGAGCAGATGTGAGCATGCGTCCAGACATGTCCATCCAGACACCGGTAGCTTCCTCTGGAGGCCACCATCAATCAAAGCAATATGGTGATGCCTCCTGTTCGCAGGTCACACTGCCTCTCCCAGCACATCTTGAGGTACGGTCCTTTGGAGGAAACACATCATGCTCTCTTTACACCCACCCCTGAGTCATAAACAAAAGAGGGACATGGGCTAGGAAGGATTTGCATGCCCATAAAGGAACTGAGTCACACCTTGCAAGGATTCAGCTCTGATTGTGATCAAAGGCAAAGCCGTGGGACCCTCCATCCCAGTCAAGGCTCCACTATATGCCACCCTAAAGGAAGTGCTATAATCTCTCTGGACGTTGTTTCTCTGATAAGGAAAACGGGCCTAAGAAGAGTCTGTTCACTACGTCATTGTCATGATTTCATGAACCAATGAACGGAAAATCCTTAGCGTGGTGTCGACGATACTGTAGGCCCTCAATGATTGGCGCTAACATTTTTAAGGGATTTAAATGCCACCAACTCCAGCCACTGTGCCTTTTGTCTTTATTACGTGCTGTTTACTGTTAGTAAATAACGTTCAAGTGCCTGGTAGATGCTAAGTCTCCAGAAGAGAAATAGAAGTTTTGGGCACTGACCTCAACAGCTAAAATTCTAATCTAAAAACCTGGGGTAGATTTAATTAGCAAATATTCATCATCGAGTCGTGTCCAGTGGGCTTGTAATTGAATCAAGAGTAAAGGAAATCATGTCAACTGTCCGATTCTAGGTACTGCCTGTCAACTGTCCTATCTATTGCATGTCAACTGTAATAGTCTAGGTATTGCATGGCCCCAACAGTTGAGTCCCTGGAGAGCTGACTTTTTTTAGAATTACTTTTGCAATAGGGAGATTCTGGGCTTATACTGTGCACATATATGCAACCAGCTTCCCTTTAATCCTACAGGCCACACCCACCACAGGGGCTATTACTTTATATATCCTGGGTACACAGCGAGATTTTTGTCCAATAAAATGATGCATGTTCATATGGGAAATACAGTTCTGGAGGGCAGAACCTTTATGAAGAGGCAAGTGCTACATTCTTCCATCTTCACTCCCTAGAGCCACACTGTGCGTTCCTCGACCGCGTCGACGCCATTCATCTCTTACATAGTTGATCTCATTTTCTGCACCAAAGAGGAGACATACGTCCTCCAGGAAGGAAGCCACGAAGAGGGAATTAATACTATTAAAAATTTGGACGAATGATTGTCTTCTCAAGTTTATCCAGTGATGGAAGGCGTAATAATGTTATTACAAGCGCACCTTGGAGATACCGGGGGTTCGGTTCCAGATCACACGACGAAGGGAGTATCGTTGATACATCAAGTCCCGCAAACTTTTTGGTTTCCCAGTGCATATCAAAGTTATGTTTCCACTGGACTGTAGTCTATTTAGTGTGCAACAGCACTGTCTTCAAAAACAATGTACATCTCTTCATTCATACTTTATTCTAAAAAGTACTCACCATCCTCTGAGCCTTTAGCCAGTTGTAGCAGTAGCGTCAAAGCTCACTGATCGCAGATACCATGACAAAAACAATCATAATGCAGAAGTCTGAGATATCGCGAGAATGACCAAAGTGTGACCCAGACTCACCACGTAAGCAACTGCTGTTGGAAAAATGGAGCAGAGAGATTTGCTCAGTGCGGGGTTGCCACAAACGTTCCATTTGTGAAAAGCACAATATCTGTGAAGCACAGTAGAAAGAAGCGTGCCTGTATTCCATGAAAAAGATGACTCCACTTCCTAATAGATAGTAAGGCATTTCTCGCGTTAAAAAAAAAAAATATATATATATATATATATATAAAGCACTCACATGTGCCTAGACCTGTTCTAGATGCCAGGGACAGGGACGCACAGTGCATTGGTTAGATGTAAAGGACTGGACTTGTGATGCATGTGATCTATTTCTTGGCTTCTGGTAGGTAATCTGGTAGGAACTGCTGATGAGTTTTGATGCTAATGAAGGTGCCTTTTGAGACCCCTTACTATTACTGCTGCAGCAGAAACTACAATAAATTAGTGACGGGATCACATTTATATTTTATTCTTATTTGTCTTAATTTTCTGTTTTTCTTTACATTCAAAGAGAGGGAACTGCTCTTGTGTCCTCCATATACCACCGATTTTATATTTCAAAAGCTGGGTTTAATCTGTTAACTTTATTTTTTATCTGTTTTTGTCATTATTGCCTTGCTTATCTCCAGTGTAAGCCAGGTGACCTTCTGAGGAAAAAAAAGATCTTTCTCCCCTTATATGTGTTGCTGATAGAACGCTTTGGTCCAAACTACACAAAGACTTCATTTGCTTTTCAACTTACGGGACACTAATTCTCCCCTAAGGCCATATTAGTATATTCCTACAGTGACATATACAGTGGTCAAAAGTAATTAACTGGAGCTAAATACATATTATAAGTGAAATTTGTAGTAATTTAAATTTTAGCGCAACAAAATATTATATAGCGATTGAAAGAAATCAGTAAGGACAGAGCCTCATAATACATATGAAACGTTGCAATATCTGAGATGAAACAGTGAGTCCTAACCTGTTACAGAGTACAATACACTTTTATTTAAAACTTAAGGTATTGTCTTAAAGAATACATACATACAACCCATGAGTCAATAAAATAAAAGGTACAGACTGAAGGTAACAGAAAGAAGGAAGGAAGGGAGGGAGGGAGGGAGGGGAAAAAGGAGGGAGCAATTCGTGGGCCAATAATGACAGTATGTCAGAAATCAAGGGTTATTTTTAACTGGTGTCCACGCAATGAGTTCAACTTGAAAGGGAGGTTCTACAAGGATTAAAACCATTAAGTGGTGGAAATTCGGATGTCAAGAAGGTCCTCATATTCTGTAATTCTCTAGTAGATTGAATTTTGAAAAGTACGGCACTATAATTTCTGACAGTTTATGGATTGGAAGTGTTATGGAAAAAAAATTGTCTAAATAAAGAGCAATTTTGGGTAAAGTTTTAACCTCCAGCTTGTGCATGCGTGTGTGTGTGTGTGTGTGTGTGTAGATTCATCTCTTAGGTCCTTTTTTCGTCCTTCTTTGTATTATCACACTGACATCATATATATATATATATATATATATATACACATACACACACTTGCAGAATCAAAGGATGGTACACTTACTATTTTAGTCTCACTTGCAAAATTAGTTAAAAGTCTCCAAATTCAACTCATTGCAACTATGCATACGTTTCATATTTTTTAACGTTCTCACCTTACACTTTGCTTATGCATATAGAAATGATTTCATCTGTGTCATCACTTATCTGCGTATAAGCTTTCCAGTTAAACAGAGAACTGCTTTAAATTTTTGCCATTAGGTGCCTCTATTGCATATTTTGACTGAACGTAATTTAGACATAAAGCGGGTGTTTAATTTTAATTTGTATGATAACTTCAGTTTGAAAGATACACGCACCCTAGTGTTCACAGCAGCATTATTTACAATCGCCAAGATATGGAAGCAAACCCTAAAAAGTCTATTTTTTCATGGAATTCTTGAGGAAACATTAAAACGGATTTCTCTCTGGATGTGTGTTGTCAACGGTGGCCATCACAATTAATGCCGGTATAAATATTTTAACCCGCCCCTTGCGAGGCTGCAGGTTCTATTTTGAGAGGTCTGGTGGACAGGCTGGTAATTGCATCAGACACGGGCTTTCAATCAACTCTGCAAGCCGTGCGTCGATGATGCGCAGAGACCGTGATAATTAATCATCGACTTTTCTACAAGATAAAATTCCGACAGCTCCAGGAGACCCCTAAGTACACAGCCGCCTCTTCCCGGGAAGGGTTAGTTTCAGAGCGCAAAAACCTGTGATTGTATCTTGCCGAATGTTACAAGGGTGCTCTGTCAAAGGCTCCCCCAAGGTAACTTTTCCCCTTGGAGGAGAGTCAGATTAATCACCGCTCATCCCCACTCTGCTGGGCCCCATCCCAAGCACGTAGGGAGAATCTGTCAGTGGCATCCTAGTCACACGTTTTCTTTAAGCCAGACTCCATTTGCCCAGAATCTTTTTCAGCATTTACCTTATTACAAATTCTTCGGAACAAATTAAAGATACGAGTTAAGGCTACTCTTAACATGGCTATGATGGTAGAGAAAAATATAGAAACGATAACCGCCCAGATTCTATAGTGTCAAGGCCCAGGGTGTTCTGGGGATAGAACAGTTTGATCAGCTAAATCCAGAAGATGAATGAAAAGCAGGATAAGGAAGGACATTGAAATTAACAGTATTTCCCAGTAAAAAATACTATGAATTGAGGCAGAGGGAGAGCAGGATATGCAAATTTCACCAGGAAACAAACACTCCTGAAGAAATCCGTAAGATGGAGAAGGGTATTTGCAAATGGACACCAAGAACGGGCTATGGATTGAATCGGTTCCCATTTGGTGACAGTTCATCTGCAGCTTTACGCATCTTGCATCTCCTTAATGGGAGGGCTTTTGATTTTGTGGGGGAACTTCCCTCTGCCTGCAGGCTTTGATGCCGTCTGTGTCTATCGGGTTCATTGAAGGGTGATTCTGCCTGTGAAAGTATTTACTATTTGTCAGGGCTTGTGGTGAGCACGTGGCGTTTGCCGACCCCTGGGAAAATAAGCTTGACGTTAGTTAGGGCATCTTGCAAGTTTGGCTCCTACATAAAGCAAGGAGGTGGGGCTAATATACACTGCCCTCACTCTGCAGATGACAGAGATGGTGTGTAGCTCCTTAAAATGTGGTAGAGGAAGGGAAGAGGGGAGGGAAGGAGGGAAGAAGGGTAGGAAGGAGAGAAAGAGGATTATTTTCATGAGTAACCAAAGGAATCACGGTGATTGTGAACTTGACCCAAGCTGGAAGTCTTGCTTTCTTATCTGCCATCTTCACGGTGCCCCAAAGAAGGGAAGAAATACACCCTACAGACATACAGGACATGGGATGTTAAGATGGGACTCTGCAAAAAAGCCTGAGTTCTCTCCTGGGGGGAGAACATCAAATTCTCTGAGCTCAAGGTACCAAAAAAGGTAGCAAAAGAGAGCAGTTGGTGAACCTTAAAACCTATGACGGTTACAATGGTTTAGGGAGTGGCCAGGAGAAAACCGCTGTCATATTCTGAACGGAGGTGAGGTACCATCTAAGAAACAGTTGCTTTTCTCAGACAGCCGTGTGTGGAAATATAGGGAATGCCCTGGCTGGTTCTAACAGTGGAATTAGTTGGCTGTGAGCAAACTTTGGGAGCAGTCATGGAAAAACTGGAATAAAACACAAACACAAGTGGAGACTTTAGCTTTGACCCTCTGTGACCCACCAGCTAGGTGTCCTTGCAGACATCAGCTGCTCTGCATGGCCTTGAAAACTTCTCGAGTTTCTAAGGCTCCTGAGCTGCAGTTGAAGTATTTTTTTCTGAATTCACTTAGAATTGATTAAAACAAGGATTTTGAGGAGGTCCACATTATTTGAGAATACTAAAAAAACCCAAAATCCCACAAAGTGAAATTTGGTGGAGTTAAAACCAGAGCTGAAATTTCAGAGTTAAAGAGTAAAGAAAGGGCCTCGCTGGGACCTTCACTTGAAAAATAAAACGGAATTTCTACAATGTTTCTTGAGCTGTTGACACGGCCAAGTCCACATTTGTCAGGGATTCGATGTGGTCCTAAATATTCATATTGGGGGCTTTCTGAAATGCCACATCTGTGATAAGACCTGCAATTTCCTTTCTCAAAGATCTGCACCGAACTTACACTGAACTCTCAAATGTCTGAGAGAGAAGACATCAGTTAGGTGCTGACAGACACCAAGGGTATGGAGCTGAGAGGGACGTCTGACTAAGAATTTGTGACTATTTTGTATTAGAGTAATTCCGCCTGTTCTATCCATCCCAACAGCAGAGACCTCGGTCATGGGAAACCCCACACCTGGTTAAAGAAATAATAACAATAAAATAAAGAAGACAGTGAGAGAAACAGCAAGGGGGTTAAAAAATAAAAGCGAATAGCTCCAGCCCCTTGTTGAACTGGCCACCCAAAGTCTACCTGAACCACTGATAATTCTACCTCCTCAGCTGGGTTTATCACCATAAGCCTACAAAATATGTTTATACAGGCATGACCCGGACATACTGCTGCTTTGGTTCCAGACCACCCCAAGAAAGCAAATACTGTCGCACACATTTTGTTTTTGGTTTCCTAGTGCAGAGCAAAGTGATACTGACACTAGACTGTCATCTGTTGCGTGTGCAATAGCATTATCTAAAAAACAACAATTACCTTAATTAAAACATACTTTATCACTAGCCGGCACTAGTCACCATCTTCACCTTCAGTGAGTCGTGATCTTTTTGCTGGTCTGAAATATTTCGACAATGACCCAAATGTGACACAGAGACACTCAAGTGAGCAAGCGCTGTTGGGAAAATGGCCCCAGTGGACTTGCTGGACGCAGGGTTGCCGCAAACATTCAATTTTTTAAAAATGCGGTATCTGTAAAGGACCATGCCATGACGTCTGCCTGTATGTACAGACCTCAGAAAGGAATTTCTTGCGTTTATACCGATTCCCAACGACCTGGGTCCCCGCCCGTGCAGATCTAGAGCACCAGGAATGATTTAGATGACATGATCCACGAAATAACAATGGGATTTTTTTCTGAAAATATTTTCTCCTCCGTATTCTCATCACAGAAGCGTGTTGCAAACAAACATTTACAACAGAGGCGTGAATTCAGTGTCTTCTCTCTTAGTCTTGCAGCACAGACTTCCTCCAAAGATCCCATGTATTACAGAAACAGAGGAGAATTACCTGGGAAATATTTTCATTATATCACTGAAAAAAAAAGTAAACTGGGAGGGTGGATGACTTTTTAGAGTAGCTTAATTTGTGGAACTGCAGAGGATTGTGTTTTAGAGCAAAATGTAACATGTAAAAGCCATTGTGGAATACATGCACAACTAAGACATGCAGAGATTCTAGCTGCTTGGTGACCCTTTGGGCTGCTGCCTCTTTGGGGAGAAGCCCAGTAGATCGGGGTGTGGGATATATTCACTGTCTTTACGTAGATCATCAAATATGCCTTGTAAGCAAAGGAAACCAGCTAGAGTTTTTGTTTACTTTTTATTTTTGGCTTACCTTTGCTGAAGAGTTTTACGCATGTCCACCAGATCATTAAAGGATCTTGGTTTAAAGATCACTGTGTTTTCCCTAAATCAACACAGCCTAAGGGTGAAAATCTAGTCTTTCCTTAAATCCTGCTGATAAGGGTTGAACTGCACCACTTCAATATATATTTATTTTTATAACTAAATATTTATATATCGAAGTCCTACCTCCCAGTACATGTGGATGTGACCTTTGGAATTAGGGACTTTACAGAGGTCACTGAGTTTAAATGAACAACCTATTTTCATGAGGGTGTTCCTAATCTACGGTGTCCTTATAAAAAGGGGAGATGAGGACACAGACACACAAGGAGGGACCACCACGTGAGGACACGGGGGGGAGATGGCCGTCTACGAACCAATGAGAGAGGCCTCAGGAGGAACCACCTCTGCTGACACCTTAAGTTTGAATTTCTAGCCTCCAGGACTGGGAGAAATAAGTGTCTATTGTTTAAGACCCCCAGTCTGCAGTCCTTCATAATGGCAGCCCTAGGAAACTAATACACCTGCTGATTCCCTCTATAGGGTGATGCCCCATGTAACAGCAGATGGTGTCTGTAGGGGAAAGATGACACACACTCCCACACACATAAAACCTCATACACACGAACCCACCATACACACAGTTTCGGACCGTGGTGTTTTGCTCCTTTCTTAGCCTCATCCCACTTTAGGGAAAGACTGCCTTTTTGCCAGCAAAGAAATAAGAAGAGAAATATGCTGCCCCCTGACCTTCTTTTTTTTTTTAAAAAATGAACTACCTTTCTGGAGTTAAATTTTATAATCCCAAAAGACAGAGCCACTTTAAGAAGGTAGTATCAATAAAAAACCATAACTAGGAAGAAATCCCCGTATCCATTTCAGCCCGCGCTTCCAAATCCTTTGACAGAACTGCGGCATCCTTTTAGGAGCCGGGAACACGGACGTAATTCACAAACCACTGCGGTAAACCCCTCTTTCTAATTCTCCAGACACAACGGCTCTTCATGCGGTGAGTGAATACAAATTAGCACACGGAAGAGATACCACAAAGACTGTTAAATTAAATTTAGCAGAACCTTCCTGCAGGGGATACTTCTGCTCCCCCACATTATCTGGAAACTTCAAGAAGGAGGGGAAATAGGACTGCATTGCTGCCTTCCCGATGCAGGTGGAAACAATTACAAACCTCACTCACTGACAATGTGACCTCAGTTGCTATGGCCGCTATCTATTCAAGGCTTTGAACTAAAATGTCTATTCAAGGAAACTCTTTGGCGTTTCCGATTTTATTCATGAAGCACCCCTCCCTTTTTTTTTAGGAAATCATAAATTAACTGCTATCACATTGATAACAATAATGTTGGTTTAATGTTAAAAACATCCCCACAGGTGCCCTGTGGCAGCCATCCTTACGCTGCACTGACAAACATCACAAGCTACTAATAACAAACCCACTAGGTAAAAACAGGATTATTCATTGAGCAGTGGAAATCAAAGAAGGAGACATAAAAATGCAGAACGAATAGGAAGGTTCTGAAAGGCCATGCAAATTTCTGGAATGAGAAAGAAAACAGGAACATGCGGTGCATGTATAAACTTTTCAAGTCTAAAACGAATTCTTCTCTGCTTAGATAAATATTCTGTCCACACACTTGGTAGGGATTATTTAACATAATTGAAGTCACCTTCTGCGTGTTTATTTTGCTCTCATTTTCACTTCAATTATCGAGAATTTATTTCCTTGGTTAGGAAAAATTGTTTTAAATGCAGATGTTACAGATCAAGCTGTTTATTGCTATTCAGTACTGGGATTTTTGTTTTATTGTTACATATATATTGCTATACATGCACATAGAGATATTATGCACATATAGATCATATATATTTAGGTGTCTATATGTGTATTATATACGCATATAATTTACATATATTGCACTCTACATGCAATAAATACGTGCATATAGAGGTATACACGTTATTTATACACGGACTCATACCGAGATGCAGTCAGTGAAAAATACGCAATTCTACATAGTTCTTAGCCACAGGAGAAATGATTACATGAACTTCTGTTCATACCCAAAATGCCAGATGCCTTTATTAGTAATAGACTAGGACCTAAGGATTATTTATACTTGTATACTTTTTCACGTTGAGTGAAGGTTGATTCTGGGAAAATATTGTGGGGTTTTAACCACTAAAGAAACGGTGAATATGACGATATACATGTTGCAGGAGGTCATGTGCAGACACAGAGATTTCGCCCTGGATGAAATCTGGAGGGAATCAAAATGTGGGGCAAGATGCTGGGAATCTGACACAAGGTGGGAATAACCCCAAAGAGGTGATCCTTGAGTTCATTTGTTCACTGAGACAGTCTGGAGAAGAAATGAGATATATACTTGTGGGAATATAGTAGCAGAAAGGAAGCTGAATAACAAGCCAATGAAAAAGCCATCTGAAATGATGGGTCAGAAAGAGGACAATACAACAACCTGCTGTGGAGGAAAGGGAGTGAAATTCTGCTGTAAAAAGGCATGGGGTGGGGGGTGCTTCCCTGGTGTCACAGTGGTTGAAAGTCCGCCTGCCGATGCAGGGGACACGGGTTCGTGCCCCGGTCCGGGAAGATCCCACATGCCGCGGAGCGGCTGGGCCCGTGAGCCATGGCCGCTGAGCCTGCGCGTCCGGAGCCTGTGCTCCGCAACGGGAGAGGCCGCAACAGTGAGAGGCCCGCGTACCGCAAAAAAAAAAAAAAAAAAAAAAAAAAAAAAAAAAAAAAAAAGGCGTGGGTGGGGGGAGAAAAAAGAGAGAAAACTTTGAGTTTGGCAGTCTTACTTGATATTTGGAAACTCAATGACATGAAAAGTTCTGTTATTACTGTTTGAAATAGTATTTCTCTCGTCATCAGGGAAGGTAATCACCCTTTTTACAAATTCTTTATTCTAATTTTTCTGTTTGTACCTTGGCTACACTATTTCCTTTTAATGCCCTTACATTATTTCCTTTTTTCCTGCCAACTTTGGGTTTAACTTGTTCTTTTTAACAATTTCTTAAAATGGAAGCTGGGGTCATGGACTTAAGACCTTCGTTCGTTTCCAGTTTAGTCATTTAAAGCCATAGTTCCTGCTAAATACTGCTTTTCTGTCATCCTGCGCATAACAAATTGTACTTTCTTCATTTTGCTCAAGGTACTTTCCGATTTCCCTTTTTATTTTGATCCATTGATGACACAGAAGTGTGTTTTGTAGTTTCCAGTATTTGTGGATTTTTTGGACAGGTTTCAATCACTGATTATAATTTAATGCCGCTGTGGTCAAAAAACATACATTGTGTTGAATGGATGTTTAAAAATGTGATGGAGACTTATTTTTAGGCCCAGAATATGGTCTAACTTGGTAAACATTCTTTGTCTATGTGATCATTTATACAGGGATACCCTGTTTTATTGTGCTTTGCTGCATTTTATAGATTATATTTTTCACAAATTGAAAGTTTCTAGCAACCTTGCATTGTCAGAGGATGGTTAGCGTTTGTTAACAATAAAGTGCTTTTTAATTTAGGTATGTATGTTGTATTTTTAGACATAATGCTATTATTGCACACTTAATAGATGACAGTATAGCATACACATAACTTTTATGGGCACTGAGAAACCAAAAAATCTGTGTGACTTGCTTGATTGCAGTGGTCTGGAATTGGATCTGAAATATCTCTGAGATATGCCTGTTTGCATCTTAGAAGTAAGCTCAGTAATACTTCCAGGATAAAGATTCAACACCCAACAAGGTAAATTTTACAATGTCTGCCATACAAACAAAAATTGCCAAGCATGCGAAGCAGCTGGAAAGTATAACTGACATAGCAAAGAATAAAATAAAGCAATCAACACGGACGCACAAATGACCCAGAGGGTACAGTATACAGAGAGGAACTTTAAAGAGTTACTATAACTGTATTTTATAGGTCCACAAAGTTAGAGAGATGTAAGGCATGAAAAGATCTAAACCAAACATCTAGATATGAGAACTACAGGGGGTGAAACGACAAATCCACTTAGTGCAATAACAGTAAGTTAGACTTTGGCGGAGAAATGACTCATGAACGTGCAGACAGGACAATAAAAACTCTACACATTAAAACACAGAAAACAGACTTTTAAAAATGCATAAAACTGTGAGAAAATGTTAAGCACTTTTCCATGTAATTGAATTTCCTGATAAAGGGAATCACAAAAAATATATGAAGAAATAATGAGAAATCACTTTCCATATTTAATGTAAAATTTATCATACCAAGCTCCAAGAAACTCAGTCAATGCAAGCACAAAAATTATGAAGTAAACTATGATTTATCAAAATCGTAAGATGACGCTAAAGCAGTATTTGGGTCAACTACATAGCACTCCATAAGAAAAGTGCTGTAAAGTAGTGATTCAGAGAAAATCTGACAGCAAACCAGAAATAAAAGCTAGCTTACATACCATGAAGGAGAGAGAAAGATGAATGCAGATTTCTTCGGAAAAACTATGCAAGCAAGAAGGCAATGGCATAACATCCTTAAGGAACTGAGGGGGAAGAAACTCAATCAAGATTAGAAAAGATACTTGCAACCCCTATGTTCACAGCAGCACTATTTACAGTAGCCAAGACATGGAAGCAACCTAAGTGTCCACTGACAGAGGAATGGATAAAGAAGACGTGGTGCATATATACAATGGAATATGACTCAGCCATAAAAAAGAATGAAATAATGCCATCTGCAGCAACATGGATGGACCTAGAGATGATCAAGACTAAGTGAAGTCAGAGAAAGACAAATATCATGTGATATCACTTATATGTAGAATCTTAAAAAAAATGATATAAATGAACTTATTTCCAAAACAGAAATAGACTCACACACTTTGAAAACAATCTTACGGTTACCAAAGGGGAAATGGGGGGAGGGATATATTAGGCGTTTGGGTTACATATACACACTACTATAGATAAAATAGGTAAACAACAAGGACCTACTGCATGGCACAGGAAACTATATTCAGTATCTTGTAATAACCTACGATGGAAAAAAATATGTATTTATATGAATATATGTATGAATGAATCACTGTGCTGTACACCTGAAACTAACACAACACTGTAAATCAACTATACTTCAATTTAAAAAGAAAAATAAAAGTAAAAAATTAAGAAATAGAAGCTCAAAAAAAATCATACAACCAGCAAAAATATATTTGAAAATTAAAGATGATGTAGACATTTTCAGACATGCAAAAGCAGAAAGAATTCATTGACACAGACTATACTACAAGAAATGTTATGGGAACCCTTCAAGAGAAAGGTGTGATTTTGGAATGTATTTATACAATGGAATAAAGGAAATTGGAAATTGTAACTACATTGAAAATGTGTAAAAATTTTTATTATTATTTAAATCTCTTTGAAGATAATTGATTACTTAAATATGATAACAATGTGAAAATTATAATTACATGGGTAAATATTTTTCTTATTATTTAAATCTCTTTAAACTAATTGACTCTTTAAGCAAATATGACCTGCTCGGGTATTATAACATGTAAATGTAAAATGAAGGGCACTAGCACAAAGTTCAGAAGGAGAGAAACACACGTACAGTCTGGAAATATTCTTAAGCTCTGTGTGAAATACATTGTCATTTGAATGTAGATTGTGATGTGAATAAGCCATACTACGAATCCTAAAGCAACCAGCAAAATAAGAAAATGAAGAGTTACAGCTAACAAATTTACACAGGAAATAAAATGGAATCATAGGGCTTCCCTGGTGGCGCAGTGGTTGAGAGTCCGCCTGCCGATGCAGGGGACACGGGTTCGAGCTCCGGTCCGGGAAGATCCCACAAGCCGTGGAGCGGCTGGGCCCGTGAGCCATGGCCGCTGAGCCTGCGTGTCCGGAGCCTGTGCTCCGCAACGGGAGAGGCCACAACAGTGAGAGGCCCGAGTACCGAAAAAAAAATAATGAAAGAAAAATAAAAAATGGAATCACAAACAAACTTCAATCAATACAAAACAAGTGGGAAACAGGAAAAAGAACATAAAACAAATGAGACCAAAATATAAAAAACGAAAAGCAGATATTTCAAACCTTGCCACATCAACAATAACATTAAATGCAAATGGTCTTAAAACCCCAATTAAGAGAAGAGCTTGCCAATTTGGACAAAAGGCAAGACCCAAACTATATGATATGCTGACAACTATTAATGTTTCTTTAAAACTCCCTTGAAATATAAACATGTAAGGAGGTTAAAAGGAACTTGACAGAGAAAAGTAATACCATGCTACCTCAGACAAATGCAATTTGGTGTGGCTGTATTCCCATCACAGAAAAGAGTTACTACTTTTTTTTTTTTTTTTTTTTTTTTTTTTTTTTTTTTTGCGGTACGCGAGCCTCTCACTGCTGTGGCCTCTCCCGCTGCGGAGCACAGGCTCCGGACGCGCAGGCCCAGCGGCCACGGCCCACGGGCCCAGCCGCTCCGCGGCACGTGGGATCCTCCCGGACCGGGGCACGGACCCGTGTCCCCCGCATCAGCAAGCAGACTCTCAACCACTGCACCACCAGGGAAGCCCGAGTTACTACTTTTTTTAAAAAAAAATTATTTTTATTTTTAGCTGCATTGGGTCTTCGTTGCTGTGCACAGGCCTCTTCTAGTTGCGACGAGCAGGGGCTACTCTTGGTTGCGGTGCGCGGGCTTCTCACTGTGGTGGCTTCTCTTGTTGCGGAGCACAGGCTCTAGGCGTGCGGGCTCAGTAGTTGTGGCACCTGGGCTCAGAAGTTGTGGCTTCAGTAGTTTTAGCACACAGGCTCAGTAGTTGCAGCACACGGGCTCTAGGGCACGCGGGCTCAGCAGTTTTGGCTCGCAGGCTCTAGAGCGCAGGCCCAGTAGTTGCGGCGCACAGGCTTAGTTGCTCTGTGGCATGTGGGATCTTCACGGACCAGGGCTCGAACCCGTGTGCCCTGCACTGGCAGGCGGATTCTTCACCGCTGCGCCACCAGGGAAGTCCCAAGAGTTACTTCTTGACAATAAAAATGTCAATTTACTAAGACAAAGATGTCTATTTACCAAGACGCATATACACCTAACAAGAGACTCCTCAAAAAGGCAACAGACCAAAACTCGTAGATATGCACGGACAGCCAGAGAAACTCACAATTTAAGTTTAATTAATTTAATCAAGTTAAGATTTAAGTACTCTTTCTTAATAACTGACAGAAAAAGGAGACAGAATTAGTAAGGATATGAGAGATTTGTTCAGCATGTCCAACAACCTGTCCTAATCGCTATAGAACTGTCCCCCCAAGAACAGGCAAATAACATTGTAAATCAGCTACACTACAATAAAAAATTCAATATTCTAAAAAGAAAAACCCACAAAAAAGAATTTACAAGCTATTGCTGTAAATCAGCTACACTACAATAAAAAATTCAATATTCTAAAAAGAAAATAAACCCACAAAAGAGAATTTACAAGCTATTGCTCTGAAATTTTACCCACTGCATTTAATCCTAACATGTTAACTTAAAAATATATTACAATTAAAAAGAAAAAAACTAGAATAGCCAAAGAGGCATTAGTTTCAAGAGAACACATTCAGTATGTTAGCCCATATTCTGAACCACAATACTTTTCTTAGTAAATTTAAAATGACTCTGGTCATATCTAGAACATTTTTTTAATTTTAATTTTTTAGTTCACATTTAAAAAAACAGAAGTATCGGTGACTTACTATTTTATTTTTAATTAGAGATTTCTGGATCCAATTGGAAGGGTAAAGGGAAATATTAGTTACCTTTTAAATTAGTATAGAGGGTGCTTACTCTCTGTTTTCTATACTTAATTTTATACTTATAATACTTATCATTTGAAAAAATTAAAATTATATATTAAATAATTCTGGAATATTATTTCCTTTTATGTAGTAAGTATAAATTAGTACCTCAGGACGACAATCTAGTGAAATGCATGGGTGTTCACAACTGTCAAATTTTTGCACACTAGTATTCCATTTCTTAAGAAATCCAAGGACTCTTTATTTTTCTTCTTCAAATACAACATTCTGAGGAGTTTCATGTGAAATTTCAAGCATGACAAAATGCTATCAGAGGGTTGATAACTATGACTTCAAAAGAGGCTGAAAAGAAGCTTTGCTCCAGTATTAAAAGAACCGGGTTTGACCTTAGGGTGCAGAGAATCGTATATTAAGAGAGCAGAGAAATTCCGTACAAATTCTGACATGAAGGATACAGTGAGTGAGAGGATGAAGCAAAGTGCAAAGCAGCTGCTTAAAGGATGAATATACAGATATATCACGAGCAACCTCCTAGATGTGGACCTTCTTGAGACTTTATAAGAGCCCTGAATAAGAAACGCGCAAAACTGACTCTCAAGGAGGTTATTGGTCTATGGCTCCTGCATTAATCTCATCCCGTGGGCTTCAGTAGCCAATACGACCTGCACATTTTAGAGCTTGAATTTCTCGGGAGTGTGAGAAGGAATGATATGAGTAGGAATTAATTGTAGCCTCTGGGCTTAGAGTAGAAGGAGTACATCTTCACTGCTGGTGAGTGGGTTACAGATGTAGATAGAATTGAGGATGAAACGACTACACCATTTGCAGCAACATGGATGGATCTAGAGATGATCATTCTAAGTGAAGAAAGTCAGAGAAAGACAAATATCATAGGGTATCACTTACATGTGGAATCTAAAATATGATATAAATGAACTTATTTATAAAACAGAAACTGATGCACAGACATAGGGAACAGACTTGTGGTTGCCAAGGGGTGGGGTGGGGAAAGGGATGGATTGGGATGTTGGGGTTAGCAGATGCCAACTATAACACAGAGGATGGATAAACAACAAGGTCGTACTGGATAGCTCAGGGGACTATGTATAGCATCCTATGATAAACCAGAATGGAAATGCATATATATGTATAATATATATGTACATATGTGTATATAGATGTATAACTGAATCACTTTGCTGCATAGAAACAACACTGTAAATCAACTGTACGTCAATGATTTTTTTTTAAAAAGATGTAAATAAAATTAAAATCAGAACACATGAATTTACTTTTCTGTCAGTCTAGATAACTTTAACTAGATCATTCCCAAGGTACGCTACACAGCAAAACCACCACTTTTCTACCTGAGACCAATTTAATGTGTTCCTAAAATGTAACCTTATTTTCTTTCCATGCTGTAAATTGCTTTTGTCAGCTCAATATGGACGAGAGTGTAGCAGTGAGCATTCTGTTAACATGCGTGGACCAATTGGGGGTAATAAACAAACATACGCGAGGCTGAGGAAGAACTCTTGTCCCTAAAATGATTCAGTTTTAGATGTTTTTCTTTTCAGAACAGGTGTTGTGCATGAAAGTTAGGGATAAAAATTTCAAAAAGCGTTTATCTGTTTGCAAAGATCTCCCAGCCGCTGGGTATTTGAAAGACTTACCGGGCTCTATGGAGCTTAGTAGATAGAGGTTTTATTTAAAGGCAAAGAAAAAAGAAGGGAGGGAGAGGGGGAGAGAGAGGACAGAGATGGAGAGAAGAGAGATACACAGAGGGCAAGAGATAGAGACTAAGAGACACAGAGACGGAGCAGGCAAACCCGAGTCCAAAAGACATCCCAGGCACCAGCTCCCTGGGTTTTTTTTTTTTTTTTTTTTTTTTTTTGCGGTACGCGGGCCTCTCACTGTCGTGGCCTCTCCTGTTGCAGAGCACAGGCTCCGGACGCGTAGGCTCAACGGCCATGGCTCACGGGCCCACCCGCTCTGCGGCATGTGGGATCCTTCCAGACCGGGGCACGAACCCGCGTCCCCTGCATCGGCAGGCGGACTCTCAACCACTGCGCCACCAGGGAAGCCCTCCCTGGGGTTTTATTTTTCCATGTCCTGTGCTGCGTCTCAGAACTGGACCTCCCACGCCTGTAGGGGAACCTTCATCCTTTCTTGGTAAGAGTCACAGCAGAGGGCTTCCCTGGTGGCACAGTGGTTGAGAGTCCGCCTGCCAATGCAGGGGACGCGGGTTCGTGCCCCGGTCCGGGAAGATCCCACATGCCGCGGAGCGGCTGGGCCCGTGAGCCACGGTCGCTGAGCCTGCGCGTCCGGAGCCTGTGCTCCGCAACGGGAGAGGCCACAGCAGTGAGAGGCCCGCGTACCACAAAAAAAAAAAAAAAAAAAAAAGAGTCACAGCAGAACTTCCCAGCAAGCTCTGAATCCCCTTTTGCAACCACGCCACAGCATGTCACCAGTAAGGCCAGCTACACGCCACCGGTAAAGAAACTGAGTCTTGGGATCACCACGGGAATTTCGGACTTCCATCACACATCACAAAATCCCACTGCCCTTGGGCAAAAATCAGAGAAAGAGAGACAGCTTTTCCAGTCTGCCTGGGAATCAACTCTATCCTTCCTCACTGTTACATTTGTCTGGGGAGCGATGCATTCAGCAATGAATTGAGGGAAGAATATGTATTCGTGGGCTGATCCCCGTCTCCAGAGGGGCACATGTGACACTTGGCGCAATGCACGAAGCATCTCGAGGTTTACACAACAAACACCACAAATTCCTAGTATAATATACCCTCCCGGTAACTACAGTCGCCAGTCTGTGTATGAGATGCTCACAACGTATTCATCTTATAACTCAAAGTCAGTGATACCTCAGCAAAGCTGGACGACTAACGCCAACACCACAGTTAGGACTTGAAACTCATGGACGTAACGTAAGCTCTATCATCTACCAATCAGGAGTGAATAGAGTCACCTGCTAGCTAAAAGCCACGAAATCAGTGGCTACTTAGGGAAGTATCATAACCAAAAACCAAATAACCACCACCACAAATTAAAAGCAAACAAACCCCAAATACAAGAAGTTTAACTCCTGTGACTGTCGTGAAATCTACCCCAGTTAAACACCGGGTAACTCCCACAACGAGCATTGTGATCTCTGGGGCAGTGGTGTTACGTGCTTTAAGAAGGCACATGCACACTTCTGGTTTATTCTTTGTTAATCTTCTTTATCTTTTTTAACTTTTTATTTTACATTGGAGTATAGTTGAGTAACAATGTTGTGTTAGTTTCAGCTGTACAGCAAAGTGATTCAGTTGTACATAGACACGTATCTATTCTTTTTCAAATTCTTTTCCCATTTAGGTTGTTATATAACATTGAGCAGAGTTCCCTGTGCTGTACAGTAGGTCCTTATGAGTTATCTATTTTACATACAGTAGTGTGTACGTGTCAATCCCAAACTCCCAATCTATCCCTCGCTCCACCCTTCCCGCCCCAGCCATAGAGACTTCGTTCTCTAAGTCTGTGAGTTTGTTTCTGTTTTGTGAGTAAGTTCTTTTGTATCAGTTCTTTATAGATTCCACATATAAGCAGTATCATACGATCTCTCTCTTTCTCTGTCTGACTTATTTCACTCAGTATGACAATCTCTAGGTCCACGCTTGTCCTAACCACTGGGGTCTGCAGGTCAGGGAAGTGGTTGCATAAGGAGATTTTCTCCAAGTGGTATTGCACTGTGGTCTTAACCATGAGAAATACTGGTTTAAACAAACTCAATTTGTTCCCATTTCCCCTTTACCCGGGGCTTCAGGGTATTAACTGACCAACCTCCAGGAAGGTGAGTTAAAAGAAAATAGCTTCTCAAGCATATTTAACCTCAAAACCAGATTTTCACGGAATATCTCATTTTGGGCAATATGGATCTAAGACAAGAGTTCCTGAGCTCAGGGGACGGATCAGATATACCTATGGAGCTTTTAGAAACATATTCAATCCTGTTTGTCAGTCTAGACCTCCTCCTGAACCAGGGTCTCCAAGGTACCCCACGTATTCCCAAACTATCTCTTCAGGTGTTTCGGGGAGAGAGTAGACATGCAGGCATTTCTGTCTCCCCATGAGTATGCACCTTCTCCAACATCTTTAAGGTAACTGTTGCAAATGCTGATGAAAACCGTGGGACTTTAGATCACGTGTGTCAAACGAGAGGAAACAGCAAGTCAATAACTTTGTCGTCAGGGTATGGCTCAACGATCCCTTTTAATTTTTTCTTTTTATAATTGCACATTGACACGACTTCCATTAAGCTTTGCCAGGGCTCCCATCACTTTCCCTGTCAAGGTGTCAGGCATCTGTTGCAACTGATTTAGATGATAGTGGCCAGATGACCCGCAGGAGTCAGGCAATTAATCAGATAACGGGAAACATGCTACTAAAATAGGCAAGTAATTGAAACAGCTTGCCTGAGAAGCTGTAATCAATCTACTCGTTCCTTAGAAAATATATGGATATTGAATAAGGATGTCACCTCCCTCCCCCACCCTACGCCCAGCAAGTTTTAAAATATTTGGGTGACGCTTAGCTGCGTATTTTAGTGGTATCAGCCTTTTAGTCCCACCCCTCAAAAATCCTTCCCCTTCCTCTCTCCAAAGGGAAGGTGGGAAACAGGAAAGAAGTATCAAAATAGGAAGAGCCGTCTTGTCTTTTTAAAGCAAACTAAGCTAGCATCTGTTTTTGAGGATCCGTAGTTTCCCATGCAATTTTCCATGAAGGACAGACGGAAATCTGATTTTGCATTTAAAATAAAGCCAAAGAAGACCTAAAAGACATTTCTCCAATGAAGACACACAGGTGGCCGACAGGCACAGGAAAAGACGCTCCACATCACTCATCATTAGAGAAATGCAAATCAGAACCACAATGAGGTAGTACCACATACCAGTCATTATGGCCACCATCAAAAAGTGTACAAACAATAAATGCTGGAGAGGGTGTGGAGAAAAGGGAACCCTCCTGCACTGTTGGTGGGAATGTAAATTGGTACAGCCAGTATGGAGAACAGTGTGGAGGTTCCTCAAAAAACTAAAAATAGAGCTACCATACGACCCAGCAATCCCACTCCTGGGCGTATATTCAGACAAAACTATAATTCTAAAAGACACATGCACCCCAATGCTCACCGCAGCACTATTTACTATAGTCAAGACATGGAAGCCACCTAAATGTCCATCAACAGATGAATGGATGAAGAAGATGTGGTACATATATACAATGGAACATTACTCAGCCATAAAAAAGAACAAAATAATGCCATTTGCAGCAACATGGATGGACCTAGAGATGATCATACTGAGTGAAGTCAGTCAGACAGAGAAAGACAAATACATATGATATCACTTACATGTGAAATCTAAGAAAAGGATACAAATGAACTTACTTACAAAACAGAAAAAGACTCACAGACAAAGAAAACAAACTTACGGTTACCAAAGGGGAAAGCGGGGGAGGGATAAATTAGGAGTTTGGATTAACAGATACACACTACTATATGTAAGATAGATAATCAACGAGGACCTACTGTACAGCACAGGGAACTCTGCTCAATATTCTATAATAACCTAAAAGGGAAAAGAATTTGAAAAAGAATAGATACACGTATAACTGAATCACCTTGCTGTACACCTGAAACTACCACAACATTGTAAATCAACTACACTCAAATATAAAATAAAAATCAAAAACTGAAAAAACATTTATATGCAGGAAAAATGAAAATGAGTAAATGACTTCTCCAGTAAAAGTGGCAACAGAGACCTTACCCCTGGAGAGTTCAACTCTGAAATCACTGGGCCAATTTCAGAGGTGGACAGTGCAGGATACAGCCCGACAAGAAGCAAGACAAATTTGGAATTAAAAGAACAACTGATTCCCATATACAATCTTGTCTCTGAGTCATTTCTATACTTCATCTTGTTCCACTGCTGCTCAAATAGAAATGACCTCCTACAGGCTGCAAGATAGCACAATAATTTACACACATGTTCGTACTATAGGCTTGCAAATAATGATTTGGAATGGATTTTATAGTCACTAAGCTTTGGCTTCTTTCTTGATTATAAAAATAATAAAATAAATTTACTCATGATTTTTTTTCTGAGGCCATCAGATTACGTGCTTCTACTCTGTTCGGATTCTATTAGGCTTCCCTCCAGGAGATGACTTTTTCTGGCTTTAGATTTTTAAAAGAAAAAGCATGTTTAAAAGTCAGAGAAAGGGCGAAAAAGAAAAGGTTAAAACAATCTAAGTTCCTCATAACTTTGCCCACTGATTACACACATGGCCCCTGGAAAACAAAAAGGGCACGTCATCAAGGGGAGAGTTTGTTTTCTCAAGTCTGGAAAAGTAATCACTTGAACTTTCAGGGCGACAGACTGTCTATTCGTGACAGACTAACTAAATTCTGACCATACAATGCTTGTGGATTCGTGTGGGCATTTCCCCCCCAAATCACTGCCATGGAACGGGCAGGGGGGAGCATTGGGGCGTCTTGTTTTCTTCTGTTGAGTTTTGTTTCGGTTCCCCTTTTAGAGATGCTTTTCACTGTCATTTCAACATAGATCACAGAGCCTCTGAATACATCTTCTGATGGCAGGGATTAAATGCCATTATATTCTAGAACAGAAGGTGGTGTATGAAAATACGTACTATGCAGTTCACGAAGCAACAGAATCAACCCAGAGGCTGCAGATAGGAGGGACCACTTAGGTCCCTGGGGAAGAGGGCTTTCTGGGAGAGCTGCCAAGGGGTCTTTGGCAGGTGGACACACCAGGAAGATAAACTGCACGCCAGGTGCACGAAGCCACAGAAGAGAATCCCATGTTCAGAGAGCAGCGGGTGTTCGAACAGGACGTGGTCTCCTGAAGCTGCTGGCTGCCTTTCCCAGGATCAAGCCCTGAAGAACGCCAAGGACAAGAAGGAAAAGAGAGAGACAGCCAAAGCCCACGTTTGCCTGGGGGCCGTGGCCACTGGTGTGTTGATGGGGTGCGTGGAGAAGTGGATGGCGGGGTCAGCCTGGGGTAGCCCTGAAAGTGTGTGGAGACCAAACTAAGAGGAGGAGAGACCGCCTTTTGCTTTCGTTTCTCTGCCACCGTGGCCTCCTCCATCACCTGTCTTCTCGAGGCTCCTAGTCTCCTGAGTCACACAAAGGCAGTGTGAGTGAAAAACGTGTCACCTGCATATCAGTAAACAAAGGATGTTGCAGCCATCGAGCCCTCAGCCACTGCAGCTGCCCCAATGTTTTGCCCTGAGGGGATTCAGGATGGAGAAAACCAGGCTCCTGGCCCTAGAGAGTTAAGTGCATATCAGAGGAATGATTTCAGTGAGCCCGGACTCCTGCATCTTCCCATGCATACAAAGTGCTAAATCCTTTAACTTGAGATATGTGGTTTTCTTTCGTTAACAGGAATCTTCTGACATTCTGGCCTTTGTTGCCAAAACTTCTATACATCCAGGCTCCTCCCGGAGCTCTTTGGAGCTGTCCCCCAGTGCTACCTGGGAGGCTGCCTCCCGGACGTAGGTCCTCAGTTTTGTCCTCCAAATGAAACGTCATTCTCAACTTGGAGGTTGTGCAGTTTCTTCAGTCGACCAGCAGCATGGGTAAGTTTGAGTTTGTGAGAAGCTGAGAAAGACAGGCGGTGGGCGGATCCCCTCTGCATTGAATGTGTCTCACGACTGCACCTTTGGGGACGACAAGGGGAAGGGGACGGCATGGGTGTTGGCCCCCAGCCTGCATTTGCCGAATCTGACCCCCTATACGCCCTGACGCCCTCTTGTTGGCCCTGAGATGTCGAAGAGGTCTGCAGCTTTGAAAAGGTACTGTTTATTTGTTTTCCTTTTTTCTTCCAGTTTTTTGGGACATAATTGACTTCCAGCACTGTATCAGTCCAAGGTGTACAGCATAAAGATTTGACCCACATACCTCATGAAATCACGATCACAACACGTTTAGTGAACATCCAGCATATGGTATAGACACAAAAGTAAAGAAACGGAAAGAAAGCTCTTTCCTTGTGATGAGAGCTCTCAGGATTTACTCTCAACAACTTTCACATAAAATGAACAGCAGTGCTAATTACATCCATCGCGTTGTACATTACACCCCTAGTACTTATCTATCTTGTAACTGGAAGTTTCTGCCTTTTGACTACATCTTTATCCAGTTGCTCTCCGCCCAACCCGCCCCTGGTAACCATAAATCTCAACTCTTTTTCTGTGAGTGTGTTTGCCTTTGAAGTATAACTGACCCACAAGGCCGTTAGTTCCTGTTGAAAACACCCACATACGACTCTTCAAATCCTACGTGGACTTGACCACCAAAGTAATAAGCGTAACAGGTGGTACTAAATGATTCCGAAGGGTCTAAAAAAGTGTGTAGGTGTCACAGAGACCATTTAAAGCTATATTTTTTCCTAAGCACACAGACTATTACAATTGATTAAGTCATAAAAAATTTCAACCAAGATCAAAGATAAAGTATCCTAGAGACCATACTTTCTCTTACTTCATATTATGTGAACATTGATTGACATTAATTTATAAATTAATAAGAAGGTAGATAATGAATTCTTGCATCTTTAATAAAATATAGAAACATGCATAGGTAAATAATCGAGTTACAGAAGACATCATCGCCAGAATTCTAAAGATGAGAACTAAAGAATAATGGAAGTACCACCTATCAAAATACTATGTTGATATAAAATTGGGTCATGGAGGGAATTACATTCTTAAAATTTTTAATTAAAAAGTAAACTATCTCAAAAGCGATGATGTACATGTTCCTATAAAGAGAATAACGAACAGCAGAGACCCCAAGAATGTAAAAGGAAAGCAATACCATAAATAAGAGAAGAAATAAGCAATATGGAGTAGGGAAGGACAACTGAGAAATTCCACACCACCAGGAGTTGTTCTTTGGGAAAAAAAAAAAACAAAACTGGAAAACGATGCACACCTCTGACAGTAAGAGATAAGGAGATGAAATACAAAATAACAACATTATAAATGGAGACGGAGTCATAACTACAGGTAAAGTAGAGATTATAAAAAGAAGAGAATACCATCACACCTTCAAAGACTTTGCCGTATGAGACAAATGTCAAGGCAAAGTTTAAGAATCATTTTAGGGCTGGTTTACTAAGAAGTAAAAAGATGGAAAATCCTGTGCATTAAAGACCCTGCAGTAGAAGCTAAAAGTCTTCCCACAGAGTTTAAAACCTCAGGCCCAGAAGACTCCCGTGGGCTGTTCAAGAATAGATCATACTACTAGTTTATGGGAAAAAAAAAAAAAACCACGCAAAAACCAATAAACAGTGGAAATGGAACGGCCCCCAACTCACTCTTTAAGGCTGAGTGAGCTCAACACTCAACCTTGACAAAGAGACTGTGAGAAACAAAGCAAAGCAAAATTCCGTTGCACTTACAGCTTTCGTTTCAAATATCTAAGGAAATGATTCACAAGCCTTCTTCCACCATGGATAAAATAAGAGCGTACCACGACCTCCTTGGGCATGCCCCTATGTATCAAAGGTTTTTTTTATTAGAAAGCCTAGAAATGCAATTTCTCACAGTGTTGCCTTTTGAGAGGAAAAGCGGCATCGTCGGAATGGAAGGAGAAAACGCAGGGATAATACTGGATTCTCGTGTCTCAGCACACTGTCATCAGGAATCCACTGGAAATGACCGAAGAGATGATAACATTATACAAAAATGATACAGCGAACACCGCCTTAGATGGGGAAGCACCAGCTTTACCTCGGACACGAGAAGGGGACACGTGCCTTGAGGTGATACTCGACCCTCCTGAGTTTGGCAAATTAAGTGAATCTGCTCAGATGAAGCGAAGGTTCAGATGTGAATCCCCAGCATCCCTCATGCATTTTGGGCAGGAAGAAGGAATTGGGTCAACCCACTTAGGAAAGCATGATCTCCCAAAGCTGACCACAGACAGAGCCTACAGCAAACCGATGATTACCCTCTTGGGTGCACGTACAACCCTGTGAAACACCAACAAGATTGCAGATGGCATGCAACCCTTTCTTTGTAAAAGGCAATGAAAATTAAAAACATATATCCAGGGCTACCCTGGTGGCGCAGTGGTTGAGAGTCCGCCTGCCGATGCAGGGGACACGGGTTCGTGCCCTGGTCCGGGAGGATCCCACATGCCGCGGAGCGGCTGGGCCCGTGAGCCATGGCCGTTGAGCCTGCGCATCCGGAGCCTCTGCTCCGCAACGGGAGAGGCCACAACAGTGAGAGGCCCGCGTACTGCAAAAAAAAAAAAAAAAAATCCACATAAATATCTTTGTATCAAGTCTTAAACTCCGTCAAGGAACATACTTCATGCCTCAGCTGGGAGTGAAAGGTATACAAGTGGTCTAATCAGAGGGGTTACAAGAGGAACAACTGTTTTAGGTAGAAAACTGCAGCTAGAAGCCCCCTGGGTTATCAAGAGTATATCATAGACTCCTAAGATGCAAGACCAACGCCAGGCAGGCTCATTTTAAGTGCATCTCCTCTGCTACTTCCACCAGCAGCCTGGAGCACACACCCTAGCTAGTTAAAGACAGGAAATGTAGCATTTGCTTCTGACAAAATTTTTTCGAAATAGAGTAAACACCACCCATTTGAGAGCTAGTTAAAAATACTGATACGTGGGACTTCCCTGGCGGCGCAGCGGTTAAGAACCCGCCCGCCGATGCAGGGGACACGGATTTGAGCCCTGGTCTGGGAAGATCCCACATGCCATGGAGCCACTAAGCCCGTGCACCACAAATACTGAGACTGCGCTCTAGAGCCTGAGAGCCACAACTACTGAGCTCTCATGCCACAACTACTGAAGCCCGTGTGCCACAACTACCGAGCCCACATGCCACAACTACCGAAGCCCGCATGCCACAACTACTGAGCCCACATGCCACATCTACTGAAGCCCACGCACCTAGAGCCCGTGCTCCACAACAAGAGAAGCCACTGCAATGAGAAGCCCATGCACTGCAATGAACAGTAGCCCCTGCTCGGCAACTAGAGAAAGCCCACGTGCAGCAACAAAGACCCAACACAGCCAAAAAAAAAAAAAAATACTGATACTTGCATTCTATTCCAAGAGAATACATCGTTCTGTGATGGGAGGGGTAGGGAGGGCTGTTCCAGAAATATATAACTTCCTACAAGCACCCCCAGATGAACCGGATTCTGATGAGACAGGCACAGTTCACACAGGGTGCCTCAGATCCACGCAAAGACTCACACACCTGGGAGAGTCCACAATTGGCTCTCAATATTCAAGGAGACTGGCTCAGCCCCCAGCTGGGTGGGGAGGCGGATGGAGGTCTTGGGGAGAATGATGGGGAGTGTTGGTCCAATGAAAGCGGACGGTAAAAAAAAAAAAATTTTAAAAAGGGACTTCCCTGGTGGTCCAGTGGCGTGGCCACCAATAAATAAATAAATTTAAAAAAAAATTAAATTAAAAACAATTTTTAAAAATGAAAAAAATTATTTTTAAAAAAAATTTAAGAAAAGGAAAGAAAGGGCACTGTAATTGGGAGAAGTTCTGGATCCTAATAAAAAGCTTACCCAATTTCCCGCCATGAATAGGACTAATATTGAAGTCTCGATGGACAGGATCTCTTCCGTTATTCACCACGTAATGAGTCCCACTCAGGAGACGGATTCCAGCAAGTGGGTGGTATGCAAGGAGTACACACCGTGGTTTGAAAGACGTTGTGCACTGTCCAAGATTGAGACGCTTTCTCCGAAATGAGAAGGTCCTCTCTCACGGGCACAAGTCCCCATCAGGGGAGTGTTCCACAGATGTGCCAGTCCTGGAAAACTTGATCAGGCTCCATTGGGTGACTTAACATTATTCAAATAGATGCATGTATTCATACTGAGGCTTTGGAAGCAGGTAATGGCCAGGTAGTACGCGTTTCCTTTCCACGAGGGGGCATTTTGCTCTGTGTGAGGTTATTGTTTTGTCATTAGCAAATGCATGAGCCCATTTTAATGCCCGTTTTGTGTGTGCCGTTCTGTCTGTCAGATGCAGAGACTAGCGAATGATGTTTTAGGGCAGATGAATGAACCTGATACAGAATTCTCTTGGTTTTGAGGTGCCAAGTTTTATTGTTTTTAAATTCAATTGTTGTATGAAAAGGGAACTGTATCTATGCCTTTATGAGATAATATAGCTCCAAGGAGACACACACACACACACACACACACACACACACACACACACACACACACTCCACCATCATTTAGGGAAACAAAAATTGGGGAAGAATATGAAAAACAGCATCTGAGAAAAAAGAGTAGGAGATTGTAAGGCACCTTTAATTAGAAGATGCAGACATGTCCCCTGGTCTGCCTCACACACCCAACTCCAGACATGACAGCAATTATATAACAGACGCAATAAATTCAGGGTCACAGAGACACCCTCTTCCTCCCAGACTCCTTGATATTTTGTTTCTGAATCTTCAGCATCTAACACAACATCCTCATTACTGGACGAATGAATGAGTTTATTTAGGTTGTTATCACTTTCCTAATATTTTTGCATGTACAGTATCTCACAAGTACTGTGGTTTTGTTTTAAATCTCAAATAACCTTTAAAAGGTAGGCACGGGATTTTACTTAAACAAAGGAGAAAAATGAAGGTCCAATGAGGTTGAACTTGCCTAATGATTAGTTGGATATTACGGGAGACGTACACTGAGGTGAAGTTGCGAGGGCCAGTGATACGTGGGGGGAACACCTCCGAAGGGCGAAAGGCTGGGGGGGAACTGGGCAGGAAGATTCTGCAGAATACGGCACAGATCTGATGCCTATAAAGGCAAAGGACGAAAGGGAGAAGCAACATGGCACAGAGGACGCCCCCGACAGACGTGCTGATCTAACTGGGGCATAGCCGGCCCAGGGCAGGTTCTGAAGCAAGACTGCCCCTTGGCGGGGTCTCCCACTGCGAAGACTCGCTGAGAACCCTGTTTTGCTCAGTCCCGGACGGGGGGCAAGGTCCAAAAGGCCCTAAAGCTGGAAGCGCCCCACCAGAGGCACAGCTCGCAACTGCGTGGTCAGTCCCTGAACACAGATCCGAGCCACACTCTCCGGGGCCATCACGGTCACGGCACAAGGCCAGAACGGGGCACAGCAGAAGCAGAACCCAGCCCCTGAAACCCCCAAACGGCGGTTCCTCGCCGGCTGTTGCCAAGACAGACGACACTGATGAGCTCTGCCTCCCAGGACGACGTTGGGAAAGGCTGTTTTCAAACGCCTTACGTGTCTACTCAGGGCTCTTTGTCTTTATGCGTCTCAGAGGCCGACGACCCAGAAGCAGAGGTTGCTTCGAGGACGGAGTAGATGGCGCATCAGAACCCGGAACAACAGAACTGCGGGCTGAACTCCCGCCGCTGTGTGTCTTCAACTTCCCCGCCAGCCGCCGACGCGGAAAATCCCGCTTGCCGCCACCTTGAGGCATCCGCGCCAGGCAAGGGTGACAGCTGCAGAGCTGCAAGGCTGCAGCCTCTGCTGGTTTTGCTTCTAGAATTTTACGGCTTCCCTCTCCCCCCTACGGTGATTTCCTTAACCTGCTGAATCCCTACTCCTTGCAGCTCACGGAATACTTTTTTATATTCTAGGTACAAGAGCCTCCTGTGTCCACACCTCAACCTCCTCTAACTGTGCTCTCTCCTCTTTATTCTTCCAAGAAAAGGTGAATACATAACATGTCTTTGTTGCCGCCGTTCAGCGCTATCTTACAATACCTGGGATATTCACCCAGGAAAACCTTTTGTTTCAAAGAGCAGCTAACAATTTGTAGTTTACTTTGATGCAGTTCCAAGGTACTTATGCCCAGAATTATGAGAACCTAATTTGCTGCGGCAGAAGCAAAACGCTCTACTTTCAAGACACAAGATTGCATTTTCCCCCGATGTCTCAATTAATGCTCAATATTATCAGTAGCCTTCTGTTTTCACAGTGAAGTGATAATTTAGGGTGAAATGATGTAATTCTCATCAAGTAAGGGTCTTGAGAATGGTAGAGACTATTGAATGCAATCCACTACTCTTCCAAACGTTCATCATTCCCAGCAAAGACTTCTAGATAATGTATTTGAGGTGCTGGACTGTTTGGAACATTTTTAGAGGGTAGGGAAAGGGTTCGGATGCCTTCGGCTTTAAAACTGTCAAGAGAAGCAACATGAAATTCTGCAAAATGCAGGCTTTGCATGGAAAATTCCAGAGCCCTTTAAAGGCAGCTCCTGAGAGAAGCTTTGTGGAAAGTAACGAAAGGGATTGGTTAAGCAACAACAACAACAAACTGTTAAATGTCTAAAATTGAAAGTAACATGTCTGTAGGCATACCTTATTATACACTCATTTCTATTTGTGATCAAACAGCCATTAGGATTGCAGCAAAATAAATGAGTCATTCTGAGCAGAAAACGAGATTTGATTTATTACATGAACACCAGGTCTTGGTACAGCCTGCAACTCTTAACGTTCCTTTAAATTGAAATTGATTCTCCTTTCTACAAGAGTGTAATTTGAAACACTCTGCAAACAATCATCCTGAAACGAAATTACTGAAAATGTCCATCGGACAAGGTGCATTTTGAAGTAAGTACCTGGTGCATTTGTTAATGAACGCCACGACAATTCTGGAAAGTGTTTATAGAATTACTAATACATATTCCACAGAAACCTATCGAATTAAGGGTAAAAACAAGCGCTCTCGGGTGTCTTTCAGTTTGTTCTTTTCCCCCAAATTATCAAGGAGGATTACAATCTTGCGGATAATGTTGGCAGACACAGTAAGATGTGATTAGATACAAAGAAGTTGTCTTGGAAATTTACTGGAGGCTGGAAAAAATGTATACCATCCTCTTCTTCTCAAAGTATTAAGTGTTTCTAGCCATGATCTAATATTTCTGGGTCTTGGGTTTTAATCCATTTCAGAATAAACAGTTGATCCTCTCCACTGAACAGTCAGTATCTGTAGCAACTCTACTGTCACTTTCTAAAAATTTATTTTATTCAAGTAGAGTTGATTTGCAATGTTGTGTTCACTTCTGCTGTACAGCAAAGTGACACAGGTATACATATACATGTATCCTTTTTCATATTCTTTTCCATGATGGTTTATCACAGGATATGGAATATAGTTCCCTGTGCTCTACAGTAGGACCCTGTTGTTTATCTGTTACATATATATATATAAATTTTTTTTAATGTCATCTTAATTTGAGTGTGAAAAGAGAAGCTACAATTTCAGGCCTATTCTCTACTTTGCATCATGAAGAGAGGAAGCATTGGTCTTACGTGGGAAAACAGGTGGAAACCATCAAGGTGAGACACAACTTCAGAAGATTTCCCTTCTGCTCGCTTCTACTCCATTAAGGCTTCGTCACCCCAAATCCAGCAGAACTTCATTTCAAGAAATTAGTCAGGAATACAACTCTATTGTCTACTCTGGAAATGATTTCAAAAATAATCCTTACACAGAAAACAGTCCTTACTTTTCTTTAGTTCTCAACACCCTGATTCAGTTGAAAAACTCCCTCTATCTGAAGCAGGGTGTAAATATATGTCTGTTTTCTACTTCATCCTCCCCAAGTAAAAAAAAAAAATTTCATTGGGAGAAAAAATTCATCACAGAAATTCGAGGTAGTCAGTTCTAAGAGTGTAAGTCTCAAATCACCCATGGAAGACAAGAAAAAACATATCTGAAGAGACTGCTGGGACAAAGCTTGTTCCATTCTTGATGACATTAATATTTCCAGCAAAATGTGCTTTTGATTTAAAATGGTCTTTTTATCATACAATTTAAGTCTGTGGGCTATCCGGGATACAACACTGAGAGACTAGATTTTCTGGGTAATTTTACCATCTGTCAAGAAGCTTCAAGACCTGAGCTGCTCCATTCAATTACGAAGTACTTCTTTTAAAAAGAGGTCCCTAAAAAAAAGTTTTTTTAATAAAATTTAAATAAAAAGAGGTCCCTGACTTTGTATAACATTTTTATATTCATGCAGAATCTAAGGAGGCAACCTCTCAGATTTCCTCACTACAGAACTGAGAAGTAGACATAAAAGGTACGTGTCCTCCTAAAGGTCTCCAGCTCAAACCTTCTGAAGACACATCCACGGCTGTGGGTACCACCTCTTGGGTCTCCATCAAGCGTGAATCCATAGGGACCCCCAAGTGATTTTGTTACAAAGGAGAATATGAATTCAATGACGTTAATATTTGTAAAAGAGACTATAGAACAACCTATAAGAAGGCAAAGAAACAAGAACAAGAATGGTAACGAGAAACATATACAACACAACAGGAGGAGGAGAAATACACCCCACGTGAGTGGGATGATATAAACAAGGATACTCTGCTCCAACCTTGGAGGAAACATTTGGAAAAAAAGATTTCACTGTAGTCCCTGTGGACAGAAACTCTTGGTTTAAATCTGTGAAGATACCTGCCTGGAATAGACTGTTTCCGCCTCATAAAATGTGCCAATGTTTTGTGTTTACGTTGGTGACCTGCCCTCCTGTTTCAGTAAAGCCTTACGCCTTCACACCAAATCAACAGCAGTTGTTGTGGTCCAATAAATAAATGCACACGGATGAGTCAGGCAGAAAGCTGTGAACGCCCCGTTAATTTGGATGCGCTGAGAAGTGCAACCTTCACGGGGCACCTAGAGATTTCGGGGGAGACAAGGAACTGCCATGTAGTAGTACTTCAGTTAACAGGGGTGGAAAGATTTCTTTAAGCTATTTTGTTGCAGTAGTCACCGTTATTGAGCCATCCATGTAAAACACTCCCAAAGGATCTTCCACCTACAAGATATGAGTAGGATTAGAGGCAAACCTGATAACTATATTTAAATACTGTTGATTCTGTCCAAGCAGGAATGCATTTGTTCTTAATTTCAGGAGGAAGATCAGGAATGAAGAATTGTTCCACCCAGATGTCCTAATGGGAAACTCAGCACGTGGTACATTTTTTTTTTGCGGTACGCGGGCCTCTCACTGCTGCGGCCCCTCCCGTTGTGGAGCACAGGCTCCGGACGCGCAGGCGCAGCGGCCATAATGGCTCACGGGCCCAGCCGCTCCGCGGCATGTGGGATCTTCCCAGACCGGGGCGTGAACCCGTGTCCCCTGCATCGGCAGGCGGACTCTCAACCACTGCGCCACCAGGGAAGCCCAGCACGTGGTACATTTTATATCTACTTGCAGTAGAGATGCAGAAATGATTTAAAACAAACAAATATATACATGCATGTGTGTATATGGTAATACCTGCAGTCAGTATGGGGATTTCTCAGAAGACCAGACACAAGGGTAAACACTGACACCAGACAGGAAGCAACTGAAGGGAGACATCATAAGAGGCACCCAGTGCAGGGACTTCTGAAGGTGAAGGGTAAAGGACCAGCCATTGGGAATAGACCACAAGGCTTTTTTTTTTTTTTTTTTGGCTGTGTTGGGTCTTCGCTGCTGTGCGCGGGCTTTCTCTAGTTGCAGCGAATGGGGGCTACTCTTGGTTGCAGTGAGCGGGCTTCTCATTGCGGTGGCTTCTCTTGTTGCAAAGCACGGGTTCTAGGCACGCGGGCTTCAGTAGTTGTGGCACGCGGGCTCAGTAGTTGTGGCTCGCAGACTCTAGAGCGTAGGCTCAGTAGCTGTGGCACACAGGCTTAGTTGCTCTGCAGCATGTGGGATCTTCCCGGACCAGAGCTCAAACCCGTGTCCCCTGCATTGGCAGACAGATTCTTCACCACTGCACCACCCGGGAAGTCCCAGAGCACAAAGCAATTCTAAAGGAGAAAATAAGATGCTGGGTGTGGGGGCTGGGACTCTTACGAGGAGAATCTGGGGCCGTAGATCCCCAATCAAAGTCATTCCCGTGGATGAGTGAGATGGGTCAGCAATGTTGGAAGTGGTTGTCTCCAGGTGAGAACAGCAAGCATGGAAAATTGACTCGAAGACTTCACGGCTACTAAGAGAAATGAAGAATCTGGAGGGTAACATCCATCCCCACTGACGTGGAAAACAGTATGTAACCTATCAAGAGCTAAATGCACACTCCTAGGCAGCAGACTAAACAAAGGCTCTATCAGACGAATGGATACTCAGGCACCAGCTAATCTGATTAAGCAGGCATTCAAGAGGTGGAAGTCAAACGGATGAATGCGGATGTGAGGATCAATAAGCATTTGAGAATAAAACACACAAAAGAAACAATCCATTTGAAAAAGCCAAGAACCCCATCCAAGTGAAGAGTTAATCAAGGGAACAAAATTATATTTAAGTTTGTTTAATAGAGTCACAGTGATAAACAAGAGTAGGTGATCGTGAAACAAGAACAGTTACCAAAAAAAAGACAGCTTCGATTTAATGCAGTGGTAAAACTAAAGAACAAAGAAAAACCTCGGTGAACAGGGATCAGCGAGGCTTACTAAAGATAAAATGCAAGGTTAAGAGTTGAAATGCCCCTAAGAGAGGTGTGATTCAGAGCCTATGCTGTGAACCAGCACAAGATGGCAGAACTTATCAAAGGATTGCCACATGAAACAGAAATGGAATGCCCAAAGGAGAGAGGAAAAAAAAACTGGTGTGTAGCAGCCCTTGTTTTAGCCTCAAGCAATCACACATTTGCTGCTGTAGGAGTACCTCTCCGATTTAGGTCTCCAGAAATTCCAAAAATTAAGATCCACCCAGTAAGAGTTTTCAACCAAAAATCATTTGTCACAATAAGTCAACAGAAACTAAACAGCCACACTATGGATACTAGAATAACTGCATTAAGAATATCAACTGTGCATGCAATACAGAGACAGAAGATGTACAATCACAAAGCTTCTATTATTAGAACAGCCGTTCAATACTCTCAAGTGCACTGGTCTGGTAAACGCACAGAGACAGAGACAAAATGAGATAGAATGGAAATAGAATTCTTCCTCCAAGATGTGAGAGAAAGACGGGTGTGCGTGTGTGCATGCAAGAGAGTACGTGCACACATACCCACGCTGATCTGTCGGCTAAAACAATGTCCTCTTTGCAACATTCCACTTCCATTCTGTGCCCTTGCAAAATAAAACAGAACGTGTAAAGGATACGCAAGCTACTCTAAGGAAGTTCAGCCCTTGCTTTAATAAAGAAATGAATCTGCTAATCCAGGGGTCGTTAAAACTTTTCTGTGAACACTAGATAACAAATATTTTGACTTCATAGACCACACGGTCTCTGTTGCAAATACTGAACCCTGCTACTGTAGCGAGAAAGCACCCATGGACCAAATGTAAATGAATGCCATGACCGTGTGTCAATAAAACTTTATTTACAAAGACATTGGGTGGAGCAGAGTTGGTCTATGGGCTGTACTCACTGGGCCATGCTTCCCTTGCCACACAGCTTCGGCAGCCTTGGGAGGTGATCAGGACCACAGTCCCACCAAGACACGTGGAAGCAGAAGCTGTATTGTAACAAGAGGTCCAAATGAACATCTTAAATGTACTGCTAACCGTTCTGTTATGCTCTGTCATCTTCTAAGATGCAGGAGCAATAAGGTTAGGTATGCTTTGTGGTCCCAGTGTATGATGAACAAGCGCACGCACACATGCATCACGCACAGACGTGCATTCACACACACCAATGTTTGAAGAGCACCGCTCCCAACACACATTATTAACAATGACAATTATTAATGAATGGTCCTAGTTAGTTCCTTGTTAGAGGAAATATCTTCATTGTTGACACTACCTGAAGAATTGCTATGAAAGACTCAAAGTGGGGAAAAAACAAAAATAAACTCCAGAAGGAAAGAATCAGAAACCTGCACCTGTGGCAGCAACAGCATCTCACTATAGAGACTTAGCACCTCCAGTGTTCATCCATGGATGGTAAATGGCGCAGATACAGATGTAGATGAAGATGACAGAGACAAGGATATATGGATGCAAGTACAGATGTAGACAATGACATAGACGCACAGGTAGATGTAGATGATATAGATGCGGATGTAGGGATGCAGATGCTGATGAGATAGATAGATAGAGGTGATGGGTGGGTGGATAGATAGATAGATGATAGATACATAGATAGATGATGGATACACAGATAGACAGATACATAGGTAGACAGATAGATAGATAGATGATAGATACAGATAGATAATATAGATAGGTGATAGATGAAAACACGGATGGTAGAGACGATAGATTGATAGATAGATGATAGATACGTAGATGATAGATACATAGATACAAACATAGATACATAGATGAATAAATAGATGCAGATTTACATGATGATATAGATGTAGAAGTAGATGTACCTAATATAGATACAGATAAAATACATAAATACAGATGTAGATGATATAGATAGATCTATATAGATACAGATAACTGCAAGTAGATGCAGATGATATAGATAGACATAAGACAGATACAGATACATGGATGTAGATGCAGGTGTAGATGATGATACGTAAGTAGATGCAGATGACACAGGTAAGTTATATGGATGCAGATGTAGGTGTAGATATGGATGGTAGATACAGACACTTGGATGTAGATGATGAGACAGGTGTAGATAATGTACGTGTAGACACAGATGTAGACACACATCAATATGGACGCTTAGACTTGTATACATACTTCCATGTATCCAAGTCTCTCTGTCTATTTCTATCTCTGCATCTCCATCTCAGCCTGGAGCCACCTTCAAAGAACGTCACGACTCCACAGCTTCCCACACTTTGACCTTCTTCAGATGCCACTGAATGTCCCACCCACACGACCAACCACAACACACCAACTCTCCAGCTCTGAAGGTCTGCATGACACAGATGAGGCTCACTTGCAAGACTCCCAGGAAAAGAAGGAAAACCTCATCACTTATGATCAGTGTTCATCACTCCTGTTCATATAATTTATGGACCAGTAGTTAACTTTCCCTTCGCCAGACTCTGAGCTTCAGGTATAAGAGGAAGAAATATAGTAAAAAAAAAATTTAAAAAAATTAACTGCTGTAACAGACATACTTCCTGAGTAAACTACGTTCCACGTACCTATTTAGACAAATGTATCCTTTTCCTTGTATTTCAAAGATTTTCGTCCTATTCCTTTGAATTTTTTTCTCTACTTATGCTTGGGAATAAATTTTATTTGGATGGCTACCTCTTATAAATGAATACAAAAGGAATCTTTAAGAAACACTGAAAATGAAGGCTTGACCCTTCTGTTATGAAATGTAGTCTTGTAAATTTCAACAGGCGTTCCAAGCACTCACTGTGGCTCCAATAAATGTCTTGGGTATGCACACGCGCGCACACACACACACAGACACACACACACACACAGACACACACACACAGACACACACACACACACACAGACACACACACAGACACACACAGACACACACACACAGACACACACACACAGACACACACACACACACAGACACACACACACACAGACACACACACAGACACAGACACACACAGACACACACAGACACACACACACAGACACACACACACACACAGACACACACACAGACACACACACACAGACACACACACAGACACACACAGACACACACACACAGACACACACACACACACACAGACACACACACACAGACACACACACACACACAGACACACACACACACACACAGACACACACACAGACACACACACACACACACACACACAGACAATACCACAATAATATACATTCCACACACCTTAGGCAACTGCGGTACCACTGCCATGCAATTAGCAATAGCTTCACCCGACTGATGAGTGAAATTTCCAGTACAGGAAGAAAAAAAAAGCCCCATCTGTCTCTTGTTGACTAATTCTAACAAAACTAATGAACCTACCACAATCAACACAGAAAATAACACAGTGAAAAAATAAAGTTGATGTTGTTTCTGCACCAATCTTCGCTTACCATTATATACCAAAAATATTTAACAAGTGATACTTAATATAAAAAAACCCTGCCCATCTCTGCTAATAACCTCAATCCTGTTGTGTTAAAATCAAGAATACAGTGAAGAAGGGAAAAGGAAGAAGATACGGAATCAAATAGACTGTAATTCTCATTAAACTGGTGACTTGGACATGAAATCTATTCAAGTTTCCGCAGTTCTCCCAAACCCCACCTCTTTACACACACCAGGAGCCCTGAAGAATTCCTCTCATCACTTCTGTTTCTTGAAAGACAGGTCAATTTTTGTTCATTTCCTTACACACCCTTGCTTCTCCAGACTTCTATCTGAGCAGCTACTGAAAAAAATGCCTTCAATGTTTTCAACCATTAGTCTTTTGAAAAATCCTTTGGAAAACTGACAGCACCTACCTTATGGGAGTTTACAGCTATATCACTGTATCCCTGAATTCCTCAAGTGACCAAGATAAACGGTCTCTTTGCCAGCTGTCAACCCCTAATGGAGGGTGGACAAATGAGATACATGTGGGTTGATTTAGGCTTTCGTGATGGGGGGCTGTTGGTTACGGTAGCATCCCCCTTGCCTACCTGACAAATACATCACTTTCCCCAAGGATGTGCAGTCATACCTTGCAACGTCTCCAAGAAAAGCCTCAAACACATACTTAGGTGAAGAGTCCAAACCAGTCTTATGTTTTGAGGATGCTTCTGCTTCTTTTGGGTTCCATCAAGCATTTCTACTCTGCCCAGCATTCACTCTTGGAGAACCTGCCAGCTGAACCCTGAATTAAGCTACTGACAGTAAATTAAATAGTGGTATTATAGGACTCCCCTAGTGGCGCAGTGGTTAAGAATCCACCTGCCAATGCAGGGGACACGGGTTCGAGCCCTGGTCCGGGAAGATCCCACATGCCGCGGAGCAGCTAAGCCCGTGTGCCACAACTACTGAGCCTGCGCTCTAGAGCCCGCGAGCCACAACTACTGAAGCCCGCGTGCCACAACTACTGAGCCTGTGCACCCAGAGCCCGTGCTCTGCAACGAGAAGCCACCGCAAAGAGAAGCCCGCGCACCACAACAGAAGTAGCCCCTGGTCGCCGCAGCTAGAGAAAAGCCCACGCGCAACAACGAAGACTCAATGCAGCTAAAAATAAATAAATTTATTTCAAAAATAGTGATGTTATGAATTAATGAATAGCAATATTAATTTTAAACATCTGCCCATTGAATTATTTGCCTATTAACACAACATAATCCCTTCCTACTAAATACCAATAGTTAAATTTCAGGTTAAAATGAAAGATGGGTGCTTGAAAGATTTTGAGGAATGACCTCAAGGTCTATTAGAATGTACAAAAAGCCTTTGCCTTAATTAAGAGAATCAATTAAAGTTTTGATCAATATTTGATTAAATCTGCTTGCCCGTTTAAATCCTATTTGTGGGAAGAAGTAGATCAATGTGGAATAATTAAACAGTGATTACTTTTATTGAAATGTATCTAATATATCCCTATGCAAATCATATCTCAGGTTTATGTCCTACCTGTACAGTTTAATTCAGAACCCCTGGACAGAATTTGGGTGGTGATAAAAATTTAGAGAAAATGGATTTTATCCCTGATTTTCTGTAGAAATTCCGTTTCATACCAGCAAGCTTCAGAAGCAGTCAGTAAAACCTGTGCGTTACAAAAAATAAAAATAAAAACACCTCCACACACCTAGACAGGTATGGTAAGATCAGCAGACCTTGACTGAGGAATAAAATTTTAGTCTAAGGTAGCATCCATTTTTCATAGCGTTTTTTTTTCATACTCTAGATGGAAACACAGTGCATTTTTGAAGAGGACAGGCTGCAAATAAATGTCAACCATGGTCTCTCACTGAATAAAATGTTGGCTAGCAGGAGGCACACGGAGGCGTGAAATGGACACCTTGGATGCATTGTGCTGCATCTGTGGGCTATGTCGCGCGTGCAGTTGTACATCTCAGCTTATCGCGTTGGGGAAGGCACAGTGGTTTAATTCAAAGGGGTCCTGACTATCGCTAGCTAAGTGATGGTGGGCATGTACCTCAGGTTCCTCGAGCATCCTTCTTCACGTATAAAAGAGAAATAAGGGACACTGGATAAATACGTGCCTTGCAGAGCTCAGTGGCAAGGCTCGTATCTGGTTAAGAACCACGAGGTGAAGGAGATACGTCCTCTCTGGAAAACAGGTCGTCATGAATACTCCAGGCGTGTATGTCAGGAGCCTCCATCCTTCCTTGAAGTCTATTATATGAAGAGACGTTTCAGAGAACACGCAAGCAACTAACTGGTCAAGTCAAGGAGGTGACTTAGTGTATTTGCTCTGGGAAGTTTTACATAGATAAAGGTCAGAGTCAAGACTGCCCAGGCTCTTGCCCGAAAACTGCCTGGATCTCTCTGGTATGAGGGTAAAGCAGAATCCTTTTATGTATCATGACATTCAACTGAACAGTGATAGATAGATAGACAGATAGGTAAGACAGTAGATAGACAGACATAGATATGCAGTTACAGAGAGAGAGATGACAGCTAGCTAGCTAGCTAGATAATATTGATAGATACAGAGATAAATGACAGACAGATCAACGATAGATGATTAGATAGGTAGAGAGAGAGAGAGAGAGAGAATACACAAAGTTAACCATGAAAGTTTAGTGTCAAACGTATTTCCCAGCACTACTGAGGTACAATTTACATACAGTAACACCCATCTTTTTGAAGTGTAAAGTCCGTGAGTTTTGTCGACTGTATTATTTTGTGTAATCCCTGCCACGCTCAAGATATAACCCCCTGTGAACATCCTCACAAGTTTCTCCATCCCCTTTGCAGCCCGACTTTCTTACTCCCAGCCCCAGGCAAGCATGGATTCATTCACTGTGGCCCTGGCTTTGTCTTTTCTAGAATTTCATATAAATGGCTCTTGCGGTCTGGATTCCTTCACTTAGCACAGAGTTTTTTGAAATTCATCTATGTTGCTGCATGTATAAATGCTTTGTTCCTTTTGACTGATGAATACTATTCACTGTACGAATGGGTAAACAGAAGTGGATCCATTCAGAATTTGATAAATATATGGTGTTTCCAGTTTTTCTTTTCTATTTTAAATAAAGATATTATGGATTCATGTTCAAGTCTTTGTGTGGACACGTTTTCGTGTCTCTGATAGATACCTGTGAGTGGAATTACAGGATCATGTGATTAGTACACATTTCAATTTGATACAGTCCAACTGTTTTCCAAATGGGCAAAACATATCATGAATTATTGATTTCTTGAACTTTGAAGGTTTAATACTTGATTACAATTGTTAGCAAACAGTAATAAGTTAAGATTATGGCTTTGCGGGTCTAAGCCTTTTAATTTTAAAAAATTCGAATATAGATACCTGATGTGTTCTATGTTATTTATAATAAATGCACATGGTCAAATACTTAATCTAAGAATAACTGTACACCAGTGTTTAATTTCGCCCAGCACTGTAGAATCCCTTGGAATATGTAAGTCGTACTTCACAGGCTACTACTGCAAACACACATCTTTAATTAATGGCATATGTAACCGACCACCTTACCATCTGTAAAAATTCAAAGTATATTGAATATATATTTTCAAGACAGAGGTTTCTCAAATTTGTCTTGTTTAAGATCACAGCATGTGTGTCAAAAGCCCACAAACTCAATAATCGTCTTTGGAGTTCCTTTCTGTTTCATCCCGTTGCAATATATAATAAATAATTTTGCAGAATGGATGACTAGTTTTCTATGCACTGATTTCTTTTTCTCCATTTTTTCTACACGATGCCCTGATGCTTTTCACTCATCACAATAGTGAATAACACTCTCACTGACGGTTGTAAATCAGTGAGTAGGTACATAATTTGCTCATAAGGTTATTTTTTTTTAAGGTGTCAGCTTGCTCTGTAAGATAATTTAAACTGAAGAATACATTTTTTTTTTAGAGTATGCTTTTGCAGAAGGCAGAGTTCACTCTTCTTCAAAATGATTCACCGATCAGAAACTTTCCTTGTGTTCTAGCCTCACATCTTCATGGAATGCTAATCTATTGTCAGAGTGTTGAATGATACATGATTGTCTGATTAGACACACTGAAAAAATGTCAAGTCCAAGTTTACTACACCATAAATTTTTGTTGATTCTACTGAAGACTGCCCGTGCTGTTACCCGCTTTCAGAGGTGGCCAAAAACATCCAAGCGCATAATTACATTCTCAAGGACAGCAATTATGGCGTACTTGCACGTCGACCTTTGCCCTCAGATAGAAGGCAACGTGAGGCTTTCTAACACTACCAAAAGGAACCATAACGAAGCTTCCCTTTTTGAAAGGCAAATTATATTCTGTTTATCAAGCTTACTGGACAAATGAAATCCGAGTCTTCTATAGTTAGGGAGAGATTACTTTGTGCATTCTACGGAAGCATACTTATCTTGGAAAAGCAAGGTCAATACAAACAATGAAAAGAATTAGTGGTTGCTCTGTTTGAATATGTGATTTCAACTAGAGTTCACAGAATTCTCAATTGAAGGAGTTCTCAGTAGTTAAGAGTTGAAGCATATTCACGAAACACCAAGTTTCAAGGACAGAAGTTATTTCCTCATTAAAATAGGGCAGGAGAGAAATAAAGCTTTCGAAAATAATTATCCCATAGAACACCTTTAAATGCATAATTCCTTTTTTTAATCTTCTGGGCATTTGAATATATGTGAACTTCCCATTTTAAATTGGTTTTTGTTATTCATCTCATCAGTGGATGTTTAGTTAAGTAACATATTCACTTGATCCATTTCCCTGCCCAAGAATTGGCTTTTAGGTCAGAAGTCAGTATATCATCAGATTATATAGCGCTAAAGAAAATAAACTTGTTAAATGAATTTGCTGACATGCATATTGGAGATTCTAAACCTGGGCTTGTAGATTTCATTACATTTTGTCTTTAATCCATTGTTCAAGACTTAGGAAAGAATCCCCAGATGTGCTTTACAAACCTCGTTTTCCTCTACCACATCGAGATGTAACTTACTTTAGGGCGGTGAAATCAACTATGGCCAAGGCAAATACCGCAAACACAGTCGATGTTTTAAGAATAAGATTGATTTCTGGACGCCAGGAAGCCATGTGGTTACTACAAAATAATTCAGAGAAAAACAATGATCCTTTGAATTAGGATGGATTTATAACATTCAATCCGATTGTACCTTAACTTCTGAGAATTTACTTAAAATTAATGAAATACATATAAAAGGACCCAGAACGTTACTAGATTAGTACATTTTTCGAACACATAGAAAAGCACTGTATTGGCTGGAATAAACAGCAGCTGCACGTGGATATATACCCCGAATTCTAACTGGCTTTATACATAGAGATATATTTTTCCTATCATGGTCATGACCACCACATGGACAGAACTCAGGCATCTGGTTCCCTCCGTACTCTACGTAAGTTCTCTATATAAAGAGATACATATATTTATACACACACATATATGGATATGCACTATATATCCATTATGGCTATCTATGTAGCTATACATATATATATGTATGTAGGATGTCTACATAGGTAAGCTATCTATCATCTACGTTTGAAAGCTTTTATTTCCATGAGGCTTGTAAAATGTCAAGAAAAAAACAGAGTTCAAATTTCTTTTCTTGACGGTAATTCCAGTGTTCAAACACACAGCCCATAAATGACCAATGCCTGACACCTGTTATTCATAAATATATAAATTCTATTTTTGTGATATTTCCAGAACTACGACTGCCAATAAATGTCACTGCCATCCTGTTCCTACTACAACAATGTCCCTTCTGCCATCCAGGCTCCATCCGGAGGAGAAAGGACCAGTTTCCTACAAACGCCTGCTGTACGTCTGTGGATGCTTTCGTGCAGCTTAGAAAGACATGTATTTATTTTTCTTCTCATCCCTCATTCTATCCAGCCATGAGGAGGGGATGTGTCCTCTTTGTTCCTGTGAGATGCTACCTGACTATTCTTCATTTCTCCACCTGAAAACACCCAATTCTGAACGTTAAGCACCACAACCTGAATTGTTCACCGTCACCCTTGTAGAATCATCTCCCTACAGACCAGGTCTCAGAATCATCCTTCATAAATCATCTACCTGCAGACCAGGCTCACCATCATCCTTGCACAATCATCTACCAACACCCAGGTCTCTGTCTCGAATTCCTTGGCTATGTTAACTTCTGGCTTGCTGTCCTCACATCCAACATGGCCTTTGACTTTATTTTTGCTGATACCCATGAGTTTTTCCCCTTAGCCTCAAGGACCTTGCTTTCATTGACTCTCTGCCATGGTCATACCCTAGATCGCCATCAGAAAAGTTGTATCACCTCCATGCCTTCCACTCCTGTCATCCCAATGTCTGGCCATCACCTTGTATCGTTCGGCTTTTCATCAGTATTGTGAGTCCAACAAAACTTCAACACACTGGGATATAAAAGTCCGCTCACCTGACTTTTGTTCACACACCCCCATCCCTTACATTTGTAGGGACTCTGCCTAAAAATCAAACAAAATCTGCATTATTCAGTTCCCGAATCACTTTTCTATTGACTCACCAACTCTGGGCGATATCTGTGATTAAATGCAGTATTTATTAAACACTGTCTGAGTTTTATGTACTGTAACAGACGATCAGGTCACATCATGTGACTGACGGGCTGATGGATGAAGGTTGTATTTCTCTGTAACAATCCTATTAATAAAGCAAAGTAAACTCTGATGGCCTTTAAAATGCCCTCGACCGCTGCAGCTGATTTTCTCACTTTGTTATTATTTCCTTAAGAATGCATGAGATTTATATTTATATATCCTTTCTTATTGCCATTTTATGGCAACTAGCAGGTGATTAATATCTGTTACAATGAATGTTTTATTTTAATTAGTAATATGTTTATTCTAAATCTACTTTATGGTAGAAACATTTCTTATCCTGTATTCCTACATCTCTTGTCCTGTATTCCAATTCTTACTGGCACAAAACAAAAATTGCTTCTCCCTAGAATTGTTAATTCTTGCTAGTCAAACCTCCCTGATGGATTCATAAGCCCATTATTTTTTAAAATGCAGTCTCTTTTGTACTTTTGATACATCCTTGATCTTTTCAAATTGCTGAACATTTCTTCATTGATTTTTCCCCTGAATGGAATGTAGCGTCTTATTGTAAGTTAAAGAGAAGTAGAATCTTGATGGGCAGATCGCACTGGAAAATACAATGGCTTGTGTCCTCACGTCCATGTTCAAAGAAATCTACAAGCCCGTGACCTCCATCAGTTTTATTTGACAGTGCACCTGTAAGAATCACTACACATCTTCACGAACATTTTTGATGCTCATTAGCTGGATTACATATATTTCCCATATACCATAGTTGAAATAAATATGATTATTAATATCTAAAGACTCTTAGTGACATTAGCTTTGCTATCTTTTCCCCTTCTATTGATGTATAGTTGAATTTGCCTATCTATGGGAGTAGTTTCCTGAAATACTATCTTTCAATACCACTCCAGTCCTGAGTCCTATGTACTAGGATGTGAACTCGAGCTGGGGTCCTGAGGGGGGCTAAATTATGCCAGACATGGGGACTAAGGTCTGAAAATGAAATGAAAAAGCTGAAAGCTGAACTTCAGCCATCTGGTATCCTCAGGGGTGAAGGTGACATATATATTATGACTGATGATGATATACAATTTTATATGTATTAATTGCTGTGAACAGGGGTATCCATGGCTACCTTGTGCTTTTTATGGGGACAGTCTTGTGGCCTGGACGGTTGTATCCCCTGTCTGGGTCACTTCGAGTTTTGAAATGTCCACATCCATTTCCAAAGCTCTCACCAATGCTACAAATTAATGGCCACATGTGAATAAGTCAATGCCTGTTTAAAGTCACTGGAAGACTTTCCACCGTGAAGAACGCAGACTTCGGGAAATGTGAACTTGATCGTCCTGGCTTTAATTAGTGGTTCAGTGAACGGTTTTGCCAGTGAGCTCAGGGATTCAAACATTCCCAAGGATTCCCACAACATCTCAAAGACGTGGTCATTCTTTTCCAAACCTCCCTTCCTTCGCAGCCCTAATTTCATCCTTACATGTATTGTCTATTTCTTTCTTTCTTTCTTTCTTTCTTTATTCATTCATTCAGATTTGTCATAAATCAGCACTTTGAATAGAAGAGACATGTTGATAAATAAAAATTTGCAATGTGGGAATTAGTCCAAAGCAAGGCACCTTCATCACAAGGATATCAGTATGTTTTTTCTTTGTTTTGATTGATGGATTTTTTTAAAGTTTATTTATTTTTGGCTGCGTTGGGTCTTCGTTGCTGTGCGCGGGCTTTCTCTAGTTGCAGCGAGCGGGGGGCTACTCTTTGTTGCAGTGCGTGGGCTTCTTACTGCAGTGGCTTCTCTTGTTGCAGAGCACGGGCTCTAGGTGAGCAGGCTTCAGTAGTTGTGGCTCCCAGGCTCAGCAGTTGTGGGTCACGGGCTCTAGAGCGCAGGCTCAGTAGTTGCAGTATGCGGGCCCTAAAGCGTGCGGGCTTCAGTAGTTGCTGCGCATCGGCTCAGTATTTGTGGCTCGCGGGTTCTACAGCACAGGCTCAGTGGTTGTGGGCACGGGCTCAGTTGCTCTGCGGCATGTGGGATCTTCCCGGACCGGGGCTCGAACCCGTGTCCCCTGCATCGGCAGGCAGATTCTCAACCACTGCGCCACCAGGGAAGTCCCCCTACATGTTATTTTAAGAGCACTCACATGGAATATCTAAGGGCAGATTCGTGTTCAATTCTATTACGTATTTTAAGGAAGTTTTTATTTCAAAATTTTCTTCTTTGCTCCATGTTAAGACCTGCCAGTTCTTACTAAAATTTCCCCAACATGATACTTCCAGGTACCTTTGAATTCTGGCATCTTTCTCTGGAAATAACTGTGATTTTCTATGTTCGCATGTGGTCCAAGCTCTAAACAAAACCCTGTATGTTTATCAAGACCTGGGACATATATGACCCTCCAATGAAACTGAAAACAATGCAGTCTTTGGGGGGAGGATTTTGGATTTTTTAAATGAAAATAATTTTTTATTGAACTATAGTTGATTTATAATGTTGTGTTAGTTTCAGGTGCACAGCAAAGTGATTCTATTATACATATATATATTTTTTCATATTCTTTTCCATTATAGGTTATTACAAGATATTGAATATAGTGTCCTGTACTATACAGTAGGTCCTTGTTCATCTATTTTACATATAGTAGTTTGTATCTGTTAATCCCAAACTCCTAATTTACTCCCCCCACCTTCCCCTTTGGTAAGCACAAGTTTGTTTTCTGTCAGTAAGTCTGTTTGTACATAAGTTCATTTGTATTATTTTTAGATTCCACAGATAAGTGAGAGCCTAGGATATTGGTCTTTCTCTGTCTGACCGACTTCACTTAGTATGATCATCTCCAGGTCCATCCATGTTGCTGCAAATGGCTTCATTCGATTCTTTTTCACGGCTGAGTAATATTCTATTGTGTGCATAAACCACTCTGTAAGACAATCGTCTGCTGACAGGCACTTAGGTAGCTTCCTTGTCTTGGCTATTATAAATAGTGCTGCTATGAACATTGGGGTGCATGTATCTTTTCAAATTAGATCTTTATCTTTTCTGGAATTATGCCCAGGAGTGGGATTGCTGGGTCCTATGGTAGCTCTATATATTTTTAGTTTTTTGAGGAACCTCCACAGTGTTCTCCATAGTGGCAATGCAGTCTTTATGGATTTGCTTTTCCAGTCACAGATAATAGCCACAGGGAGCTGAGACCCAAATCACATGTCTAGTATTCTCAACTTGAATATCTATCAAGATGAGAGGATTTTGAACAAGAAAGCAAACATCTATGCACCTACCATGTGGAGATCAGGGCTTTCACTATTTGCCTTCTACTCCTTCCTCCCTTCTACGTACAGAAAGAAATCATGTAACTATTTCGCACATAAGTATGTGCTATTTTATTTGCGTTCTGCTCACTTAACACTGTTTCTTATGATTCGTTCAAATTCTTGTGTCACGAGGATGTGTCAAGAGCTTTCAAAATACCTGCAGCGAGCACGTGACGACACTGAAGAAGTTCCATTGGCATCAGGAAAAAGACTTGGATGGCAGCAGAAATTTCTACTAAAACTGGAAAATGAAGGGGGGCTTAGCCAGGTCAATGAGAAATAAGCATCCCATCTGGTAACTGCCATGGAAGGGGGGAGATCTTCTCTAGGAAAAGATGATGTTATGTAACCTGCTTTTTAGGTGTCTACATGGCAGGGATCTGACCTATAAAAGTCTACTGTTTTATCTTGGAAATTTCTAGAAGAGCGTAGTTGAAATTCTTTAGCTGTGCCATTTACTGGGGATTTCTGACAGCAAGCAACACGATTTTTTTCCTGCAGGATTCAGTAGGTGCATTGGACTCGCCTTCTTTCTGGTTCTCTAAAAACCTATCCAGGGCCAAAGGTTCCTAGGAAAGAGGTTTGTTAGGAAGGGTTCCCAGGAAAAACAAGTAGAAAAGAAAGGAGATTGCTGGGCTCATATGGTAACGCTATGTTTATCTTACAGAGGAGCCGTCAAACTGTTTTCCACAACAGCTCTACTGTTTTCCGCTCCCATCGGCAGTGTCTGAGGGTTTCCATTTCTCCATAGTCTTGCCAGCACCCGTGCTGTTCTTTTTCCTTTCCTTTTACCTTTTTTTTTGTTTAAATTGAGGTAGAGTTAATTTACCATGTTGTATTAGTTTCAAGTATACAGCAGAGTGATTCAGTTATACATATATTCTTTTCAGATTCTTTTCCATTATAGGTTATTACAATACGGTTGTATATATTGAATATCGTTCCCTGTGCTCTACAGTAGGTCCTGGCGGTTTATCTATTTTACATATAGTAGTGTGTATCTGTTAACCCCAACCTCCTGATTTATGTCTCCCCCTCTTTTCTTTTCTATTCTCCTCTCCTTTCCTTCTTTTCTTCTCTCTCTCACTCTTTCTTTCTTTCTTCTTTGAGGCTACAGGTGGGAAGCGGTATGGATGGACCTTAAAATCACTATGGCACGAGAAAGAAGCCCTAAAAAGGTCACATATTGTTTGCTGCCGTTCATATGAAGTGTCCAGAAGCAGTAAATCCACAGAGATGGAAAGCAGATTGGTGGTTACAAGGAGGTGAGGGATGGGAATGGGAAGTGACTGCGAGCGGTACAGGATCTCCTTTGGGGTTGAAAATATCTGGAAGCATATAGAGGGGGTAGCACACAGCAGAGCAAACATACTAAATGGCACTGAATCGTCTATTTTAAAATGGGTACAATGGTAAAATTTATGTTACGTGTATTTTATCACAATGAGAGAGAGACTAAAAAAAAAATAAACTATAACAGCTCTTCCCGTCTACCTCGCATGTAGCCAGAACAGACTTCCACGGTGCATTAAAGCTTCCCAAGGCTACTTTTCAAAAAGTTACAATGCTGTTGACCTAATACAATAGGAATATATCTTCTTACAGTTCTGGAATCAAGGTGTGGGCAGGGCTGAGCGCCCTCCAGAGGCTCCAGGGAAGGCTCTTTCCCGCCTCTTCCAGCTTCTGGGGGCTCCAGGCATCCCTGGGCTCGTGGCCGCATCCCTCCCATCTCTGCCTCTGTCTTCCCAGGGCTTCTCCTCTGTGTCTCTGTCTCTCCTCTTCTGTCTCTTACAAGGACCCTGTCATTGGATGTAGGGCCACCCTCATCCAGGAGGACCTCATCTCAGTCCCTTTACTTCATAACATCTGCAAAAACCCTGTTTCCAAATAAGGTCCTGTTCTGAGGTCAAGGTGTCCCAGGGCCGCGCTCCCTCCAGAGGCTCCAGGGGAGGGTCCTTCCCGCCTCTTCCAGCTTCTGGGGGCTCCAGGCGTCCCTGGGCTTGTGGCCGCATCCCTCCCATCTTCAAATCTGCAGAACCTTCAAATGTCTCTCTGTACTGTCATCACTTCTCCTTTTCCCCTGTGTGTGTGCAAATCTCTTTTTGCCTCCGTCCCATAAGGACCCCTGCAATGACATTGGGCCCCCCTGGATATTAGAGAATCACTTTCCCATCTCAAGGGCCTTGGTCACATTGGCAGAGTCCTTTTTGCAGAATAAGGGACTATGAAGAAATTCTGGGGATTTGGACCTGCTATCATTGCGAGGGCCTTTTTAAAGTCTATGACACCCATGCTGAGTTGTCTCTTTCTGTACCAAGTATGAAACCCAAATTTTTCAACTGTATGTGTCACTGGTGGTTTTCAGCTACATGATATGACCAATATGGGGTTAATATTCAAAATATAAACAGCTCATACAACTCAACATCAAAAACAAACAAACAAACAACAAAAAACACAAACAACCAAACGACCTGATTAAAAAACGGGCATACGGGGGCTTCCCTGGTGGCGCAGTGGTTGAGAATCTGTCTGCCAATGCAGGGGACACGGGTTCGCACCCTGGTCTGGAAGGGTCCCACATGCCGCGGAGCAACTGGGCCCGTGAGCCACAACTACTGAGCCTGCGCGTCTGGAGCCTGTGCTCCACAACAAGAGAGGCCGCGATAGTGAGAGGTCTGCGCACCGCGATGAAGAGTGGCCCCTGCTTGCCACAACTAGAGAAAGCCCTCGCACAGAAACGAAGACCCAGCACAGCCCAAAATAAATAAATAAATTAAAAAAAAAAAAAAAAAAAAAACGGGCAGAGGACCTGAACAGACATTTTCCCAAAGAAGACATACAGATGGCCAACAGACACAGGAAAAGATGCTCAACATCATTAATTATTAGAGAAATGCAAATCAATACTACAATGAGGTATCACCTCACACCAGTCAGAATGGCCATCATCAAAAGATCTACAAACAGTAAATGCTGGAGAGGGTGTGGAGAAAAGGGAACCTCCTGCACTGTTGGTAGGAATGTAAATTGGTGCAGCCACTGTGGAAAACAGTACGGAGGTTCCTTAAAAAACTAAAAATAGAGCTACCCTAGGACCCAGCAATCCCACTCCTGGACATATATACAGAAAAGATGAAAATTCTAATTAGAAAAGATACATGCACCCCAATGTTCATAGCAGCACTATATACAATAGCCAAGATGTGGAAACAACACAAGTATCCACTGACAGAGGAACGGATAAAGAAGATGTCATACATGTGTACGATGGAATATTACTCAGCCGTCAAAAAGAATGCATTCATGCCATTTGCAGCAACACGGATGCAACTAGAGATTATCATACTAAACCAGACAGAGAAAGACAAATATCATATGATATCACTTATATGGGGAATCTAAAAAATACAACAAACTAGCGAATATAACAAAAAAGCAGCAGACTCAGACACAGAGAACAAACTAGTGGCTTCTTGTAAGTTGGGGGTGGCAGGAGGGGCAAGATAGGGGGAGGGGATTAAGAGGTATAAACTAACATGTATAAAATAAATAAGCCACAGGATATATTGTACGGAACAGGGAATAGAGAAAGTATTTTGTAATAACTATAAATGGAGTGTAACTTTAAAAATTGTGAATCACTATGTTGTACACCTGTAACGTATATAATGTTGGAGATCAACTCTACTTCAGTTAAAAATAGACCAAAACCAGAGAGTGACCACCTAGCCGGTAAAACTCTTCCAAAGCCAATTCATCAGCAAGAAGAAACCTTTTGCTTTGCAGTCTCCCCGCACCTTCCAAGAATGTGGAAGAAGCTGGTTGATAAGCTCAGATGTGAAATTAGATTCCTGATTTGTCTGCTCAAAATACCCACATGTAGCTTATGGTTGTAGTTCCTGGGTTTTCTGTGAACAGGAGACCGGATCGCGCTGCCTTTATAATGACGTGCGTTGAGATTCATTATCTTGTGCCAGAGATTAACAAAATTAATGTCAATGATTTCAGTCAACCCAAATGTAGTTGACTGGGCTGAGTTTCATCATTTAATTGTGAGTAGCGGGAAGTGCAGCATTTTAGCTTTATATTTTTCCAAAGTCCCTTCGAGGGAGAATCATACATTTCAGTTCGTTCCAGAAAAAAAGAAACGATGCCCGGAGGGGATACTTCATCATACCTCTGCCTGTGAGAGAAATTCCACTGGAATTTTTTTCCCTCACCCGTTGAAAAGAGCTATAACTTTTACTGCAAACCCTTTATGAAGAAAGGGTTTAACCTTGATCTTTATATCCAAGGTTAAGTACGACAAGAAGAGTTTTTAAAAAATTTTTGAATTCCTCTCGCTAACGATTGATCAAATTGCATTTCTCCTCCATCAGGATCGCTCTGAAATCAGTTGGGATTAAGTCAGTGAATAACTGTTATACATCTGGGTGAGAAAGCAAAGGGGGTTTCCACAAATTCATTCCATTTTACTTCTCAGATACTTTCCTCTTCCTTTACTCTTTCCTTCCTCCAGGTATTTGTTTGTCAAACATGTACTGAACACCTATTAAGTGAAAGGCCATGGTGCGATCAAGATGTCAGAGCCATGCTGAAGCACTTAGCACAGAGAGGCAGACTTCTAAAAAAAAGTACCAGGAAAGGAGACATTCTAATAGTAAATGAATGACAGGTGTGCCAATGTCCATCGCAGTCAATACTGGGAAAAACAGACGTCTGAAAATGACCCAAGCCCAGTCAATTTGCAATGAGGATGGTGAGTTTTAGGGGACCTTGGGGAAAACTCTGAAACATGAGTTGTTGTTATTACTTGTACAACTTGGACCCCACTTGAACGCAAATGATAAAGAGCGTTGCTTTCTTCTGCCAGGCTCACTAAGGGTCAGAATGTGCTCATCCCTCTTTTTTCCTCCCTCCGATATCTGGTGATTAAGTAGAGACAGTTCAAATATATTATGCTGTTGAAATTGAAGGTGAGCTCTTCCCTTTGGAAACCTGCTTTGCCATGACTTACACAGCGAGAGCACAGCCTGCAAGAACACGGTGAGACATTTGCAAACATCTGAGCACAGTAAAATGCTGACTCGCTGAGTAGGGCATCTGAAGCAGGAACGACCCCTTTTGGGGACCTAGAAGAAAATTTCAGGATTTTACAGAGGAGTGTTTCCCTATGGGGGCGGCGGGGCGGGGGGGGGGAAGATTGCTAACCTTATCACGGGTATTATAACATCTTACAGAGAGGCACATATCAAATTTCAACTTTTTATAGTTAAGTTTTAATTGAACCATGTTTTCCTGTCTGTCCAGTACCCACTGATGGGATAGGATGTCGGATGGACACCAGTCTTTCTTGTAACAGATGTATGGGTTTAATCTACATAATACGCTTTGTAAGGGACTAAACCACTTCTTGTTCATATTTGATAAACCCTGTTTGTTGGATGCATAAGGTGCCGGATAAGTATTTACTGGAGACTGTGTAAATCCCACCCTCCGGTATGCTTGATGTAGTGATTTCACGTGTCAGTAGTATTTTACAGCACGTTACAGACTTAAAGATACTTTCACCGTTTATTATTTCATTTAATCTGCCCTTAAACTCCTTTGCACTGGTATGGCTTTATGCTGGAAAGATCTGGGTATCGGGCAGCATGAGACAATTGTCCGGGATCTTGCAGCTCACAAGTAATAGGATCAGGCTAAAAACGCTCTCATTTAACATCCCCTATTTTATACCCACGCAAGACAGTCTGAGCATTGACTTTTATAAATTCCGGCACTGGTACATAGCTGTTGGGTATTTCATTTAATTTTTTTGTCCTTCCTTTGTTATTTTCTCTGTACATTTTAAGAACTGGGTCAGGTAATTTTATGTTCATTTTAGAATTCACAGCTCAAACAAACATAAAATTACCTGACCCGGTGAACTTTGTGCTATTCTATCAGAAGTGTTTTTAGTTAGCAAGAAAGTTCTGGGAGCTTTTGATGTTCAATGAACTCTACTGGTATTTTTTTTTTTTAAATGAAGTTAAGTTGGTCCAATGAGCATGATTTACTTAGCAAATTCTCTGCAATAAATTATTAATATTTAACTCTACATGTCATAACGTACGATTATTGCCAGTGAAGCAGGAGCTCTGAACCACACCTCCTGAGGGCCAAGGCACAGCCCAACTTGCCTTTCTGCTCTCATTGAATCTGCCATAATTATTCTGCAGCTGACAGAGATGAGCAGAATTTTAAGTCACTAATCCCTTAGAGGGCACACAGCCCATAACCCCTTAAACAAAGGGGGAAATGACCCAACTAAGGGTGGTTTGCCCCACAGCAAGCAGCTGTCATTCACAGAAGCAAAACTAGGAAGGTTGTTGCCTAGATCCTAATGCAGTGAGGTTTCCAAAGCTGCTTTCAATAACAACCGTGCTATGGCAACTATGTAGTTCATAGTTCCAAATGGACAACCTTCTCAGCTGAGCCATGCAGAACCTAGATGTTGCACCCTGTGAGCTTAGCCGCCCACTGGAATCACCAGAAAACTTTTTAAAACTACGGAATGCTAAGTACCACCCTCAGCGACTTACTGAATTGCTCTGAAATGCACCCTTGGCAATGGAATATTTGAAAAGTGCCAGGGGATTCTCATACACAGAAATGTCCAAGAATGTGTCTGCATCCCCAACCAGGAAGGTCAGATTCACTGTCACCCAGGATGTCTTTTGCAGGGAGTATGTTTACTGCATGCATGGCGCACGAGACTTCATCTGAGAGCAGTGCTGCGTGTTCATAGGAGCTGTGACAGAAATAGCTTTGCTGACGCTCAAGGAACCTCTGCAAAATATCCCCGGGACAGCTCGATGGCGCGTGCAGTTCCACAGGGAGGCCAGCAGGTGGCGGTGTTGATTTGAGCGCTGAGAACTGACCTTGGTTGCACGCAGGCACTCAGATTCTTCCTTAAAATCTGGCCTCTCCCTGGGACGCCCGCCTCCCAACCGCCACCCCTTAAAGGCTGTTCTCTGTTTGAACTACACCCGGATGCCTGGAGAGGCTCCATTAGGGCATCATAAGCGTTCTGCCTGGGGTGCTGAAACTACGTGCTGGTATTAACTGTTTCTCTCCAAACCACATGAATGTGTCTGTCATAGGTATTTTGTTCTCTGTGTCGTGTGCTCCACACAGATGTCTGATGGTGGACCTGGATAACAGAAACGGTGCATGCTGCAGGAGGGGCCTGAACCAGAGAGAGCAGATAAAGGGCTGGTGGAGAAATGCTCCCCCGGGGGCAACAAAGAGCAGGGTAGAAAACAAAACACAACGACGACAACAAAACGCACTTCAGGCTGGAAGCTGAACCCAGACCAAAAGAGGTGCATTCCGCTGAATTAAAGTCAAAAGAGCCTTCAGTGAGGCGAACAGAAGTTTTAGTTCCTGTACGTACAGTAAAACACGGAACACCACCAAGAAAGGATGGGGGGACAGAAGCAGAGTTTCACCCACCAGAGGTCAATTCATAGGGTGAATAAAATCAGGTCAGACGCAGGTAAAAAACAGTATCGCCAAGAATATTTATGGGCCGTCAGTTTAGTTTTCAGGTAGAGTGATTATAGACAGCACTGTACATCATATTAGCTATATTTTTCTCTAGTACACGATATTATAGGCATTAGACCGTTCACTCATTCATTCATTTATTCATTCAAGGTATACTGAGTCCCCTGACTACACACTAAATACAGACAAAAGTAGATATCCTTCAGTGTCTTCGAAGAATTCTTCTATCTTCAATGCTGGATCTACGACAAATTACATCTAAGGTGGCTTCTATCTGCTTCCCCATGTTGATAAAAATTACTGATACCTGGGCAGTACTCAAGATTGTCAACGTCTTAAAGGGTAAGCAAAGGTTGAGAAATGGCCATAGACGAGAAGAAACGGTGGAGGCATGACATTAAATGCCATGTGACACCCTATATGGGATCCTTGAATGGTAAGGAGGGAGGGGAGGACATTAATTTAAAAACCTGGTGGAATCTAATGCCCTAATGGAGCCTCTCCAGGCATCTGGGTGTAGTTAAAACCGAGCACAGCCTTTAAGGGGTGGCGGCTGGGAGGCGGGGGTCCCAGGGAGAGGCCAGATTCATGTCTGGTGTTTAATTGTGATGTACCAACGTCATTTCTTAGTGTTGACAAATACACCCTAGCAGTGGAGGCTGTTAGCATTCAGGACAGAGAGAATTGGATGAGGGTGTATTGGGGGACTCTAGGTACTCTATGACGATCTTTCTGTAAATCAAAAATTATTAACAGATACACACTACTGTATGTAAAATAGATAAGCAACAAGGACCTGCTGTAGAGCACTGGGAACACCACCCAACATTTTGTAATAACCTATAAGGGAAAAGAATCTGAAAAAGATTATATAACTGAATCACTATGCTGTATACCTGAAACTAACACATTATAAATTAACTATACTTCAATGAAAGAAATATTTGGAGATTAAAGAGTCTATTTTTAAAACTCTACAGTAAGAAAGCGAACAACCCAATATACCCAATAAACAATCTGATAAGAATGGGCCTGTGATTTGAACAGATACTTCACCAAAGGTGTTCATCACCTTTGGTCATTAGGGAAATGCAAATTAAAACCATAAACAGGGGCTTCCCCCGTGGCGCAGTGGTTGAGAGTCTGCCTGCCGATGCAGGGGACATGGGTTCGTGTCCCGGTCCAGGAGGATCCCGCGTGCCGCGGAGCGGCTGGGCCCGTGAGCCATGGCCGCTGAGTCTGCGCATCCGGAGCCTGTGCTCCGCGACGGGAGAGGCCACAGCAGTGAGAGGCCCGCATACCGCAAAAAAAAAAAAAAAACACAAACAAACCCATAAACATAGGGAGATGCTACTATACACATATGGGAATTCTGAAATATAATCAATATGCAAAAAAAAAAAAAACCCTTATGTTCATTCCAAAACCTGTAATGAGTATTGATCATGGCTTTCTTTATAATCATGAAAAAAGAGTAAACAACCCAGGTGTTGTCCAGCAAATGATGGGTAAGCCAACTATAGGACATGTATAAAGGGAGCAGAACCCAGCAATAAAATAGCAAGCAAGTACTGACACCTGTAACAACCAGGGTGAAATTAAAATGGGTTCATCTAAGTGAAAGAAGCTACTCTCAACAGGGTGCACTCTGTTTCATCCATTTATAGAACATTCTGGAAAAGAAACTATAGGGGCAGCAAACAGACTAGCAGGTCCCAGGGGCTGAGGGATGGGTGGGGGGTGGACCATGAAGGAGAAATTGGTGGGGGACTGCTTTTTTTTTTTTTTTTTTTAGCTGCACCTCACAGCATGCAGGATCTCAGTTCCCCAACCAGGGATCGAACCCGTAACCCCTGCATTGGGAGCACGGAGTCTTAACCAGTAGACTGCCAGGGAAATCCCAGAAACTGCTTTATGTACTGATTATGTTGTCAGTTTGACGGCTATGCTTTCAGCGAAACTTGCAGCATGGTCCAATAAAGAGAGTAAGTTTTACATTACATACGTTAGACCAAGCAGGATTTAAAAATCATCATCATAAGAAATAATGAGAATTTGCACCAATTATGGAACATATATGCCAGGCTTTGGACGAAACCATTAGAAACTTAATTCTCATGATTCCTTTGAAGGTTAGAAACCATGCTTATTTCCAGCACATCCAAGAGAAAAGTAAATCTTGGCATGAGAAGTAAATCTTCAAGTCACACACCCGAAAAAGGCCTGAATAACCCGCGTCAGACTAGCCACAAAGATCAAGCCAAGCTTTGCGGGAAGGACAGAAAGGTCAGGAGATGGAAGGGAGGGAGATACGGGGAAAGCAAAGTAAAGCAGCACTGATTTTCCAAATTCCTTTCAGCAGACACATACTAGCTCTGTTTCTAAATTGACTCATTTCTGACAGCGACTCCCAGCCCAGATAATACACATAAAAATCACATGTTTTAAAAGAAGGGCAACTTATCCCTTGGACAATCCATGGGAATGGCAGACATCAGTGCGCTTAGTTAAAAAAAAAAATATTCACAGACTTGCTGAGAATGAAAATAGTTTTAAATCGATGTTCTCTGCCATTCAGGAAACGGACCCCCAGAGTAGTAATTCGAGGAGATACCATCAATCTTAAAACGTTACCCGATTCTAACGTTGAAATTCTCCACGTTTCTTGGACTCTACCTAATTTCTGTACTTCTCCAGAGATACTAATGTTTAGGCGCCTGTTTTATTGTGTTGATGGTGTATCGACGAGAATACTTTGTTTTAAATGTGCTCCATGGTTCTTTGAGCCTCAGAATTCCTTTGCCTCAGTCTGTTTTTCTACCTCCCATTAAGATACAGAAAAGCAATGGCTGAGGTTGAATGAAGGATTTGAAATTCCAGTGAAAGACCCTCGAGCCCTGTCCCCCCCTTTAGGTCCTGGCCATGGTAGCTGGTAGCTTTCGGTGAGCAGAGTGAGGTTGTGTACTTTGTAAACTGCCACCATTGAGATGAATGAATATCCTCCCCTACAGGGACCAGGTAGCTTCCAGGCTTTATATAGCGTCTTACTTACTTAAATCAACTCTCCCTGCCTTTTCGCTTGTGCCAAAAACCAGCCAGTCTTCCGGTATCAAAATGAAACCTCCTCATACGCTGAAATAGGTTTAGAATATGCTTATATTTTTTGCAACGGTGGAAATAAAATTACAAGAGGGAAATCTTCACTGACACTCTCATTCCAGAGCTCTTTCCCCCCTGGTTTTTCATTTCCATCACATTCTAATTTTAAACGTACTTTAAGTGTGTGGTTCAACGAACTTCAGAAGCAAATGCAATGCTCTCAGTAATAAGCATTATGGGATTTGGTTTCCCATAAAGAAGCTAGTACTTATGTAAAGGTGGCTTAAGGAGAGTTGAATGCTTTTTTTTAAATGCCACTGAAAAAGAATCTGTTAAGGCCCCAGGATTCAATTCAGGATTAAATAATAGCTGAAACACATTCATACATGCGTATTATTGTTGAAGTCGGTTCACTCAAATATGAAATGAAAAGTCTCTGTAATTTTCAGATATACTGTCCCAAATTAACTTGTCCATCTGTGCAATTAGTAAATATGACTCATCATGTTATCCACTTCATAGTTTTACACTTCACTGAATATTAGTCATACTTCAATAAAAAACAAAAAAATGAAGATGAGATCATAAAAATAGATAATTTCTTCCTAATGACACTGTTTTTAATACCACTTGGCCTTTTGGTGTATTAACGTCATTTAAAAATGATCATACAGATTATTGATTTCACTTAGTCCCTTATGTTCTTTTGAATTATACTTATGTTCAGTCTATGATATTAAATCCTCCAACATTTATTAGGCTTTTGTACCTAATCCTCTTTCATATAATGAACTGGTTGTTGTTTTTTTTTTAAATCATTTCCCTGTTTTCTTAGCCTCTCAACACCACAATAAGCTCCACTCTCTTTAGCTCTCCTTTGACAGAAAATTGCCAACATAATGAGTTAGAAACTCAGCTTTGCAAATGGGACCAAATCAAACTTAAAACCTTTTGCACAGCAAAGGAAACCATAAACAAAATGAAAAGACAACCTACGGACTGGGAAAAAATATTTGCAAATGATGTGACCAACAAGGGCTTAATTTCCAAAATATACAAACAGCTCATATAAAAACAACAACAAAAAACCCAATGAAAAAAAGAGCTGAAGACCTAAATACTGGCATTTCTCCAATGAAGACATACAGATGGCCAACAGGCACATGAAAAGATGCTCGACATCGCTAATTATTAGAAAAATACAAATCAAAACTACAATGCGGTATCACCTCACACTGGTCAGAATGGCCATCATCAAAAAATCTACAAACAATAAACGCTGGAGAGGGTGTGGAGAAAAGGGAACCCTCTTGCACTGTTGGTGGGAATGTAAATTGGTACAGCCACTATGGAGAACAGGATGGAGGTTCCTCAAAAAACTAAAAATAGAGTTACATATGATCCAGCAATCCCAATCCTGGGCATGTATCTGGACAAAACTCCAATTGGAAAAGATGCATGCACCCCAGTGTTCACAGCAGCACTATTTACAATAGCCAAAATATGGACCAACCTAAATGCCCATCAACAGACGAATGTGTAAAGAAGATGTGGTACATACAAAATGCAATATTACCCAGACATAAAAAAGAATGAAATAATGCCATTTGCAGCAACATGGATGCAACTAGAGATTACCATACGAAGTGGAGTAAATCAGAAAGAGAAAGACATATGATATCACTTATATGTGGAATCTAAAATATGACGCAAATGAACTTATATACGAAACAGAACAGACACACAAACATAGAGAACAGACTTGTGGTTGCCAAGGGGGTGGGGGAGGGATGGATTGGGAGGTTGGGATTAGCAGATGCAAACTATTAATATATAGGATGGATCAACAACAAGGTCTTACTGTGCAGTACAGGGAACTGTATTCAGTATCCAGAGATAACCCACAATGGAAAAGAATATGAAAGAGAATGGATATATGCGTATAACTGAATCATTTTGCTGGACACCGGAAATAAACACAACACTGTAAATCAACTATATGTCACTAAAAAGAAAGAAAGAAAGAAAGATACTTAGTTTTGCCTGCCCAGAGCCAACTTTATGGGTGTGTTACAGATTCTCAAAGCAGAGAGAGAAGAGTTTTGCTCAGGGCAGGGGAAGACCCAGGGAGTAATGCCAACACACAGGTGATGACATAATAAAGGAAATGACATCATAAACCTAGTCTCACATCTACACCACACCCACCTCACCATGAGGGTTTATGGGCACTCAACGTCACCACGAGTTCTCATGGTTTCCAAGGAAGGAAGATGGCGGAGGACACATCCGACTCCATTCAGCTGACCCTTTCCTCAACAGTCAGGAAATTTACTGATTTACTTTAGTATTTTTTCTTTTTTTAAAAGGGAAAACTTGCTTTATTTTATTATTATCTTTTTAAGTGAAGTATAGTCAATTTGCCAATCATATTAGTTTCAGGTGTATGGCAAAGTGATGCAGTCATACACACACACATATTTGTATTTTCAGATTCTTTTGCCTTGTAGGTTATTACACGATATTGAATATAGTTCCCTGTGCTGTACAGTAGGTCCTCGTTAATTACCTATTTTATACGTAGTAGTCTGTATATCTATTTTATATGTAGTAGTTTGTATCTGCTAATCCCAAACTCCTAATTTATCCCTCTACCCCCTTCCCCTTTGGTAACCATAAGTTTGTTTTCTATGTCTGTGAGTCTGTTTCTGTTTCGTAAATAACTTCATTTGTTTCATTCTTTTAGATTCCACATAAAAGTGATATCGTATGATATTTGTCTTTCTCTGACTTCATTTAGTGTGATAATCGCTAGGTCCATCCATGTTGCTGCAGATGGCGTGATTTCATTCTTTTTTATGGCTGAGTAATATTCCATTGTAAATATGTACCACATCTTCTTTATCCATTCATCTGTTGATGACCATTTAGGGTGCTTCCATGACCTGGCTATCATAAATAGTGCTGCAATGAACATTGGGGTTCACATATCTTTTCAAATTATGGTTTTCTTCAGATATATGTGTATAATCTAGTACACTCTGGAACCTTGGGTTTCCAGAAATAACGAATGCATCAAGAGTTAAAGGTACGCTTCCATCTCTCTATCTCAAAACCCAGGAAGTTTTCCCAACTTCCCCAGGACAACTTGGAAGAGAGAGAGGGTTTGGTTCCCACTGTGGCTCTCCTCCAAAATATTTCTATGGTGCCGACTGTGACCTTGTTTGGAATACTGACTGCAAGTGCACCGTATTATTTGAATTCCTGAGGTTTCAAAACATCCCATACTTGTGGATGTCAATTATAATCCACTGTGATAGGTTCTTATGCTTATAGAAGATGAATTTTTCATATTTAATAATATTTAAAATGCCAGGAAAGAAGACAAGAGGATGACGGAATTCCAGCAGGCACAATCCAGCATGAGTAGATTTAAACATTAAATTTTCCATTCGAATGTTTATTTTTTTTTAAAAATGTAACATGATCTTCACGGCAAGCCCGTCTCCTGCTCTCTGGCTAGACAACCCTTTTCACGAATCTGTCTTTTATCATTCAAGTGAATACAGGATTACTGCTCATAGACACACACCCATGAATACTATATAGTATGTTTTTTTACATTCAAATAAATTTATCATTCTGCATTGACTCATTTTCACACAACAGTGACTCGTACACAGTGAGTTTGTTCATTTTAACTGCTGAGAGTAATCCCTTTATTCCATTTTCTACCACTTATATATGTATTGTTAATTTTGTCATTTTATGTTTGTATATTAACACGATGTTATTTCCCTTTCATGTTTCCTTTATTCCTCTCCTTTTATTGCCCCCTTTTGGATTGGTGAAATTTTTTTTTTTTTTTTTTTTTTTTTTTGCAGTACGCGGGCCTCTCACTGTTGTGGCCTCTCCCGTTGCGGAGCACAGGCTCCAGACGCGTAGGCTCAGCGGCCATGGCTCACGGGCCCAGCCGCCCCGCGGCATGTGGGATCTTCCCGGACCGGGGCACAAACCCGTGTCCCCTGCATCGGCAGGCGGACGCTCAACCACTGCACCACCAGGGAAGCCCTGGATTGATGAAATTTTGATTAGCGTGCTTCCCCTCTATCAGTTTGTAATTTGACTTTTCTTTTCTCTTCTTTAGCGGTTAATCCTCAAATTTTAATATGTGTATACAAAATATATATGATTAATCCACAGCTTCAACGTCTTCCTGAAAGATTCAAGAGTCTTAAAATAACGTAAATGTTACCTGCACCTCCCAACTTCCATGCCATTATTTTCTAGGGTTTTAAATCCAATGTGTTTGCATATCCCACAAAATTAAACAATTATTTTGACTATGGTAGTTACCAGATTTGGGCTCAGAATGGCTTTGTGTACGACTACTTACGTTGCTTCTTGGTCTGTCGTGTTCTTGAAGCCTACAGGCATACTTCTGTGTGGTGTAACGTAAAGTATTATGGCACTATTCCTGTGCTTGGCACATAACTGTAGTTTTTTTTTTCTCCACGAATTGAAATTTTGTGACAACCCTGCATTGTCAGATGGTATTTAGCATTTTTTAGCCATGAAACATTCTTTAATGAAGGTAAGTACATTTTTTTTTAGATATAATGCTATTGCACACTTAACAGACTACACTATAGCGTAAGCGTAACTTTTATATGCACTAGGAAATTTTAAAATGTGTGTGACTCGCTTTTCTGTTGTATTTGCTTTATGGTTGTGTTCGGGAACTAAACTCACAGTATCTGGGCATGCCTACATTCTCTGGAAGTTTTATTTACCAGAGTCACAAGTAGCTTATGCTTGAGTGTGTGCACGCCTGAAAGTATCTGACTGGCTCCTCGATCTGGAATGACATTTTAATTTGCTATAGAATGATGTCTTGGTGTTTCTTTCCAGGCAACTCATTTACGGTAACTATGGTGTCCTGTAATCTAGCACTGACTGAAATGATGTATATTTTTACTCCTTTATATGTAATATGGTTTTTCACAAAAGCATTTCAGCTCCCCCCGCCAACACACGCACACCATCTAGTCTGTGTTATTGTATTTTTACTTCCAGGCTGGCATTTGGAATTTCTCTTTCTTGTTTTTGAGGCCAGTAATGGTTGCGACTGTTCTAATTCCAGTATCTCTATGTGTTTGCAGCTCTATAGGGGATTTTCCTGCATCCTTCAGAAAGGACGGGACACAGCTTTTACTGAACAGAGGCAATGATTTGTGTTTTTAGTTTTGAGTTTATGAACGTTAATCCATGGATGGCTACAAAGTTCCCTTTTATGTATCAAGCACTGATTAGAAAAAGGTTTATAAAGTCAACAGAATCAACATCACTGCTCTAAAGGAATGTATAGTGTATGCACTTGTATCAGAGAATTTGAATTATGGTCAGTCCGCCAAAATAAGAGAGTTTCAAACTTCTGCTCCATTGAAAGGATCCATCTCTCGCTACGCCTGTGTGTACAAACACACGTTTACAGAGATGCCCCCAAAGCGAGGAGTATAATTTCTTATAGATGGAAAATATAAATGCACTCTCGAATCTTCATGTTCATTCAATTTCCAGGTGGGAACCAGGTGGTAAATACCTCTGTGAGACTCATCTTTTCATTGGACACAGCAGATACAAATTCTCATTTATCAGTAATTTTTCTATGGTAGCTGCTCAATTAATATTTCATATCAAGTGTTAAAACCAAAATGATGTGATTCTTTCATTAAAAGTGGAGTGGGTTTCTGGCATGCCGGCCCTGGTAGTAACTGCATCGTTTCTGGCAATTTCCAAATCCCTCCACGTGAAGAGACAGAAGAAGCAGATAGCAACCCCTGAAACTAGACAAGATGGCCCCCCAGAACTGCCACCAGCATATAAAACGGGTGCTAGTGGGATTCTTCCATGACGTGTTTTAAAACTGTGGTATCTGTTGGTGGATTCCGAACCAAGTCCCACTATTATTACGTGTCCCGAATGAATTTCTTTTCATGTCTGTTTATTTGATTCTTTGTACACCAGAGCCAGCTGTGCAAACACCCAGATTTTAGTATCTGAGCTAACTTATAGATATGTAAGTTAATGTAAATATTTAACCTGTCTGTGATCCCAAATCAGTCATTCTATCTATCTACATATCATGTCTATCTATCTTTCTACCTATCATATCATTCTATCATATCCATCTAGTTATTAGATCGATATAGATTACATACTGATACATATTCTATATGTAAAATGTATCTATATAGGCTATAGGTAGAGGATGCATAGATATAGGATGTGTATATAATATACATGACATAGCTATACAGAATACATACTCTACATTCAGATTCTATTGCACAATGGAACATGTGTAAGACAACCCCCATTTGGCTAATTTTTATCTTAAAAATTGCTAAATACTCAGGTAGATCATGTTTTTATTGAGAGAACTCTCTTGAGGCCATTCCACAGTAGACTGATCTAACATCCTAAATGGAAAACTGCTAAGCAGTGCTAGGGAGTTAATATGGAATGACTGGACTTTATTTTTGCCAGGCGTTCCTTCTTTAGAGTAACTGCTCTTGCTAAAACAAAAATAGTCCGTGGCATGATGAAATCCTCACTTCCTGGGAGACACATGGACAGCTGAGTACTTAGGTACCCCTCACACAAGATCTACTAGAAACCTCTCACCACCCTCCACTTGCTCTGCAATTATCGTGTCTTTTTCCTGAATCCGATTAACTGATGGGACAGAACGATTTCTGAACCTGACCAAGAATGATAAAAAAAATCAATGATAAAAACACATCGATAAAAACACAAATCACTGCCTCTGTTCAGTAAAAGCTGTCTCACATCCTTTCTGAAGGATGCAGGGAATCCCCTGCAGAGCTGCCCACACACAGGGATACTGGATTTAGAACATTCGCAACCGTTACTGGCCTCAAAAACAGGAACCATGCCAGCATGGAAGTAAAAACAGAATCACACGGACTAATTGTGTGTGGCGAGGTGGGGTGGCGGGAGCTCCCTCTACTGAAGTGATGGTCCCAATTTAATATTTTGTTCTTGTCGGAGAATCCAATGACAAGCCGTGTTCACTGAAGTTAAGGAAAACAATAAAGTTTCAATTGGCTTTTCCATTACTGAGGAAATGTGAGACCATAATTTGATGCTGTACATGACCCAGGACTGCGGACAGACGTTGGCAAGTGGATAAGAGAAGTTACAGGGGAGATGCTAGGATGCGATAGAAAAGGTGCCAGAGGCAGGTGTACGAGTCCTGATGGGGGGATAGTCTTTGAGTTGGTGGTGTGCTCACCACTGCTCATTGAACGTTCTGCATTCTAATGTACGTTCTAACCGGTTGAATGGTGGCCACGGAGATATACCCATGTTCTAATACCCAGAACCACTGAATGTGACTTTACCTAGAAAAAGGGTGACCCCTAAATCCCCTCCCACCCTGTTTCCTTTAAGGGCTCCTGTCACTGGATCTGGAGTCCACAGGGTTAATCCAAGATGACCTTTTTTTCCCCCAAGTGTCTTTATAAAAGAGAGACAGACACAGAGGAGAAGCCCTGTGAAGACGGCGGCAGAGACGGGAGGGATGCGGCCACAAGCCCAGGGACGCCTGGAGCCCCCAGAAGCTGGAAGAGGCGGGAAGGACCCTCCCCTGGAGCCTCTGGAGGGACCGCGGCCCTGGGACACCTTGACCTCAGACGTCTGGTCTCCAGGACTGAGACAGGATGAATTTCTGTTCTTTTAATTATATGTCAAGGACAGGAAACATACATACATATACATAAAAATTATGTTCTTTTCAATACATATTACATAGAAGTGTTACCCCATCAACAGATGAATGGATAAAGAAGGTGTGGTACATATATACAACGGAAAACTACGCAGCCAGAAAACGAAGGAAGTTTTCCCATTTACAGTAGCATGGATGGACTTGGAGGGCATTACAGTAAGTGAAATAAATCAGAGAGAGAAAGAGAAACAGTGTACGGTATCACTTATATGTAGAATCTAAAAGATGCAACAAGCTAGTGAATATATCAAAAAAGAAGCAGGCTCACAGATACAGAGAACAAACTAGTGGTTCCCAGCGGGGAGCGGCAAGGGGGCAGGGCAAGATGGGGGAGGGGATTAAGAGGCACAAACGATTAGGTATAAAATAAGCTACAAGGATAAATTGTACAGCACAGGGGAGAGAGCCAATGTTTTATACTAACTATAAATGGAGGATAGCCTTTAAAAACTGTGAATCACTATACTGTATATCTGTAACATAAAATATTGTACAGTAACTATACTTCAATTAAAAAATTAAAAGTAAAAAATAAAGGTTGCATTTTTCAGAACGAAGGTTTTCATAGCTGCCAACAGACGAATGAAGGATTTGGGGAG